>NC_132990.1:72167586-72471379 GCF_048564905.1 Vicugna pacos
TGTAGTTTTGATTTGCATTTCTCTAATATAAAATGATATTGAACATTTTTTGTGTGCTCTTCTGTGTATGTTCTTTGGATAAGTGTCTTTTCAGATCCTTTGCCCATTTTTTAATTGGGTGGTCTTATTGTTGAATTTTAAGAGTTCTTTATTTTTCTGGATACAAGTCACTCATCAGTTAAATGATTTGAATATATTTTTCTCCCATGTTATAGGTTATCTTTTTACTTTCTTGATAGTATTGTTTGTACCTTGCACTACTCTTGCATCTTCCTGCCTACCGATTCAGTCAGTTCCATCCATTCTCTTCTGTTTTACATACTCTTAGCTCTTTTGCTGAAGGATGGGCTGACAGTATGTGATCTCTATTACTGACATATAAGGAACATCAGACAAAATAGCAGAATGGTATGAAAAAGCTTTGCTTTCATTGCCTTGAACCTAGACCATATTCAATGAAACCTTATAATTATCCTTTACTTCTGACTTGCTCCTGCTTTAAGTCCATCAACAGATTATCCTTTCTGAACATATTTCACAACACGTCACTCAGAAGTTTCCGGTGCTGCGCCCACATTTAAAGTTCAAACGTAGCCTTTAGCAGGAAAGTACCAGTACCAAATTACCATTCTTTTCAGATTTATCTCCCACCACTCCCTGTCACTGTAGAAGGGAGCACAGGTGATGATGTGCATGTTGCCAGTGGTGGTCTTGTATGGAAGGAAGGCTTTCTGGTGCTAATTTTACCGTAGTCTAGAATCTTGCTCTCAGTGTGATGGTGACAATAATTTCTTCAGTGTATTACACTCATAATGTGTTCAACTCACAAGAGATTAAAATAAAGTAGAATGCCGTGTGGTTTATAATTTTTCTATGTTAATAAGTAAGATAGTTGTACACTTTTTCCTTTGTTGTCCAGTTTTGATGCCATGGTTTTACATAAAAATAATTAGTAGGTTTTCTCCTATCTTTATTTCCTTTCCCCCTTCTTTCTCCTCTGAAACAGTTTATATGGTGTAGAAATCTGTTGTGAAGAATTTTCTCATAAAATGTTCTGGGCCTGGTGTGTTTTGGCAGTCATTTGAATGTGTTTTGCAATTCTTCCATGCATGTTGATCTGTTCAGAGTTCTATATTTTTCTATCAATTTTTTATCACTGAGACTTTGAATTTTATTAGTGTAGAATTGTCTTCTGTTTCAAAAAGTTTCTGTAATGGATTATATTCCATTTCTTTTTCCTAATTTTGTGAATTCGACATTGCAGTTTTAATTCTCCATTGTTTTAACAATTAAGAATTTTGTTTAGTTATAGAGTGTTTGGGCTTTTTAAAATGTATGTTTTTAATATTTCTAGATTTATTACATTGTGTAATCAGTTGTAATCAAATGAGGTCTGTGTATGCATTTCTGCTTTGGGGGATTTATTGATGCTCTCTGTGGCCACTTATATGATCATTTTTACAAATGTCCTATGGAAACTGAAAAAGATGTATTATTTGTAGCAATACAGAGGTTGTATGTTTCAGTTAAATTAGCATTATTAATGATACCAATCTAAATCTCTAAATCCAAATTATCCTTTGCCCACTTGATTTATTAAAGATTAGAAGAAGGACATTTATATTTCTTACTATAGTTGTGTTTATGTCACTATTGTTTTGTTTTTTTTGAAAACTATGCTATATTTACACATAAAAGTTCACAAAGTAACCCTCATGTGAATTATGGAATTCCTTAATTATATTATATATATATAATATATATATAATATAATTATAAACTTTCATCCCATTTGATACTTTTTACATTGAATTTTACTTTGATATTAATACTGTTGCCGGAAACTTTTTTGTTTTTGTGTACCTGTTTTTTTTTTTTTTCTTTTGAGCTTTTTGGTGATGGATTCTGTTCACTTTTCTACATCTGAAAAAGTATTTTACCTTCATTTTAAAAGCTGTTTTAATGGGGTATAGAGTTCTAGGTTGACAGTTTTTTTTTTATTTCAGCGCTGTAAAGATGTCTCTGTCTCCCGGCTGGACTATTTCTGACAAGAAATTTGCAGCTTTTCTTATCTTTGTTCTTCTACACATAGTGGATCTTTTTTCTCTGGCTACTTTTAAGGTTTTCTCTTTATCGCTGATTTTAAGTGATTTGATTATGATATGCCTTGATACAGTTTTCTTTATACTTCTTGTGCTTGGGGTTTATTGAGCTTCTTTGAATCTCTAAGTTTGTAGTTTTTATCAAATTTGGAAAAATTTTGGCTGTTACTTCTTCAAATAAATTTTGACCCTTTTCCCCTCTCCCTCCTTCAGGAACTCCAGTTATGTGCCTTGAAGTTGTCCCACAACTTACTGATACTCTTCCCCCCCCCCCCCCGATTTTAGGTTGTTTATATTGTTGTGTTTTCAAGTTCTAATCCCCTCTTCTGCAGTGTTAATTCTGTTCTTCCCATCCAGTATTTGTTTGTCTTATAGTCTGTAGAAGTTTGATTTGGGTTTTGTTTTTTTTTTTTTCTCAATAGCTTTCCTTGTCTACCTTATATGCCTAATTTTCCTCTGTTTTCTTGAACATATGGAATGTAGAAATCTCTCCCAGTTGTGTAAATCTGTCATTTTGGGGTCTGTTTCTATTGATCATTTTTTTCTCTCTCATTATTATGGGTTATATTTTCCTGCTGCTTTGCATGCCCAATGACTTTTTTATTGGATGACAGGCATGAATTTTACCTTGTTGGGCTCTGGATATTTTTGTATTATTTAAAATCCTCAGACTTTGTTCTGGAATACAGTTAAGTTACTTGGAAATAGTTTAATCCTTTTGAAGCTTGTTTTTAAGCTTTGTTTAATGGGACCAGAACTGCATGTTGTGCTAATTTGTCCCCACTACTGAGTTAAGACTCTTCTGAGTACTCAAGGTTTTACACTCAGGGAAGTTTTCTTCTATTAAATATTTTGTTTGATTATTCCTTCTACTCCATCATTTTGTTCTTTCTTTCAAGGATACTAGTTAGTCATATGTTGGATCCCTAGTCTCTATTCTCCTGTTCTGTTAACTTCTCTCTGGCTATTTGCATATTTTTATCATCCGCCTACATTCAGATAGAGGTTCCTTGAAGTGCCTTCCACATCACTGATTCCATTTTCTCCAGTTGCAGTTCTGCTACTTATTGCCTGATTAAAATTCTGCTCTATTATTAGTTTCCTTGTATCTTGTCTTTAATTCAGTCAGCTCTTTTTTTTTTAGGGTTTTTTTTGTATCATTCTATTTTGTCTGATGTTCCTTATGTCATTAATAGAGACTCAGTTTTTATGTTTGTGGAAAACATCAGTTTAAAAATGCTGTCTCAACTCTACTCTTAGTTTATCCCTTGCTATTTTCTTTTTGATTATTGTAGACTGTATTTACATTTATTTACAGAATAAAACTGTGTCAGGAAACATTCTGTTTGGGTCTGAAGTTTTCCCCCTTTGTGGGTGGATTGCGTTGGGATCCTTCATTGCATACCTGAATGCTGTTATAATCAACTCATAGCACTTTTGCTGAAGGATGGGCCAACGGTGTTGACACCAGGGTTAGAGTACAATGGCAGGGGCTGGGGGCAAGTTCTGACTCACCACCTGGAGAGCTTGAGCTCTGTGCACTTTCTTTTGTGTGGGTAAAATTGTGATACCCGGGGCCTACTTTGTCCCTTTGGCCCAGCTGGCAAAGGATGGGCTGTCTTCGCCTCCTTCCTCGGGCTACAAATGAGCCCCATCCTCTCATGTAAAGTCTTTAAAATTTTTTCTGCTGAGGCATTATACAACTTTTGGTATCCTAACACAGCCACCTCTGCATGTCACCACCTGCAGGCCCTACCCCATGGTCTGCCCTGGCTTCTTAGCTGCAAGCCTTCCAAATGAACAGGTATTAGTGGTCCTCTGTCAGGATTACTGTTGCTGTGCCAGGATAGACAGCCTTGTGTAGCAGGTGCAGTTGCCGGGGCAGTGTCTTACTTTAGCCTGGCCCCAGCTCTGCTGTAGCCCTAATTAAAGTTTGTTGCCTGTAGATGACTCTAATCCCTACTTTTCAGAACTCAGGCCTATTTTTTTGTATTTCTTAAATTTTTTTGGTTAGGGTGTGGTAGATGGGAAGAGTTATATGCTGCCCTCAAGTCTTCCTCTTCCTCCGGTGACAGCAAAATTTATAGCGACAGGATATAAACCTGTAGAGTATACCAACCAAGTCCCCTCCTGATTCCTCCTGGATTTTTAATTCTCTTTCAGTGCTTTTATCAGGCTTTGTATTGAATAATGGGGTTGTATGCAGGTTTTTTATCTCCGCTACCAGATTATAAACTCTGGACAGTGACATTCCTTCATCTTAGAAATCCCCACAGTACTTTGTGTATAGTATTTTATGTTGTGGTGGGTTTTTTTAATGATTTTTTTTTTTTAGTATATTTACTTCTAAGAAATTCTTTTAAACAATTGAAATAACAACTGTACTGTTAATATAGGTCAAAACTGCCTGTGAGTTTGTAAATATTGCTTATATAGCAGGAAAACCAGTAGGAGAGGTTTAGGCTTTGCATGTTGCAAGGCAAGGGAATATGTTGAAATGCCACACTCACCAAAATTTAAGGGCAGAGATCAGATACGTATTAAATTACAGAGACTATTACCACCTTGACACAGTTAAAAATAAAATTATATGACTTTTTTTCCATTTAAAAAATTGTGTAGTAAAAACATACTCAGTTTGCCACTTTCATTTTCTGGGGGGTGTGCAATATAGTGGCATTAATTATGTTCCCAGTGTTGTGCAGTTAGCCCCACTTTCTATTTCTAAAATGTTTTCAGCACCCCAAACAGATACTCACTATCCATTAAGCAGTAACTCACCATTCCTCACCCACCAGAGCCCCTGGTAACTTCTAATCTACTTCCTCTCAATTTGCCTATTCTAGATATTTCATGTAAGTGGAATTTTGCAACACTTGTACTTTGTGTCTGGCTTAAGTTAATGTTTAGCATAATGTTTTCAGTGTTCATCTATGTTGTAGCATGTATCAGAATTTCTTTCCTTTTGCTTTGTGTTCTCTGTATGTTTCTTAAGTATAATTGATTTATAATGTTGAAGTCCTCTTTTTCCTTATGGATCTTCTGTCTGGTTTTTCTGTTCATTATTGAAAGTGAGATATTGAAGTCTCCACCTGTTATTGTAGATCTGTATATTTCTCTCTTCAATTCTGTTCATTTTTGCTTCATATATATTTCTTTTGCTAGGTGCATATATGTTTAATTGTCATATATTCTTGATAGAATGAACCTTTTTTTAAAATTTTATTTTATTGAGTTATAGTCAGTTTACAATGTTTTGTCAATTTCCAGTGTAGAGCACAATCTTTCAGTTATACATAAACATACATATATTCATTGTCACATACTTTTTCACCATGAGCTACCACAAGATCCAGTATACATTTCCCTATGCTATACAGTATAATCTTGTTTATCTATTTTATATATACTTGTCAGTATCTACAGATTTCCAGCTCCCAGTCTGTCCCTTCCCGCCCCCCTCCCTCCTGGCAACCACAAGTTTGTATTCTGTGTCTATGAGTCTGCTTCTGTTTTGTATTTATGTTCATTTGTCTTTTTCTTTTCTTTTTTCTTTTTTAAGATTCCACATGAGTGCTATCATATGGTATTTTTCTTTCTCTTTCTGGCTTACTTCACTTAGAATGACATTCTCCAGGGACATCCATGTTGCTGCAAATGGTGTTATGTTGTCTTCTTTATGGCTGAATAGTATTCCATTGTATAAATATACCACATCTTCTTTATCCAGTCATCTGTTGATGGATATTTAGGCTGTTTCCATGTCTTGGCTCTTGTAAATAGTGCTGCTATGAACACTGGGATGCAGGTGTCTTTTTGAAGTAGGGTTCCTTCTCGATATATGCCCAGGAGTGGGATTACTGGGTCATATGGCAAGTCTATTCCTAGTCTTTTGAGGAATCTCCATACTGTTTTCCACAGTGGCTGCACCAAACTACATTCCCACTGGCAGTGTAGGAGGGTTCCCTTTTCTCCGTAGCCTCTCCAGCATTTGTCATTTGTGGACTTTTGAATGATGGCCATTCTGACTACTGTGAGGGGATACCTCATTGTAGTTTTGAATTGCATTTCTCTGATAACTAGTGATATTGAGCATTTTTCCATGTGCCTATTGGCCATTTGTATGTCTTCAATGGAGAATTGCTTGTTTAGGTCTTCTGCCCATTTTTGGATTGGGTTGGTTGTTTTTTCTTATTAAGTCATATGAGCTGCTTATATATTCTGGAAATCAAGTCTTTGTCGGTTTCATCTTTTGCAAAAATTTTCTCCCATTCTGTTGGTTGTTGTTTTGTTTTGTTTGTGGTTTCCTTTGCTGTGCAAAAGCTTGTAAGTTTAATTAGGTCCCATTTGTTTATTCTTGCTTTTATTTCTATTGCTTGGGTAGACTGCCGTAGGAGAACATTTTTGAGATGTAGAATGAACCTTTTTTCAATGTGGGATATCTGTCTTTGTTCTTGTAACCTTTTTGACTAAACATCTGTTTTATCTGATAATAATATAGTCACGTCAGCTCTCTTTCAGTTATTTGCATGAAATATCTCTTTCCATCATTTTATTTTCAATGTCTTTGTGCCTTTGTATCTAAGTGAGTCTCTTGTAGACAAATATAGATAAACCATGTTTTTTTAATCCATTCTGACAATCTTTTGTCTTTTAATTGGAGAGCTTAATCCATTTACATTTAAAGTAACTACTGATAAGGAAGGATTTATTTCTACTATTTAGCTATTTGTTTTCTGTGTAACTTGTATGTTTTTTGTTCCACGGTTCCTCCCTTACTGCCTTTTAAAAAATATTTAATTGAGGTATGGCTTAAAAAAAATACACACACACACACACACACATACATACATACATACATATAGTGCCTTAGACCATTGACTCTTTAGGTCCTAAGACACACCCCAGTCATTAAAGTTAGTATTTAGAGTTTAAAAAATAAAAATAATGTGTATATATATATATATATATATATATATACACCATTTTTGACTCTCTTCTTTCCTTTTCATGTATCTTTATTTTCCTAGTATTTACCGTGAGGGACAAGTTAGTTTTAATAGTGTACTAATACTATGTTCCTATACATCTCCATCCTGCCCTCTTCATATTGTTATTGTCACAGGTTGCATATTAATACATTGTATGCCCAATAACATCGATTTATAATTATTGTTATATTCACTTGCCTTTTAGATCATTCAGAAAAAAAAAAGAGTTGTAAACTGACAGTTTGGTAATATTGATAAATATCTTATATTTATCTATATTGTTACTTTTCCAGCAGTCTTTATTCTTTCATATGGCTTTAAATTCCTGTCTAGTTCTTTTCTCTCAACCTGAAAGACGCCTTTATCATTTCTTACAGAGGAGACCTACTGGAAACAAACACCCTTAGCTTTTGTTTATCTGGAAATGTTTTAATTTCTCCTTCATTCTGGAAAGGTTTGCTGGATATAGAATTCTTGGTTGACCGATTTTTCTTTTAGCACTTTAAATATGTCAAACACTCCTTTCTGAGCTCCATGGTTGCTGATGAGAAATTAGCTGTTAATCTTATTAAGGGTCCCTTTTATGTGATGAGTGGCTTCTTTCTTGCTGTTTTTCAGATTCCCCATTGTCTTCGACTTTCCACTATTTGACTTACAATGTGTCTCATGTGTATCTCTTTATCTACCTGGAGTTGTTAAGCTTCTTGGATGGTACATGTCTTTTGCCAAATTCAGGAAGTTTTCAGCCATCATATCATTTGATATCTTTTCTAGTCTTTTTTTCTCTCCTTCTGAGACTCTGATTTGCATGTTGGTATATTGGGTAGTTTTCCACAGGTACCTCAGATTGTTTTTATTTTTCTTCATCCTTCTTAATACTCCTCAGACTGGATATTTCAATTGCTTTATCTTTGAATTTGATGATTTTTTTTACCCCTTCTGCCTGCCTAAACTTGCCATTGAACTCCTCTTGTAAATTTTTTATTTCAAGTTGCATTTGTTTCCTTGATCTACCGTAACATAATACTATGGGCTAGGTGGCTTAAGCAACAAAAATTTATTTTTTCACAATTTTAGAGGCTAGAAGTCAGATCAAACTGTTGGCAGGTGTAATTTCTCCTGAGACCTCTCTCTTTGGCTTGCAGGTGCCACCTTTTCACTGTCTTCACAGTGCACGTGTGCCTGTTGTCTGTCAGTCTAAATTTCATTTCTTATGAGAACGCCAGTCAGCTTGGATTCAGGCCCACCCTAACAGCCTCATTTTAACTTCATTACCACTTTAACAGCCCTATGTCCAAATATAGTCACATTCTGGGATATTGGGGATTAGAGCTTTAACACAGGAATTTTGGAGGGATACAGGTCAGTCCACAATGGAGTTATTATACCTTTCAGCTCCAGAATTTCTATTTGGTTACTTTTTATAATTTCTGTCTCTTTATTGACATTGTTCTCCTGATTTCCTTTAGTTCTTTGTCCATAGTTTTCTTTAACAGTTTGAGCATATCCAAGGCAGTTGACTTTAACAGCTTAGAGTAGCACTTATCAGTGTCTGAAATTCCTCAAGGATAGTTTCTAATTCTTTTTTTTCATGTAAATGTACCTTATTTTTCCGTTTCTTTGTACACTTTGTGATTTTGGATTGAGAACTGGATATTGAGTATTCTAATGTGGTAGCTAGGAGAGTTTTTTTCATACAGCTTTTCATAAATTTTTTTGTGTGTGTATGTATTAGTCCCTCCCTTTTCTCAAATAGCTAAAAATAAAATTCTACAGTGATGAGAGCAGAGAATCCAGATGTGGTTCTCAGAATTTATATACCTCTAGTTTATACATTTATGTAGTTAACTTTTCCTTTTAAAATTACAAATACCTAAAATTGTTCATTTCCTGGTCTATTTTTTTGTTTTTTAATTTTTATTATTGTTGTTGTTATTATTTTATGTTTTAAGAGCTGTAAACCATAAATTAATTCTTCATTTTAAGAATACTGTTTTACCTCTTAAAAATTTTAATGACTAATCTGGTATTTTAATGTCTTCTTAGAAGAGGCAGTGATGTGATAGGAAAAATACATTAGGCTTTGGAATCATAGAGACCTAGATTTCAAATCCCAATGTAATAAAAACTAGCTTTTATTTTAGCCTTGGGAAAGTTACTTGAAATAGTGAACTTGAGAATGTTAATCCTCTACATTTGCAGAGTTGTTAACAAAGATAAGGTGAAAAAAAGGTGTACAGTTCCTGATATATAGTAATTACTCAGGAAACATTAGTTTCTTCTCTTGGCATGTCTCCCTATCTTTCATAGATAACTTTCAACCTTTGTTGGATTATCTAGTAAAATCTGTTTTGGGGGGGGTTTGTCTGTTTTGTTGGATTATCTGGTAAAAAATGATAAAATCTCATACTTAGAAAACCTGGTATTTAGCAGTGTTAGGTACAGTATTAGACCCAGGTGACAAATTACACCAATAAATCTGTTAGGTTTTCTGGTTTGTTTTAATTTACTGTGGGTTTATGGGACCTGAACAGCAGCTCTAGCAGAGTTCACCTCGTTGATTGCTCTTGTTAGGAATTATCTCTAATGCTTGACTTACCCCACAAAATAGATTTACAGTAACAACACAAGCAATCCCTTATTCTTTGTTATAACTTTATTTTCAGATTGAGTTCATTCAGTAGCAGGGACAATATTTACTGTCCTCTTTGGTCTATTACTTTTTAAACAATTTGGAGATTAACAGATAGAAGAATACCTTGCCTTGCTGTTTCATTCTGCTTCATGTTGTCAGAAGCTCTTAAAGGGCTAACATTCCGACAGCAACTAGGGAAACCCATGTTGTTTGGAATCTTGACAAGTTCACCCCTGTGGTGGTGAAGGACTAAAGGCACAACCATTCTGGCCCCCTGCCCCTCCCTGGATTCTAGCCCAGTGCTCTCCTCTCAGTTCCTTGCAGTTACTGAGTTCATGTCTGCCAGAGAGTCTTTACATGTGCTTTTCCTTCTACCCACAATTCCTTCCTCACCCCAATTTGGCAAATATGGGTTGAACCTGAAGCCTCTTAAAAAGTCTGTAATTTGGATAGGTATCGTGTTTGTTTTGACTAGAAATGTTTACTTTGTTTTACTTAGGGGATTTATAAAGCTTACAGATATTTCTGGATTCTGTTTTCTCACTTACAGACACAGGCAACATTAAGAGTTAATACCGTAAAGAGTGGTGAGTGGTTCCTGCTTTTGGCACTCACACCTGCAATCCTTGCTCTGGGGAATGAATGAGTGCTGTGCCTCCAGGCGAGGGGACTGTGTGGAACTGTGGGACTTGGCTTAATTTTCTTGGTGATCATTAAGTTTCTCTTTAGGCTGGAATTAGTACTAATTTTGCTTTCTCTTGTAGCACTGAACAAGATTTGTGATGAAATGGAGCCTGGAACAAACTCTTTTCGAGTAGAATTTCCTGATTTTTCCAGCACCATTCTACAGAAACTGAACCAGCAGCGCCAGCAAGGACAACTGTGTGATGTCTCCATTGTTGTCCAAGGCCACATTTTCCGGGCACACAAAGCTGTTCTTGCTGCCAGTTCACCCTACTTTTGTGACCAGGTACTCCTGAAAAACAGCAGGAGGATTGTTTTGCCTGATGTGATGAACCCCAGGGTGTTTGAGAACATTCTCCTATCAAGTTATACGGGACGTCTAGTCATGCCTGCTCCAGAAATTGTTAGTTACTTAACAGCAGCAAGCTTCCTTCAGATGTGGCATGTGGTAGACAAATGCACTGAAGTTTTAGAGGGAAACCCTACAGTCCTCTGTCAGAAGCTGAATCATGGCAGTGACCACCAGTCTCCAAGCAGCAGTAGTTACAACGGCCTAGTGGAGAGCTTTGAGCTGGGCTCTGGGGGCCATACTGATTTCCCCAAAGCCCAGGAACTGAGGGATGGAGAGAATGAAGAGGAGAGCACCAAAGATGAGCTGTCATCTCAGCTCACCGAGCACGAATACCTTCCTAGCAACTCGTCCACAGAGCATGACCGGCTCAGCACTGAGATGGCGAGCCAGGACGGGGAGGAGGGGGCCGGCGACAGTGCCGAGTTCCACTACACCCGGCCTATGTACAGCAAGCCCAGCATAATGGCTCACAAACGCTGGATCCATGTGAAGCCTGAACGCTTCGAACAAGCATGCGAGGGCATGGATGTGCACGCACCCTACGATGAGCACCAGGTCACTGAGTCCATCAACACCATGCAGACAGAGCACTCGGTCCAGCCCTCGGGAGTAGAGGAAGACTTTCACATCGGGGAAAAAAAAGTGGAAGCAGAGTTTGACGAACAGGCTGATGAAAGCAATTATGATGAGCAGGTGGATTTCTATGGCTCTTCCATGGAAGAGTTTTCCGGAGAGAGGTCAGATGGAAATCTAGTTGGGCACAGACAGGAGGCTGCCCTGGCAGCAGGCTACAGTGAGAACATTGAGATGGTGACAGGGATTAAAGAAGAAGCTTCCCACTTAGGATTCTCAGCCACTGACAAGCTGTATCCTTGTCAGTGTGGAAAGAGTTTCACTCACAAGAGTCAGAGAGATCGACACATGAGCATGCACCTCGGTCTTCGGCCTTACGGCTGTGGTGTCTGTGGTAAGAAATTCAAAATGAAGCATCATCTCGTGGGCCACATGAAGATTCACACAGGCATAAAGCCGTATGAGTGTAATATCTGTGCAAAGAGATTTATGTGGAGGGACAGTTTCCACAGGCATGTGACTTCTTGTACCAAGTCCTACGAAGCTGCAAAGGCTGAGCAGAATACGACTGAGGCTAACTAAAAATAGGGTCTGGCCCTTGAGTGGCAGGCACAAAAATAAACTATGGTAATTATGCAAATCTGGGCACAGATGATGCGTGCTACTTGCTATTATGAGAGAAGCTTAAAAAAAAAAGGAAGATATTTCTGAAAGACCAGCTCTAAGTAGGCCAATTAAAAAATCTAATTCTTCAAATCTGTATGTTCCAGGCCAGGCCTGCAGTGGGTAATGGGAAATAAGTTAGTCCACCTTCCACCTGGCCAGGTAATCCTTCTGGCCTGTTGTGATCGAGGCAGGTGGACTTGGTGATGGAAACATCTGCACTTGGAGCTGTGTTCCATTTCAGGTGGCAGCAGTTTTTGATCACTCATCATTACAAGGTCATATTGGAATTTTATTTTGTTCTTACTCTAGATACTTAGGTAACGTGGATTTGTTTTGGTAGCTGCTTCACTGAATGAAATGCTACTTAATGTAATAGCTACAAATAATGTGATTCCTAGGATACGAAATTGTTAACAGAGCTCTCTTGTCTGGTTTCATTCTTTCTAAAGGGTATTTTAACTAAAACTGTGGAGATACTAAGAGGGTGACATTCTAAGTATGAAACAAATAACTTATGGTACAAGCTTCAATTTCTATAAGATGCCACTGTCACAATGTGTTTCAGACTCTTGGTAAGTCAGAGTTTAATTATATTTTAGTACTAACATTTAGTTTGAACAATTGTATCTAATTGTAATTTTCTAGGGTGCCAGAGATAGGTATTTCTAATTGGTTTGCTGTCCCAAATCCCATTTGTTTAATTGTAGCATCCACACAGTGGGATCTGCTCTGTGGCTAGAAGACTCCTAGCCTGCTTTGACTCTGACCACGGTGGTACCATTGGCTGCTCCAGGCAATTTACCCTGTCTTAGAGTATGGTGCCTCCTGAAGAGGTCAGTGAGTGACCACCATTATTGGGAAGGAGCCAGAAGTCACAGCTGAGAGTTACCTGTGAACTTCAGGAGTTAATAGAGTGCTACAGTGACACTCCAGTTGTCAGAGTGAGCGCTGCTGAGTAGCAGAATTTTGAGTGTCAGTTTATACTTGAGGAGGGTGGGTGGAAACTGCCCAAGAAAAGAGGAGTCTTGAAAATACACTGGTGGGGGTGATACTCATAGTGGGGTACACTGAGCTAATACTTCCAGCTTGAGTGCTGGAATGTATTTTAAAAGGGGAAAAGAACGAGTCCTAACTAATTTTAGAAAGTAGTCCACAGATTCATGCTCCCGTATTATAGATGAAGCTGCATAAATTTGCAAGCCCACATAGCTATACCTACCAAAAAAAAAACAAGAAAAGCAGCTATTCTGAGACCTTTTCTGAGGATCAGTCAGATATTTTAGGTTAAAAAAGAAGCATATATTCAGGATGTTTTAAGATGTGTAATATACCTGAAGTTATCACAAGGTAGTACAGGGTGCTACTATTATGTCAACTTTTCCGTAAACTTGCTGATCTATTATTTCTTAGTGGAAACTTTTTCTTTAAAATAAAAATAACTTCTTGGATTTGGGGTGAAATTTTGTTTCAAAAGTTTGGCTTTGCTCTAATGTGATAGACGTTGCTGGCAATGGCCTCTGAGTCTCAAGCTCCTACCATCAAGGCGTTTACTTGTTAAAAGTTGTTTGGAAAGGGGAAAGTAAGGCTTACCAGTTAACTCTTGTAATCAAGATTACAGAACAGGGATCTATTCATTAACACTGTATCATTCTCGATATATAAAAAGCACTTTGTATTTAAAACTTTATTATAAATATATATACAGATAGATTTTTTTTAACCGAGAAATTAGATATTACCTCTTGGTTGTTTGCCACGTTAATATCCTCTTCTCTTAGTGTTGGAACCATCAGTTAACAGTCCTTTCTCTGTACCCGACAGAGCATATAGAGGTGACTGTACCATCAAGTTCAATTGCTTCTTTTTTTCTCATGTTAGAAGCCAGTAGGATTTAGGTATGATCCTAGCCATGATGTGTGAGAAGCTGTTTTATTACTCCTACTAATTTGGGTACTAAGGCAGTGAAGCCATTTGTTCTGCCAAAAACTGATCACTTGGTATCAGCAAACCATTTTCTGCCTATTTGGAAGGTTTGATGTGCTGGTTTCCATTAACGATTATATTCAGATGAGCACTGGGACATTTGAGAAGTCTGAGAGGTAAAAGAAAAATATCCTGGAAAAATTATAGTGAGATCAGCACACCCGTCATGAGTAATGGGGAAGAAGAGCTCTTGTTCAGCCAGGACTCGTGGGCAGCCCTTAGGTGGTGGTTTTGGAAGCAGTCAGTTGTGTTGGGACTTATTTAATGTGTTGTGAAGAGAGGTGTATCTTTTATTGAAATCCTTTCATATACATCAGCTACCAAATGTAGAATATAAATGTAAGTTCCTCACATCTGCTGTTTCAAGTTTTTTTATGGTAGTGGGGTTTTCATAAAAATTAGGGTTGTTGATCATGTCAGCCACACCGTGTGAGGTGGTTGGGCATCTGAAATGCTGGCCATGTTCAGAGAGGCAGGGGAAGGGGATTGCCTTAGTTTGTAGAGTAAAAGTGAGCTTTTATAAACTTCGCTTTTTAAGATTAGGAGATCATACCTTTTTTTTCCTGCCCAGCCTGGGTTGGATAGTCTCTCTCCTTACTCAGTACAGCTTTAGAAAATCTTTATCCTTCCCAGTGAGTTTGGATAGTAGTGGGTAACATTTTCCAAACAATCTTTCAGGGATTGTGTCAGTGACCTACAGCCAAGGTATTTGTCCCCGAGTTTGAGTCTTAACTGTGGTTTTTCCTCAGTCCCAGTGGGAAAGGGCTTCAAGGCACCACCAGTGGTATTTAATATTTAGTGCTTATGCCATGCCTTTAATTTGAGTTGTGCACATTACAATAATCCACTTGGTGAAGTAGGTATCACCGTCTAACCGAGGAAGAACTGCCATAGCCTTTCCTCAGCTGTTGAGGGTTATCCTCAGGCGCTCCTG
The DNA here is from genome assembly GCF_048564905.1 of Vicugna pacos. Taxonomy (NCBI): domain Eukaryota; kingdom Metazoa; phylum Chordata; class Mammalia; order Artiodactyla; family Camelidae; genus Vicugna; species Vicugna pacos. The sequence continues at coordinate 72,182,507 of NC_132990.1, forward strand.
GGCCACAGCCTGTTGATTCTGATTTCTAGACCTCACTTTCTTCCAGTCCTTTCTTTTGGCCACCACTTTCAAAGAGTCTGTCCAGGAGGCTCTCCTCCATTCTTTTGGGCATTTGCTGAACTAAACTGACCCTGAGCTGACTTCTAGCTATTTGGGAAAGCTGCTTAGTCTCAGTGGCGTCTTCCTGCAGAAGCACACGCCTCCCCAAGCTGCTGCGGAAATGAAGTTGGGGCAGAGCAGAAGCAGCAATCGCCTGGGAAAGGGATTTGCTGTAGCCCCTTGGGGAAGGGTGGAGAGGACGCCATCACTCCAAATCCAGGTGTTTGCTTTTCTAAGGTCTCTGATAATTTAGGAATGCTGAAAACCAAGCAACATACCCCTTCCCCCAGTCCCTTCTGTGCCACACTAATTTTGTGATTTAGGTTACTTTCATGGGTGACTAACTCTGTTCAGTGAAACCAGGGTGTTTGTTTGAGTTTTTTCTTTGCTACTTATACGTTTAAAGGTACATGTTTCTTATTTCAAATCTCTACTGATAATGCCCTATGGGAAGATGCTGGAACACATTTTGCAAATGTGAGTTTTTTTTTTTTTTAAGTTTTGCTTGAAGCCTGTGTCATAATGTCAGTTGCTGCTGCCTTCTTTCCTTTTATGAGGTTCCCAATGTTTCTTCCAGAAAATTACTTTATTTATGCAAGTCAGGTGACTCTTAGACCACAAAACCATTTGATGATAAACAGATTATCATTAGGTGCATATCTTATTGATATTTTGTGAAATGTTACGCCTGTGTTGCAAAAGTTGAATAGTTTCGTCCTTATATATTGCTGTCTTCAGTGTACAGCATGGTTTTACTTAATTGAATGTTACTGTTTAATATTTTCTTCTTATAGAAGAGACCATGCCCTTTTGTATGACATGTTTTAATAAATGTTATCTGTCAACTTTGTAAAAGTTTTGTTTTTCACTCTAGATATATGACCACATGTCTTTGTTTTCATTCTGGCTTTTGCCACCTGAGAATAAAAGTTACATTGTGGCCTTTTTGATAACTAAATGCCAAACAGCCTGATCAAATGGGTAGTGAGTGATCAAAGTGCTGTGCCAGGCACTTATGATGACAATCATATTATTTAGGTGTGTTGGATATATTCTGTTTGCTCCTCCAGATCCCCTCCCCGCCCTGTGCTTCACTTTGGAGGCTTTCCTCTATGGTCAGGGTCTACCAGAGACACGTGGGACAAGAGAGCAGTCAGGACATTCACTCCCCTGGCTCCTTCCTGCCAGATGTGAGTTGAGCAGCTGGGCTCCTCTGCCAAGGGCCACAGCTCCTGTCAGGCAACTTGAGGGTTTGGTAACTACACCTTCCTATTATCCTTTCAAGCTGAGGATTGGTCCTGACTCCCTGTTTTGCTGAGCCTCCAGGGCGTAAGTGTCCTCATAGGAGTTCCTTAACCCTGTCCAGACCCTGTGTAAGTAGTCCTTTTATGAAACTCTCCTCTCCTCAGTCACCCCAGCTGAGCACGCCATCTGTTCTGTGCCAGAACCACAGCTGATGCCTTAGGTGTACTTGCTGCACGTATGAGCCTGCTGGGACTCAGAGAAGGTAGGCACGTTACCAAAGGTGGAACTATGACTACTGGGTGGGGCTGAAATTCAGAAGCAGGACTTGTGGCTACAACACATGGAGGTGGCTTTTCCCACTGCTCTGTAATGCCTCATGTGCTTCAGTTGGGTCTCTGACTCACCTCATTTTCCCCTGTCCTCCCCTCCACTCCCCTCCCTCCCAAGAAAACCCTCAAGAAGCAGCACCAATGCTCTTTAAAAGTGCTGCAGGCACTGAGGGCCCCACATATTTCCTAACAACAGCTCATTACAGAGACACTGCTTGTTTTAGACCAAACTTAAGCATCTTCCCACACAAACCTTCTGTTACCACTGTTTGTTGTGAGGTTATTTTCCCCTCCCCATTGCTGATTTTGAAGCCAACTACAGATTGCCTCAGCTAGCTTAGCCATTCTCTGTATGAAAAGAAGTCCAGAAGAACCATTTGTAGCCTTTTGTTTGTTTGTTTGTTTTGAGTTAGGGCCTGTCCATCCTGACCAAGGGCAAAACAGCTCAGGCACTGTGGCATGGTAACCCTCCGACCCTGACTTTTACCCTTCCTGGGTGCCCTGCCGAGGCCCCTGGTTACCAGCAGTCCAGCCTGCCTAGGAGGCAGATTTTCTCACTTGGCTCCCGCAGGGGCGGACACCTCAGTGGTGTGAAGATGAGAAGCCCTATGTTCCTCATCAGGGAAAGGAAAAGATGAAGTGGTTTGTTTGTATTTGGGAACACAAGTGGGTGGGATGTGAGGGGTGTTATCCAGATGGAGTGTATAACACCTGTGCAGTTTATTTAGATTCCCTCCTAGTCAACTCAGGGACCACTTCCCACAAAACCACTGGAGCATTTCTTGAGACAGTCTCCACGCCTGGGCACCTTGGAGGGTACAGAGCTCTAGAGTTTGCCCACAGTCGATGGACCAGTTAGCAGGTCAGCAACAGGAAATGAGGTAAGCTTATTGAACTTGGATGCAACAGTCCTTTACTGCTTAGTAAATGATTTTAAATATGTTCTCTCCCAGTGCAGAACATGAAAGATAAGGACTTCTGTCTCTATCTTGTATTCTTTTTAAGAAAACTTGCCCAGCGTTCTGTGTTCAGAGTTTCATGAAGATGGGCAGAAATGGCATCTTTTTTTCCTTAATGCAAATTTGGAAGGGAGATGAAGGTGGGGAGTGAAGTCTCGGTCTTTTTCTGAACTGGTTTGACTAGTCTGAATCAAAACCAAACTATTTGATTTTATAATCTATCACTTTCTTGTACTACTGCAAGTAGCTTGATGCAGTTACAGGGGAGTCAGCCACCTTTGAGGGAGTGTGTGGGCTCTATAAAAACAAGGTAATTCATAAGCAGTATTATAGGTAAATAAACATTATAAAAAATAGTGGCTGTTTACTTAGACTCTAGAAATTGTGAGTTCTATTTTTTCCTTCCTCATATTCCAAAATAAGAAAACAGTACTAAGGCCATTAAATGTATTTATAACTTAATAAGATACTTGTTACTCCCCAGGGTATAATGGTCTGTTTAATGTAGTCTCTAACCTTTATTGATAGAAGCTAGGGGCTGCTTCTGGAACTGCCCCTGCCTTGTTCATCTGGGGTCAGCCAGGCTGTGATAAAATCTCTCTGGTTAGGGTTCTCTGAAAAGCTCCTCAGCCGCCCAGCATTCCACTCACGATGGATGGATGGACGCCAAATCTGTAAACGCGGCTAGAATTCCTGCAGGATCTGCCTTAGGAGAACCTGTAGGCTTTAAAATGACAGCAGTGACCTTGAACCAGACTAGAAGGGATTAATTTTTACCTCATTTATATAGTGTGTCATAATATGTGAAATATCTTTTGTCTACTCACAATATGAAGATACAGTTTTTCTTGGAAAGAATTTTTTTTTAATGGCAGTTCTGTGTATTTAATGGGCTCTGAACACACTCAACCCACTGAACCCCGCGCCTACTTTAATAGGTGTAGGAAGAATTGGGATTACGGACTATAAATAACAGCTCTAAGTGAAGGTTCATTGCATGCTTAACATGTGCTAAGTACTTAACTCGCATTAACTCGTTTATTCCTCATAACAGTCCCGTGAGGCAGAATTTTCTTCCGGGCTACCTCATGTAGCAGGAAAGGATGACAGCTTCCTATTCTCCTGGGGTGGTGTTTTTTCCTCCTCCATCAGAGAAACCCCTCTCTAAGCCCTTACTCATGGGCCAGCAGGGATGTCTGTGTCTGAGATTTGCACAGTTGTTCCTCTCCACCTGCCGGCCACCAAGCATGACTTCTAATGCTGGAGAGCAAGGACATAGGCCAGATTATCGTCCTGGTACCTTTAAGTGGTGGGTGACTTACTGGGTATCCCTTGAGTTCATGAACTTTGTTTGCTCTCTTTGGAGAAATAGAGACTCCATTCAGTGACTGTTTCAGGCTGGCATCAGCAGCTCACCCTACTTGAGCTCCTTCGGTTCAGGAAATGCATGTAGAAATTAACCCCAGGAATGGAGAATCCAGTGATTTTCCAACTAGTAGAAAAGTCCCATCAAGTTCTCCAAGAAAAAGGCGTGGAAAAGGAGTGTGACCCCATCCCCACCCTCTTCCCACCAGAGCAACTTTAATTTCACATAGTACAATCAACCAACTGCTTGCTCCTTAATAGAATTTACATTTACGTGTGCCTACTGTGTTCCACACTAAGCACTTTTCATGGACTGACCCTTCACCCTCACACCAGTCTTGCAAGGCAGGTGCTAAGGCCATCTCTGTCTGGTGGGAGGACACCGACAGCAGAGCCAGGACTCAAGCCCAGACAGCCCAAGTCTTGGGTTCCACTAAGCTATATGCACTCTGTTGGGTTCAGAATGTCCAGAATAAACCCCACACTGCCTGCTGGTGCCCTGTATGTTAAATTTTGAAGGTAATCTAAAGAGAGGTTCCAGAGGCCAGTGGTTTGTCTGGGCCCATTACCCACTGCTCTGGTGTTTATCTCTAGGAGACTGGGTCTCGGCACCAGCAGCACCTGCTTATCTCGGTGTCGGGATTGGTGGGCCCCAAGCAGGCCCACCCTGTTCCCGTCAGCCTCTGGGACAGCTACCGCCTCACGACAGCCCCCGCTCCTAACATAGTCTCCTACCACTTGCCTGTTCCAAGCCCTCCTTCCCAAGCAGGTCTAATCCTGTCACTTCCCATGATCCACCTGGGAGGATCTTAACGCCTAACCTGCCGTTCAAGGCCCTGATCTGACATCAGCCTACTTGTCTGTTCTTAGCTGCCCATCTCACTTGGGCCCTGGCTGCTTTCCTTGGGCTTTTCTTGCGTGGGTGATCTTCCCTGCCTTGAATAATTCTTATCTTTTCCATTCACACCTCCCTAACCTTTGTCCTCCTGGAAAACGTTGTATTGTTCCTGGCTCTGCAAAAATAATCCCTGTGAGGCCTTCCCTGAGCACCCCTGAGAATTATTCTCACCACTCTTTGTAATTCCATTTCATTTTGAACTTAATTCTGCTGTAACACTTGTCCCTATGCCGTAATTTTATATACACTGTCCATTCTTCACACAAACCCATGTCCTCTACTAGACAGTGAGCTCCTCAGAAACAGGAACTATGTCTTAATTGTTTCTGACTGGCCGTTCCTGGCACAGTCTTGATCCACAGTCAGTAAATACTGCTGAATGTAAAAAAATAATAATACATGCAGATTCACTGTTGAATCTTTATCACCAGTTACAGCCATGGACTTTTTGCTTTGTCAGAGACCTTTCTTGGAAAGTATGGGCACCCAACATTCTTACGAAGTGCCATCTTCCCACTGAATGTCATCTCAGTGGTGCTGAAATTGCCTATTGGCTAAGAATTCTAAAAATAAGTACAGATCCTCTCTCCTAACCCAAATGAAAGATTTTGTATCTGAGCAGGTACTGAGGTGTAATGCTGGACATTTTATTTAAGTCAGGCAGAAGAGGGCAATAGGATTTATCAAAAGATGATTTCTGGTAGACAGTGGTCAGTGTCTGGCTCACACCAGAATGTCAACAGAATGACTTAAACAGTTGACAAGTTGCTTTGGAAGCAGAAGAAACTGAATTGCTATACTCCTTATTAAATATACCCTAGAGTGAAGCCCTAGAGTGAAGAAAAGTGATGAATTTTTTTTTTGTTAATTTCTGCTGAGAAGCTTGTTCTAGAAGAGGGCATATTTTCAGTGGGATTTTTGGCACAATCTAAAACAGATGGTTACATGTTATTTGGTGCTTCATCTAATACTAAAATTTGTGGCAATTGATTAAGGACCAAAAGTTGCTTTTGGACAACATTCAAATTGTAATTGTGCTGCTCTGAGCTTTAAGTAGCATAGAATGTTATAGTCAGGAAACACAGGATCTGGGCTAGACAACTAGAAAGATTATAAGAAATAAAAAGTTTGTTTTGTGTGAATCAGCTGTGAGAGAGCATGGCATGAGACTTCTGTGACCATCTGAAAGTAGAAAGGGCGGCAGTGAGCTTGTGACTCACACAGGAGCTCTGCCAAGAAGGTGGTAAGTAGTTGGCCTAGAAGCAGCTTCAGAAGCCTCATAGGGCAAGTGATCATTTTTTAACATTAGAAAAATATGGGAGTGCCCACCCCTCACCATGATAATAGTTGATCAAGAAAAATTCAAGAAGGGGGAAGAATATAGCTCAAGTGGTAGAGCACATACCTAGCATGCACAAGGTCCTAGGTTCAATCCCCAGTACCTCCTCTAAAAATAAATAAATAAATAAACCTAATTACCTCCCCCCTCAGAAAAAAGAAAACTAATTTAAAAAAAGAAAAATTCAAAATCACAAAACACTACTGAGAATTCAGCAATACTTTATATTTATTCTTCAAAAAGTATATGGTTGAAAAGTATTAATGCAAACGTGGGATATCTCAAAAGTAGCTTTATACTCTTTCAGGGCCTATTCTTTGGTTCATTCATTCACTCACTTATATACTAAATATGTATCAACCACTAGCTTTGGCCCTGGGTGACTCCCTGTCCTCAGAGGCTGTGAGAAGCACTCCGGGAGACAAAGAAACAGACATTTCAGGATAGGTCCTTTGCTGTCTATGTCACATAATTGGCTAAACCTTATGAATCCAGACCTGTAAATAAGACTTATTAACCATCTACTTCAAGAGAACACTTCTCAGAGAAACCTAGCTGGTCCAAGCCACCGAGCTTAATTCCTCTATCGAACGAGACCCAGGTTGTAGGTGTCTCCTGTAGTAGCCATAGAGCTACCCTCTCAATATTACCTGCTTCCCTGGGTTTTACCTCATCGCTGTCATCCTGAGGGTGAAAAGGGGCAAAACCTCCCTGTTAGTGATTCCTATTTCTGCTTCCCACAATCTTCCCGTTCTCCCTTTTTGAACAGAACCCTTTTCTCATAATTTGTCTGCCGTAGTTCAGCACCTTGAGTTCACAAGTACAATGTGGAAGCTATAGAATAAATCAGTAACAGGCTCTCAAAAGAACACACTAGTAGGTAGAGTCACGCTTTCAAAAAAAAAAAAGGTAAGAGCCTAATACTATGTGCTGTTCTAGATGCTAGAGATACAGCGACAAATAGATAAAAGATCCCTGCTCTCCTGGAATTCACATTCTAGACGCAGATAAGACTGGTACCTCTCTAATGCTAATGAGAAGTACCACAAACTCTCACACAGGAACAGGACACCTAGGGACATGCAACAAACCTTCCTAGTGCTGTCAGCATCTAAGGAGGGCCTGAACGGATGGGTAGAATTCTGACCTGGGGAGCTTGGATTAGAGTGAAGAAGAGGACAACTTACCCTGAGGGAAAATTGTGAAGAAAGGCACGGAGGTGGAGAAGTGTGAGAGGAGGTGTGAAAACATAGCAGGAAAGGTAGGTTTTGAGGCCAAGTTGTTACTATGGTGACAGACATCAACTACCAAGATTTACTGTATTGCCAGGCTCCGTGCTACATTCTTTACATGCAGTATCTCTTTAGATCTTTACTACAACTCAGCTTGAAGGGTAAGGGAAAACCAAGACTCAGAGAGGTTGAGAAAGTGGCAGAGCCAGAATTCGGAACTAGGTCATCTGACTCTGGGCCCCAAGCTTGGGGCATGTATACCATGTTGGTGCTCAAGGACATGAAAGGCTGCAGACCCTAGGCTGAGGAATGCGGATTTGATTCCATGGGCAATGATCAGAGCTGTCAGGAAAATTAACCCAATGGAATGACATGACCTAGGACGTGGTGTTTGTGCTGCATTCCATTCATGGGCTGAGTGACAAATAATAGGCTTGCCAATGTGGTCTCCTGGGTGTGGAACAGGTACCTGGAGGCAGGAGCCAACATGAGCCCAGGTGGGCCAAGTGTAAAGTCAGTGGTGAAATGGGGCAGGGTGGACTCCCAGTAGCCTAATGGGGGGCTGTTGTTAACCCAGGTAGGGCTGTCCAAGAACAAGAATTACAGAGGCTCCTTCTAAACTTGGTTTTCCTCCATGAGATTTTTGCCTCTGGCACTGGTTGTGTAGCATCTTGCCATGCGTGCCAGCAAAATTCCAATTAGCAATTCCTTTAATGGAATTTAAAAATTGTTTCACCAGTGTCCTCAAGATTGGGCAACACTCTTTTCTACCTGAAGGTGGTTGGCAGGGAATTTCAAGAACGCTCCCCTTCCCCTACACTCAGTTAAGTTCAATTCTTTAAAGACTCGGAAGGTGACTGTCACTACCCTTGTCCTCATTATCTCTCACCCAGAGTATTGCCTGGTCTCCCTACTCCACCTCTGCCTACACACACCTGTCACCTTACTCTTCGTCATGTCATCAAACTGCACTGAAGCCTCCAGGGGGTCCCCAGTTTCTACCAAAGTAAGCCCAGACTCTGCAGACCACAGGCTTATACTTCCTTCCTGGTTTGTTTTCTCGATTTCTTCATCCTGCCTATTCTACTCTCCAACCAGATCCCACATTTCCTTGGAGTTGCTCACAGCTTCCCTCTAATCGATGAGCATTACTAAAATCCCCTCTGCTGAGGGTGCCCATTTTGCATTCTCCTTCTGCCAGAATCCTGCCCATTCGTCCTGCCCAAAATAAAGGCCATTTCTTTTTTTTTTTAATTGAAGTACAGTCAATTTACAATGTTGTGTTAGTTTCTGATGTACAGCATAGTGATTCAGCTACATATAGATATACATATATATATATATATTCCTTTTCATATTCTTTTTCAATATAGGTTATTACAAGACATTGAATATGGCTCCCTGATAAAGGCCATTTCCTGTGCCACCTCCTTTAGGAAGCTCTCACTGTTTTTCTCATCCCAGTATCATCTGCTCTTCCTTAGGGCCCCCGTAAAACTTTGGTTGTGTCCCCGCTGCAGGCATCATTTGTATGCACATTGCTAAGCTCTGTGAGGACCAGAAGGGTGTAGAGACCTGCTTGTGTCTGTGTTCCTTACGTCTGTACTGCTTACAGCGTGGGGCCTGGCACCCAACCAGTTTGTTCAGTTGAAGTCAGGACAGTCTCCTACAGTCTTTAGGAAGGCTTGGGTGGTGGTAGCAAGGTGAGAGACTAGAGAGACCAAAATACTTACTGTGATAAAGAAATATCAAATTCCTGTTCTGGTGAGAGATGAAAATGTACAGAACTATGTACCATTATTGGTTGTATTTCCTCTTGTAAATTCAGACACTCTGCAAATGAAGATTTTTTGTAATCAGCCACCCTCAAGCCAGAACTGCCTCAGAAATTACTGGGTGTTGAAGGTTGGCTTTGTCACATTCAAGTTGCTCCCTTCTTGGGGGCTGAAACTGAGAGGACCCTGCTGTGCATCCAGCCCATGAGCAGCTGTCACAGCCTGGGATCAGGGACTGAGCTGTGGTCTCAAACAAGGTCCTACACAACAGTCACACCACAGCCGAGCTGCTTCTGCTCCTCAGGGTCTCTCCACCCTCTTTGCACATGGAGGCCAATGATAATACAGCCGTATTTTCTTTTTGAACTTTGAAAAATGATTAGCTTGTCTGACTTTAAGCAAAACCTCATCCTTGTTCTTTGAGTAAACTTATCAAAGTCACAGACTGCTCCTTTCAGAAGTCTAGACCCCAAAGAATCACCCTGCCTTGGGCAGGATGAGAGTCAACTTGTTATTCTACAGAATGCCTGGGAGGCAGCTTGTCCTGTGATCAGAGTGGCACTGGGGGGGCATTCTGCAAGATGGAAGGGTGGCCTCAGAGTCTGGGGTTGGGAGCCCCTTCCCACATATGATCCTTAATCTGCTCCAGGGAAAAGTGTTACATGTTCTTAAAGGTCTTTTCTAGACAATAGCTACACTTTATAGCAGCTGCCGACCCCTGGCCTCCATCAGAGGTCATGATGAGACAGAACTTGTATAGGCAGTGATGGAGGAAGAGAGCCTAGGTGAGAGTCCTTCCCTGTCCACTTGGAAAGGAGAGTTCTGTCTTGGCAGAGTTTAATGACGTCTACGGACACAAGAAAGCTGGGCAGAGCGTGCTAGTCTCTTCATCGCTCTGTGAGTTTGTTTAAACTTAAATTTACCCCAAAGCTTGCATTATCATTGTGTGATTCAGTCCTGGGCCTCAGGATTTCCTGCTGGCCACATGCACTTTTTTTTTTTTGTAACTGAAGTATGATTAAGCATAATAGAGCACAAATCATTAATGTATACAACTCAATAAATTTTCACAAAATGAATGTACCCATGTCATCAAAAAACATGGGGCTCAAAATTCCCCTCATTCCTCTTTCCATTTCCTGCCTAGTAGCACCATGGATTAGTTTTGCCTGTCTCTGAACTTCATACGAACAGATCAAATAGCACATACTCCTGTGACTGGCTTCTTGGGCTCAGTGTTAGGTTTCTGAGCTTTATCCGTGTTGTCGTGTGTGATTGTAGTTCCCCGCACTCAATTTTAATTCATTTCTTCTTTAAATGGGATGATCCCCAAAATTGCAACTCAACCTTCACTAGAGAACCATACTCCACAGCAGACCATTCCAGCCGTGGACTAGATTGTCACATGTAATCCTCATCCCACTAGAAACAGCATTCCCATTTACAGGAATGTGACACAAGCAAGGGAAGTGATGGGTATTTGAAGAGACTCCTGGGCCGACAACATGGCTTGAATTTGACTGAGCAAAGAAAGGGCCACGCTTACACTTTTGCCTCCAGTTCTGAGTTTCTGGGTCTCCTGCTAGAGGGCTAAGGTCAGGTTGTCTTTGGAGAGTGCTTTAGAATTCAAGAGGGTCTTTCTGCTGAGGAAGTTTAACTGGAAGAGGGTTCTAGAGGCTGAAGATACCAGCAAAACTTAAAGAAGAGCTCCGCACATTTCACTGAAAGGAATGGCTGTCTGATGGGTGAGTTTCTGGAACACATTGTTGGTACAAGATTGTTGATGTGCTGATGGAAGCGAGGTTGTTTTAAGTGGCCATGGAGACTCCCACTGGGAGCGGAAACTCCATCAGTTATGCCCTTCCTTTAGCACCCCGTTGCTATAGTTCACTCCTTAGAGGTAAAGTCTGCCTGTTTTCAGCTCTGGGAAAGGCAGGGTGAAGAGCAGTTTTGAGAGGAGGCTGAAGTGAGGACGGAGGAGGCTGGCATGGTAGGGGATGGTCTGCCTAGAGGAAGGGTGGCTGGAATGCTGCCCACTCGGGAGGGCTCTGTGAATCTGTATTCCTAGTTCTGAGCCATCTCATCCTAGCAGGAGCCAGCTAGAGCCTGACTTCTTTTTGTCCTTCCATTGTTCTTTGTTTAAAAACATTTATTGAGTTTGGCGCTAGGCACAGGGACCGGAGTGGGGAACGAGGCACAGTCCCTGTTCTCAAGTCACAGGAAGCCCCTGACAACAGGAAATGCTGGTAACTTCTAAGAGTTGTGAGAGAGCCAGACAAGGTCCCTGTCATTAAGCTGCTTACGCCTGACAGATGAATCAGCAGGTGCCCAGGGCTCAGTGTTAAAGCTCCCAAGTAGCCGGACATGATAGAGAAGGCTCGGCAGGAAAATAAGACTCATCCTAACAAACCCCACGGTGGCCACGCGAGCTTCTGGTTTCTGCTTGTTTATCGTACATGAGGCACTTTGTAAAGTGCTTTACAGTCGCTATCTCACTGTACTAGTCCCAGCAACCCTTGGGGATCAGAACACTTATCTCCATTTCACAGATGAGGAAACAGAAGTTCGGAGAGGTTAAGCATCTTAACTGTGTTCAGTGAATTTTGACCATAGAAACTGTTTTCTTAATTTATTCCTGACTGGAAGTTGAGCCACCTTTAAGAAGACTTCAGGCCTAAAAGTTCTGCCTAAGAATCCAAACAGGTGAGCATGTCCAACAGGTCAAAACGCAGGGAGCTCAAGATGAAAGGAATGAGAAGAAGCTTAAAGGAAAAGGAGAATGGGTAGAGGTTACTCACTTATCTGAATGTCTCATTGAGGCGGGGTTCGGGGTGGGTGGGGTGGCAGATGGCAGGTTAAAAAACAGGAAGTGTTACAGTGTAAACTGTCCCCTAGGACAGGCTTCCATGCTGGGAAATAACGAAAGGGCCTTGACTCCAGCCAGGAGAAGGGATCGTGCAGAGATGAGATCCCTTCTGTGCAGAGGAGTACCCTGGACAAATTTAACTCACTGACTGGTTTCAGCAATGACTGCATTCAAAATAAAGAAAAGGCTAAGATACCCCAGTCTTCCTGAGTCTTGACTGACAAGAAAGGCATCATCCCCTTTGAACAGAGACTGTTCTTCAGGCGATGAGAGTGGGAGGGAGGGCGCAGATCCGTTAAAGAGTTTTTTCTCATTAAGTGGCCAGAGGCAAAGATTCCACAGAGCTAAGCTCCATGATGAAAGGGGAGCTGAGAATGACAGGGTTTCAGGGGTGGGGGAGGATGGGGAGAGCTGGAGGAGGCCTGGGCAGGGGTGCACCTCCACACTGTGCTGCCCCCTGCATCCTGCCATTAGCTCAGTCCCTCCTATGGTAGCAGCTCCTACTGATTCAGCACCCACAAAGTGCAAGCCTCGGAAAACCGCTTTACTTCTACTGTCTCATGAGATTCCCCTAACAGTCATCTGGGTTCAGATGATTAATATGCCCAGGGTCTCACGGTTTTTACCATGTGGCCCAATCTTGGAAAGGTGGTGAAAGAATTCAAGTGTCTAGTAACAGTGGAAGCACTGAATCTGAAAACAAAGCCAGCTTCATTCTGGGCCAGGGATAGTGGACAGGACTACAGAGATGAGACCAGGGGACAGAGGGGCCATAGGAGCCGGTGAGAAGCAGATCCTGGAGGAGCCCAGCAGAAGAGAAATGATCAGAGCAGGGCAGGTACACAGGCAAACTGCTCAATGCCAGCAGAGGGAAGAAGATGAAGATCAGGAGGGCAGGTAAAAGTGCCAGGAGCCCCTGCTCACCCAGCAGCTGTGAACAACCTCTTGTTTGATACAGAAGTCAGGTAAGAATTTCAAAGTAGTCTAAAACTCTGTCATCAGGTGATATATTGTCTTCTCTCCTTTCCCCTTACCTGTTTATTTTTTCCATAGCTCCTTTCACCGTCTAACTGACTACATATTTTGTTTGTTTATGCCTCTTTTTCTCTCATAGCATGTACATTCCTGAAGGGTAAGGTTTTTTTCTTTTTCCTGTCCACTGCTATGTCCCCAGCACCTAGAGCAATTTTTGGCACTTAATTAGCACTCAAAAATATTTGTTGAGTAAGTAAATATGCAGCAGTAATATCATGACAGGGTCTCTGAGGCATTGTGTGCCTCCACTGCCCAGCTGATCTGCCTCGAGTGTGGTGATCTCACCTCTCCTACCAGGGCTCTGTCCTGCAGTCACTGATCTCTGCACTGTGAACAAGCAGGGCAAGGATGCACAGGGACTCCAGGAGGCAGGATCAAAAACCAGATGCTGAGCACCTCGTTGATGCTCAGCTAAAGTCAAGAAAGCAAAGGTCGTGGTGGCAGTCAACAAATGTATGTATTGACCGAAACTCAACTTACCTCATTAAAGCTGATCCAAAGAAACAAAAATGGACTTTTCTCCCTCCTCCACAGTGCCTGGAACCATCCGAAAGCCCCTGGGGACTCTGTTCCCAAAGGGCTCCCCTCCATTCTGATCCTGTTATAAGAAGGAAAAAAGAGAGGGAGATTAAAGAGACACCCCCCCCCTGCTCCAGATCCTCATATCTGAAATCTTCAGTGAAGCCGTCAAACAATCAGATGCCATGACTTTTATTTTTAAACAGCTTTCAACTCAGGAAAATGCTAAAGTCATGTCTAAGGTCAGTGGAACTATTTGTTCTGGGGAATTTTACTGAGGGGTAAAAGGTTCCATCTCTCCGGGCGTCTCGTTTAAAGAGTCTTGGTCATCAAAGTTATCCTGCAAAGCCCTCTGACTTCTGAGTGAAGGCAAGCAATGCTTCTGGTCTTGTGTTTGATGGACAGGAGGTCGGCTTTACACTAAACACATGTGGCGGCAAGAATGCTCTTCACATGCAGCTTGCTCACCTATTGAAATCCAAGGCGTGCCCGGCGGGTTTGTGCCTGGTTGAGAACACTTAGAGCACAGTCCCCTTTTTAAACCAGGCTACATCTTTCCAAATGTCTTCACTGTACTGACTTTAGTCTGACATCTGCCTGTGAGAAAATGTGATGTGAGTTACAACAGCCCAGCTTAAGACATAGCTTTCAAGAATGCCATTGATTCTGAGGTGTACTCTAGATTTATTGACTGAGTTTGGGACAAAAAATACAACCAGATTAAATATACTCATTGATTGTAAGATGTCTTCTGAGTCCAGGAACATTTAAATGTGAACAAGAATGCATCCTTTACTAAAAGAGGAAATTCAGGAGTATTTAGGCCCCATTTTCAGATGAGTAAGAAAGGATAAAAAAGATGAAGTGATTCACCAAAAGCAACTCTAAACTCTCCTCCATTCTTTTGACCAGAATAAAACACTGCCTACCACAGTCTGTATGAGTGTAAGTATGAAACTTTGAAATTAATGGCTTGGATGAAAATTGAGAGGAAAGTGCACTGGGCCAAAAAGTGGTTCCATATGTACCCGTATACCCCCTCCAGGAGGGTAGCCACCCTTTTTGACAAGGTAGATGTGCTCGCCACAGGAATTGGGGTGGATCTCCTTGAAAACATCATTTTTTAAATGTGAACTCCCTGCAAATGTGGAAGACCATTCCCTTCTCATCTGTCATCCTTGTGGGTCAAGGGAAGCTGCAAGACATGGGCTGGTCAGGACCAAGAGACCATTTACACAGACTCTGTCATAAGGCATGATGCAGGGCAAGGGGGAAGGGAAATGGGGGTTTGGTCTCTCAGTTAATCAATTTATTTACCCAAGCTTAGTTTCCCTCAGCAAATATGTATTGTTGCTCACTCAGTACCAGGTTCTCCATAAGGTGTAGAGGAAATGGGTCAACTAAACAGCCCCTGCCCTCAAGGAACACAGACTTAGAAGCAAAAACCGATAACCCCTCGTTATCTATTAATTCAACAAATATTTTATTGAGTACCAAGCGCTGGAGAAACAAGGTCTCATCCTCATGGAGTTTACATGTGGTGGGGGACACAGATACTAAACTCATGATTGTACAGGTCATTAATTACCATTGTGACTACTACAAAAGAGAAGCAGAGTGCCAGCAGAGTCTATTATAAGGGGCTATGTTGGAGAATCATCAGGAAACCAGGAAAAAACAGATCAGGAAGAAAATGACAACGTGGAAGGACTCTAGGGGCAGCACCTGGGCCCAGTGGGTGTCAGCAGGGCTCAGGTCAGAGGGAAGCCAGGGCTGCCCAGAGGCTGGACAGGTGACACAGGAGGACAGGAGAGAGCAAGCCATCTCTCCAGGAAGCCACAAAAGGCTTCTTGGCAATGGGTGGGTGTTCTTGAAGCAATCCTTTCTCCTTGCTTTCTTGCCGACCACGAATAATTACCGAATGTGCCATGCTGGAAGTATTCTATTACCATCTTATTTATCATCACCCTTTCTGTAGATGAGGAGGTCAAAGCTCTGCAGGGTGAGTACCTTGCCCCACATCAGATCTTGGAGCTCCTTTGTGACTGAGTGGAGACTGGGACCCGGATCTACCTCACTGCTTAGCCACAGCACTCTACTGCCCACTCTTGCCTGTGGGAGGGGAGACTATAAATCACACCTCTCCCCCTAATCACCATTTAACATGAAGGGAGGCTCCCATCACAGTGAGGAGTCTCCCAGAAAGAGTTCTCTTCCCAGTACCCAGTAGAACATCTACTATACTCGGCAGAGTCAGCCAGGTGGAATCCTGCCCCAGTAGGTTGTTCTAGAAATCAGTGGACAGCTTGGGACTGTTTGGAGAGGCAGACTCCCCCTGCTGGCCTAGAACTACTCAGGTAGTGAGACAAGTGGGAGTGGCACCCCAGCAGGTTCTGGAGAGGGGGGACCAAGAGTGAGGAAATCCCAAATAATTCATATAGTTTTTTTGTTTGTTTGTTTAAAGGATATTCATGACGCATGTGTATCCTGTCAAGACTGTGAGAGGTGCCAACAGACAATAAGCTTTGCCAAACTTTGGGGATTTCAAAGTGGGCCAGCATTGTGTAGTGTAGCCTGACGTCTGGCAGAAAGGGTCCCCTTGTGGAAGCCAGAAGGAGGAGAAGCTGGGATCAGATGACCTGGCTATCTTGACTCTCCAAGTACTCAGGAATCTGCAACAGATGAGAAGTGGAGATTTGGGCCCTATCTGTCCAAGAAAGGGAAGGAGAGGAAAGAAGGGGAAGGGAATTAACTTTTACAAGCACTTCACACACTGTCTCAATTAACACATGACATGGAGATGTGTTTTAGTCGTGTGCCTTGGAAGAAGAGAAGGCAGAGCAGATATTGGCAAACACCAGCCGCCGCTGATGCAAATGTTGGCTTCCATTATGATGAAATCCCTCCGTGACCGGATTGAAGGTTAACCCCAGACTTTTGGTGAAATGTGAGTCTGATCATTTCACAGATACTCCTAGGGAAACTGGGTAACTGTGGAATATATTAAAATGAGGCCCATACATCACCTTCTACACTATTCTTGATTTCGAACAGGCAAAGTTAAATTATTTAAAAATATCACAAAGATTATGGGAAAATAGAAACACATGCACCCTAATTGTGAAGTGATAATTTTCTAACTAAGTTAGTAGAGATTACGACACAGTCATCTAAATGACAACAACAAAAGCAGGGGACTAGGAAGAATATATGAGTTTAGTGACCCAGTTAGGTGGCGGAATAAATATAAATCTACAGGGGAAATATCCAGGGTCTAATGGAAAGATGGCCAATAACTTTGAGACACTTGGAACAAAGATTAAATACCAAGGAACATTTTAATCTTTAATCCTTAATTACACGCAAACACCATATTACAGCCAAGAAGACCCCAACTCTTACCACAACTTTAGGAAAAATTGGTTAATATGATGTGGCCCATGGCTGGTCTGTGGGGAAACAGGAACTCACTCATGTGGGGTGTGAATCAGCCCAGTGGTCCTGAGGAAACCTGGCCTGACAAGATGATGCATTCCTGTGACTTTGGGTTTACAGACCTCACTCTTGGGGGCAGATCTAAACGAAACGGCGCAAGGGGAACAGTAATTAGAGAGCAGGACTCTCTGCTCAGGTGCCTGCAGTTAGGAACTGGTTACCTAAAATTCTGTTCGGAATATTCTGTTGACACAAAAAGTTCCAGTCTAGAGTCAGAGAAACAAGGGAGCTCATCCCAAGTCTGCCATTTATGTGTGTGACTTTAGATATGACACTTAACTTCTCTGAACCTCAGTTCCCTCCTTGATAAAATGGGGATATTAATAGATCGCTACCTCCTGGGGTTGTGTATTAAATATTAAAGGAGGTCGTATCTATAAAGCGTCTACACAGTGCCCTGCACAGTGTTATCGGAAGATGACTACTGGATGGAGCCTGGAGAGAGTTCCTGTTTGCAAAGGATGAGGTAGCACCAGAAAGTCGCAGCTTTATAACTTGAAGAGGAGCTGGTATCTTTGACTCGTAGTTTGTCTTTATTACTAAGTCAGAAAAAGTAAAATAAACGGCCACAACTTCTGAGGAATCCATCAAAATGCAAAGGGAAGGTCTTCAAAGGGTGTTAAATTCTCCTGAAACGGAGAGTAAAATGCTAAGCGAGGCTCCCACTCCCATCAAGTGTCAAGACTGGGTGTCTCCAAAGATCTGGAAATGCACTTTTTTTTTTTTTTGAGATCTGGTCTGTGGCAGGAGTTTCATGACCCCAAGTTCGGAATTTTTATCTCCGTCTTGAGGGAGAGGAAATCTGCCCAAGGTCCTAAGTGACCCGGTGTGGCAGGTAGTAACCACCGCACGGATAACTAATGCGCGGTCCCAGTGAGGGGCAGGCATCCGAAGGGCTGTGGGAGCAAGAATTTCGGAAGAAGAGGGTGGGCGCAAGCCCCAGGTGACAGTGGGTGGAGGGTCCCAGCCTCTCACCCATTCCGCTCCAGGAGCCCATGGGCGCGCCCAGCCGGGCAGCCCTCCTCACGCCAGTAGGGGGCGCCGAGGAGAAGGCGGGCGGGAAGCATCGGAGGGCGGAGCCGCCGCCGCTCCCTCCCGGAGTTGGGACCAAGACTGCCGTCTGCCCATTAGTCCGCTGCGAGCGTCCCGGACGCGGCCCGGGCGGGTTCCGGGATCCGGAGTCCGAGAGAGTGTCCTGGCCCGGGTCGCCAGCAGTCCCGTCCGCGCCTGCCCGGAAGCGCCGGCGCCGAGGGGGCGGGGCCGGGAAGCGCTTCCGGGGGCGGGGGGCGCGGGCTGGGGCGGCAGCCGGAGCGGCGGGGACGGGCCTGGCGCCGGCGGCGGCGGAGGGGCGCCGCAAGCGGGCAATGTGAGCGCGGCGCTCTCGGCAGGTGAGGCGCGCCGGCTGGGGGTGGCGGCCGGTGGACAAGGTGCTGGGGAAGCCAGCGGGGCCGGGGGCAGTCCCCGGCCGCTGTCCGGTCCCCTATGGGCGCGGCGGGGCGGGAGCCGCGGCGCCTGGTCAGTCCGGCGGGCGGGCGGGTGGGCGGGTGGCGCGGGCTGGAGCCGCGGCCGGGCGGGGTCGGGAGGCCCTGGGCACCTGCTCCGGCCAGGCGTGCGCCCCCGAGGGGCCAACCCTGCTCGGCCCGGGAGTCCGGGCGCTGCTGGCGGGGCTGAGGGTCGTACTCGGCCAACTGCCTCGGGCTCCCCAGCCTCCGCCCGAGCGTCTTGGGCTCCCCAGCTTCCGGGCTCCTCGCCCCGGGGGCGCCTCCCCCTTTGTAAGGGGAGGCCGAATGGTTAAGTCTCCAGAAGAGCCGGGCCGAGCCGCGGGGGTCGGCCCTGCTGGTGGCTACAACTGAGCCCCTGCCCCACGCCATCGCCTTTTTCCAGGTAAACAGGCGGCGGCGCGTCGTGCTTGGCCCTGGACGTCTCCTTGGTCACTCTCGCCTTCAGACTGTCCTGCCATTAGGGAAGGCTGGGCTGGCCTAGAGGTGTAGACTGTGTCCTTCTAGGCTAGGCGGCTGTGCCTAAGGGCGACATTAGTCTGGGAGTCACTCTTGAGGCTTTTCAGCAAGCCTCTTCCCCTCTGAACCTCAGTTTCCTCATCTGGTCAGTGAGGGGTTTAGATTAACTCTTTAGAGACCTTTCCAGCTCTGTCATTCTGTATATGTCTGAAATTGGAAGGGCTGTCCCTTGTTCAAGATACTGGGCAGTTTCACTGAAGACTTTTTTTTGCAAATGTGGACTTTTTAGCAACTTAATACACTTGGTTTCAGACAGGCTTTGAAATGATTCCAGGAAGCATTTCTAAATCTTACCATATCATAATCCATCCCTTGCTTTTGTTCCTAGTAGTAGTCAGTCACATCCCGCTGAGTTTTTGCTTGCAAAATTTTTGTTGTTGTTTATATTTGCCCATTTTCTCTTTGTTCCTTAGTCAGGCCCTGTTTGCTTCACATCTGGATTATTGCAACAGCTTCTTAGCTGGTCTCTGACTTCAGAAGTCCCCCCACCTCCCCCATCCTTCCTTTATGCTAATGCCAAACTTAATATAGGAAGTCAAAAAAAGAGTTGAGTGTTTGCTTGCTTATTAAATGTCAAGATGCTGTTCCATGTGGTGGGGGGAAGTAGTAGAAGGCACACTTACAGCCTTCAAGCAGCTTTACACTGGGTTCTGAGACTTTACCTATGAAAAGGTGTTTGCTGAGATGAGACTGTGTGCTGTAGAATTAAGAGGAAGGAGAGATGGAGGCCCTACAGGCCAAGTGGTCAGGGAAGGCTTAGTAGGGGAGTGGGGTTTAAGCTGGCTGCTAAAGGATGAGTAGGATTCAGATAGGAAAAGAGGAATCAGGCTCAGTGATCCTGATCCTATGGAGTTGGTGAATAAACGAGTCTCCTTGTAGAGAAGGGTTCATAAGAGAAGGGAGTAGGAGGAGAGATTGGTTGGGCTAGGTCCTGAAAGAACTTGAACTCTAGGCCAAAGTTGAAACTATTCTAAAGACAGTGGTGAGAGGCAGGAGACTAGGAGTGCTTCATGATCTTTTGCAGGAGGGGAAGAGAGAGGCGGGGGGGCCAGGAGATCAGCTGGAAGGCCATGGCATTTATAGCACTGTTCAAAGCTGAGTATGTCCTTTGCCTGCCACTTTATGTCCAGTCATTGCCCATCCTTGTCTTTCCAGGGCTTTCCTTGGTTTGGCACCTCCTCACCTACCTGGACCTTATTCTCTGCATCTCCTATTCCCAGCCTGTTTCCTGCAGAAGTGAATTTATGGCTGCCTGTAGGGTTTTGCTCCTCTTGTTACCCCTCTGAAGTATTGGCCTCCTTTTTCTTCTCTGTGTAAATTCTCCATTTTACTTCCTTCAAGCCCCTGCTGAAGATATACTTCCTCCAGAGGGTGTTCCCTGACTGCCCTACCCCCATGCCTTTGTGGCACACAGAATCTGAACAACAGAATTCAGCGCTTGTTCCTTGGTTTTTGAACTTGTCCTTGTCGCATCTGGAGTAGGCATTTTTTGAGGGCATTGTGTCTTAATACTTCTCTTGAAGCCCTCGTAATATCTAACACTATAGCTGGACTTTTATAATAGGTGCTCAAATACTTCCTGATTGTTGTTGATAAATGACTTAAGAAAAAAATTGAACCGCCCCACCCGATTTTAAAGGAGAATCTTTAGTAAGTTATCACTATTCTCTGTCATACATCATTTATGTCTAATGCTGCCATTCAAGGTAGGTGTTTTCAGCTTTCATTTTTAGAGTGCAGATGACATAAAATGAATCTTTGAAACATTGAGATGTTTGCTCTTGATTATAGGAAAAGAAAAACTCATGTAATTCTTTAGTAGGAGGCTGTAGGGAAAGAATGTCAGCTTTGCAATCAGACGGGCCTGGGTTTGATCCCAGCAAGGCTACTTACTAACCATGTGAACTTGGACAATTTATATAATGTCTCTGTACCTCTGTTTTCTCATCTGTAGTGTGAGGATAATAAATTCCATTTCATAGGGTTGCTATAAGTTTTAACATGAAAAAAGTATATAAAGAAGGCAAAATTTATAGCACCTAGCAGCTGCTTAGTACCTTTTCATCATTATTAATTGGTGTAAATTTATCAAGGTGGAGAAATGATAGGCTCTTGAACCTCAGTGCATCTACTGAGCTGTGGATTTCCAAATGTCTCTGGATCCTACTTGTACCTTCGAAGTCAAGTCGAAATGTCACTTGTCAAAAATATCAGCATCATGAATCTAGAATGCATCATTATGTTTTATTCCCGTTAATTTTTGTGTTATGTTAGGTTAATGTTTTTCAAACTTCTTAATTGTGTCCATTTAATGTTTTATAGCTGACAGACTGCTGAATTTAGCTTAGTGAAAGTCATCAACTGAAAGCAGTTTAATTTCTAACAATTATTTTCTGGTTGTGTTTATGGCATGGAAAACTTCATGGAAGAAGGCAATTCAAGGTGAGCTTTTCTAATCCTTTTATCATAAGAGGTGGGACTTAATGTGTTTTCCAGGACCAGTGCCCGCTGAAATGCCAGCAATAAGCAGATAAGATGCTATTCCTTAACATTTTTGAGTTCTTTGCCTTAAAAAAGCATATTCCTTCTTTTAACTGAAACAAATCTTTATTTCATGATAGAATTTTTAAACATCTAATTGCTCCCTTCATAGACAGAAGTAAAAAGAATGGACATTATGCAGAGAAATGGCTGCAAAATACAACAGATTGTAACCCCTTAATTATCCCTGTGTTGGTGTAGTGAGACATCCTTAAATGAGAAATTTTTCCCCACTCAAAGGTGATCAGTAAGACTCCAGCACCAGTAAAAAACCCTACTTCTCACCACTGTGCCTGGATTAAAATCTTATTTGTCTAGGAGATAAGATTCTAGCTCTGGAAACTGACAAATCCAGGTTCAGACCCTGGCTCAGCCAGTCATTAGTGACCTTGGGAAAGGTTCTTAGTCTCTGTGAGTGTTTTCTCATCTGTAGAATGGGGATGGCTGCGGTACCTGTCTCTTTGTGTTATCATGAAGATTCATTCAGTGAGCAGGTAAAGAGCTGCCTTAGCATACAGGACACAGCTGGGGCTCAGTAACTGTTATTGCCAGTCAGGTTAAAGAGTTCATTTCTACCCTGCTAGGAAAACTTAGAAGAAGCTTCTGACGTTCTGCATCAACTGAAAGACAATCTCCACTGTCAAACCAAACTGCACTCTCAGAATTAGTGTATCCGAGCAGACTTGGAGAATGTTAACGCCTTGGTAGAAAATCTAACAGTTTGGATAAAAATGTTCTTTCAGGCTCACATGAATTAATGCAGTAAGAACTCTAGACTTGCTTTCTTTTAAATTAGGATGAGTGCTTCATGAATATCCATCACGGAATGCCATTTTATGTATTTTTTTCTTGCATTGGGTTTCAGCAGCACCAGAATGTTTCCTGCAGCCCTGGTGTTATTCGGCTGCTGCTTTCTAAAGGATTAGATTGTAATTCATGACGGCTCAATTTTAGTTTTGATCTAGACCCAGGC
Organism: Vicugna pacos; assembly: GCF_048564905.1. Classification (NCBI taxonomy): domain Eukaryota; kingdom Metazoa; phylum Chordata; class Mammalia; order Artiodactyla; family Camelidae; genus Vicugna; species Vicugna pacos. Next base: position 72,205,195 of record NC_132990.1, read on the forward strand.
AGAAATACCTAGGAAAGTTATTTTTATGTAGTTGTTACTGCTGTTACCATGCCTGTCGTCCCCAGTGCTTCCATCTGTGGTCTTTTTAATGACTTTTCATGTGAGAATGAAAAGTAGGGATCTTCAGGTCTTCGGTGCCTGGTAGAGAAAGTCTAGCTTGAGTTGTGTCTCCAGTATCAGCAAGTGACTGAAGCCAGCAGGTGCAAATCTGGGTTTGGAATCATGAGCATCTTGATTGAGAATAATGGGTACTTCCTGGTGCCTTAAACAACTTCCAAATTTGTAACCTTGCTTTCTTTTCTTTAAAGTGTCATGGGGTATTTTTAAATGAAGTGGAGCAAGTTTGAGTGTTGATGGGTTAGATGGGGCTGAGCTGCCGTTCTGGGTTTTGCCTGCTGGTGGTATGATCCTACATCTCTGGGGTCTTCAGGAGGAAAAGCTGAAAGCTGAGGGTGCGGCTGTGGTGGCAGTTGTGGATTTGGAGCCACTGGCTTGGTTCAAGTTGTGTCCACTGACATATGCTGAGAGCCTCTCTCTGCCAGACATGCTGCTGGGCTCTGGGCACACTGTCGCTGCCCTCAGAGGGCTCACTACCGAGGCTGTGAGTTGAGCAGCACAGGAGGCTCAGTAAATCATCTGAGTTGCTTAGGTTTTACACTTTTACTTTTGCTCTGTTTGTCTTTATAGGGCAGCGGTCCCAGGGCTTTACCCAAGAATGCTGCAGAGGGGATTTCAAGACCCATGTGGGTGTTTGCCCAGATGACATTTAGGTGTCCTTTCTCATCTAGGTTCTCTTCAGAATGGGGTAGCAGTGTGGGAAGATGTCACTAGTATAGGTTCTGGTTTTCACTGTTCAGTTTCCTTACAGCTTAACAAAAGGTGTGATGCAGAATTTTACTAGTCAAGGAAATGATGTGCTAAGGAGAGAACTCGGCGTGGATGTTACCTCTTTCATGAGATACCATGTTAGGTGATTTTGTAAGAGCAAATAAGTGTTCTGCTCTCAGTGCTGTGCTGTCTCTTCTGTTTTCTCTCCCTGAGTAACCTCAGCTCATCACATCAGTCTTCAGCTAGTACGGTTTTGGTTGCTCCCAAATCCGTACCCCCAGGTTTGACGTTTCTCTGCACCTCCAGCCGCGTACTTCCCATAGCTTGTTGGACGACTCTGTTCAGATACCCAGGGGGCAGCCTAAACTCAGCCTGTCTGAGGCGGAACTGACTTGCCTTCTAGAATGGATAGCATCCCTTAGTCTCCAAGCCTGTTGAGTTCTTCTTTGGACTTGTGTTCCAGTTGGCTGCCACCAGAACCAGAATTCAGTGTGAGTTTTCCCATCCAGTATTCAAGGCCACCCACGTTCCTGTGGTGGTAGTCTTTTCCCACGTCACTCCTTGTACCTGGGCCCCGGCCGCTGCCCAGGACACTACATTTTCACTCCACTGTTCTCTGCTCCGGCCATTCCTTCTGTCTGGAGTGTTCTTTCTGTTCCATTTGAAATACAAGGTCCTGTTCAAATATTACTTCCACCATGATGTTTTTCTTTATTCTCTTGATTTTTTTTTAATCTGTTTGGTGAAAAGTAGTCTTGTCATTGCTCTCATAGTTCTTTATTGCTGCTTCTGTTATCATCTACTTGATACAATAATTACCCATCTGCTGCCACTTTCTCTAGATTCTTTGGTTTAAAAAATTATGTATTTTTAGGTAAAATCGTATAACATGTCTTTGAAAAACTTTCAGTGGGAATAATACAGCTATGTGATTAAAAATTTCAAAAAGTATAAAAGTCTGTTTTTTTTCCTCTCCCCAGCCCCCAGTCCCCAATCCCAAAAGTCACCAACATTAGTAGTTTCATGGGATTCCTTCCGGAATGGATACAGCAGCATATATTTATTCTTTTAAGACAGGTACATGAAGGGAATCACATATATACAAATATTTTTCTATACCTCACTGGTTTTGGCTAAATATCAGAACTCTTTCCATGTCAAAGGATACAGGTCTGTCTATCCTGTTTAATGGCTGGATAGTGTTTCATTGTTGATTTTTTTTTTTGAACCAGTCTTCTCTATGTGAATTTTGAGGTTATTTCCCTCTTTTTTTTGCGCTGGGAAATAAAAATGCTCAGCAGACATCCTTGTTACACATATCCTAATATATTTTTGTAAGTACTGTATATTTGTAGGCTTTGTTCTTTTTTGTTTGCTTTGTTTTTGTAGGTTTAATTCTTAATAGTTAATTGTGGACCAAATGGTAAATGTCTTTTACATTTTGATCAGCATTACCAGATTATCCCTTAGGATTACAATTGCCAGCTCTTTTAAAATGTGTGCAAGCTGATAGGTTATAAGTAGTATCTCATTTTTTTTTCTTTTTGTAACTCACATGTCTTGGTTATGAATAAAGCTAAACATCTTTTCATACGTTTTTGGTCATTTCTCTTTTTCTTTGAGCTGTTAATATCTTTTGCCCCTTCTTCCTTGGGATTTTCTGTGTCAGCCCAGTCTGAGCTACAACGTAAATTAAGGAATTTGGGAAGTAACCCTTTGTCAAATGTGCACGTGCTTTTCTTCAACATGTCATTTATCGTTTGGCAGGGCAAGGGTTTTTTTTTAATCATAAATTTCTATGTTGTCAAATGTATCTGTCTTTGTGGCTTCTGGGATTTATGTTATGCTTGCAAAGGCTTCTATGTCATTATAAATAAATTCATGCATACTTCCTTTCAGTTGTTTTTTGGTGGTAGTCAAGTCTTTTAAAAATATTGTCACAAGATTATAATGACATTAAATGGAAAATAGTAGGACCCTCCTTACCTTCTGTAGTGCTATATAAGAAATCGGTAAACATGCAGCACCTCTGAAAACCTAGGGGCTCTGTTTTCCATTAATCGGGTGTTTTATTTTATGTGAACCTGTTGTGATCATATATAAGGGCACTCGTTGCCTTTTTGCTCAAACTCATGGGAGGAGCAGGGTGAAAGGAAGAGCAGGGTGTGATGAACTGGTATCGGCCCTCCCTTCCCGGGAGCAGCCGTGCCTGTTAGGCTGTGGCAGCTGGTTTCCCTGCCTTTACGAAGTCGCTTTTTCTAAAGCTTCTTCAGGTAAAATGTGTTTATTCTTACTGAGCTTTGGAATCTGGATTAGGGGTATCATTCCCTTGTTTGCAGCGTTTCAGAACAGCGTCTTGTCCTGATGCCTGGGTGTGGTGAGATGTTCTGTAGCTTTTTTTGGGTGGGAGCTTGCAAAGATTTCAAGCAGCTTTACTTACTAAGCCTTGTTGTCATATGGTCTTGCATCAGATCTGAGTTTTCTTTTCAGAACATGCCAGCATGTTTATTTCTAGGACCTCTCCTTCACTTTTTACTTCAAGTCTGTGGGTTGAGTACCCCAGGCTGACATGTGTGGTAACTTACAGGACAGCACCTCTCCCCTGTAACTTGTGCCCACACTACCTCCCTGGGTGAGTGGCCTCCCTCCTCTGGTTGCCGGGTCTGTTTAACTCCCCAACATATGTCCATGTTCTTCCCGAACCTGCTTGCTCTTCACTCCTTGTGGTTCTGTCCTGCCCTGGACTGCACTGGCCTTGCTTCTGTCCTCAGTGCTTTCGGGCTTGGCTTCCTCGCTACTCGGTCAGTTTGGATACCCCCTCACAGTCTGCTCTTGCTTTTTAAACACTGGTCTCAGTGCTGCTTTGAATTCTCTTGAACTTGGGCTGAACCTGTATCTTCTTGGCAGCATCTGCTGTCTGTGCCTTTCACCTTCAAACACCAAAAGAAACAGTTGCTTAAGCCCTAGATCAGTGGTTTCTAATTAATAGAGGCTTTAGCATATAAAGATAGCTGTGTATTCAGAGCAGGTGAAATCAGCCAGGGTGAGGGGCTCTGATGGGGAAGAAGGGATAAATACTGTGATGATGGAAGGCACAATATACTGCAGCTGGAGGGCCACCTGGGACTTTTTTTCTGATCATAGCCCTTACCTCTACTGGTCGTTCTGATCCTGAAAGAATGCTGTAGTAAATTCCTAGAACTGAGATTGCTCAGTCACAGGGAATATGCATTTGTAAGTTTGATGGTTATTTCTAAAATGCCACCTTTTGCCTTTCTTCTCCATCTCCTTCCTCCTCACAGAGGAAGGGTCGGAGCTGTGGGCGACAGTAGGAGGGTGTTTGCCTCCTGTCACTGTCCCTTTCTCTGGCCACCATGCTCGGGCAGGAGTGTAATTTAGGGCAAGCTTTCTTTTCCTCTTGCCTCTTCTTCAACTCTTCCTGCCTCCCTTACTGGTCCTGCTGTTCTCCTTGGGCAAATTAAACAAGGATAAGGGGTTATTGTGTAAAGGGTTTGGATGGTCAGACTCTGCAATTATCCTGAAAAAGCTTCTTGGTGCCTCAGTTTTCTTATCTCTAAAATGGGAGTGATAGTACTGCCTTCTGGGGGAAGGTCGAGAGGATTCAGTGGAATACTGCATCTAAGACCTTTACAGCAGGCTACCACATATCAAGCATTCAGTAAGTGTTAGTTATTGATGATGATGATGGACTTTCCCAAGTAAGGGGGGAAGGCTGAGGAGTGTGGTGGGAGGTGGCAGTGATCCCCTTTTACAGTTGTTGAGGCTACTGTGGGGGTGATGGGGTAATGTCAGGATGGCTCACATCAGAGATCATCCTTCCCAGAACCCTCTGTTGAGACCAGTGACGGCAGTGGAGTCTCATCAGCTGACCATGGCGGGGGTGGTGTGCGAGGTGAGAGCTGCTTCCAGGGGTGTGAAAGTATTCTCAAATTAAAGCAATCGGAAGAGCAGGAAGTTTGTGTGTCCATTGGTTGCATGAGCAGAAGAGGGCTGTGAAGAAATTAAGGAGCTGACTATTTTGAACTTCCCAACAGGCCATTTCAACTAACATCCTTTCCATGTATGTTTTTTAAAAGAAATATTTCACATTCTTATCCAAAATATAATTTTTACAAAACAAAACAAGTATTGTTAAAATAAATATTAATGGTAATTGAAGGGAAATGTCCAGTTTATGTACTCATTTTTTAATTAAAATATTTCAATGTAAATGTCTAGGTTGGTGATGGTTTTTTTGTTTAATATGATGGGACAGAAAGACTTGTGATTAATCTGAATTAAAGAGTACTGATTCTGATGTATTTAGTGAGTGGAATAATCAAATTCATTACTGATTTCTGAAGCAGCTGCAAACTTAGTCTAAATGAAAAACTAATATAAATCATTTCTCTGCGTTATCAAAAATGAATTTCATTCCCATATCTAAGTTGGCAGGAATCTGTGTTAAGCCTGTATCAAACTGCAAAACTGGGACTCTTATTCATCTTTGAATTTCCCTTGGTTTTGTACATGTGGAAGATTGAAATTGAATGAATATTTCCTATAAATGTAGAAAAATAATTTAAATTCCCAGTCAGTATGCCATTTAGTGATTGCAATTAAATCTAATACTTGCAGCACATATGACAAAAGGCTAATTTCCTTAATTTGCAAAGAACTCTGACAATTCAATAAGAAGGCAGATATGGGCAGAGGGTATCAATAGGCAGTTCAAAGACAGACTTAGGCAAATTGCCATGGAACATGAGAAAAGATGATCAACTTCATTTGTAATTAAATCACATCAAAACAATGAGATACCATTTTTAACCTGTCAGTGTGGCAAAAATGAAAAATTGGCATATCATTATTGGCAGTTATTGAGGGGGAGCAGGCACTTCCACGTGCTGCTGGTGAAAGGACACTTGCTGCCAACTTTGGGGAGGTAAGTTGGCATTAATGACAGGTATGGAAAGCTAACCCAGCAGCTCCTCTGCTAGGAGAAGATACTGTGGCTGTTTAAATTGTTTCCTGCTTTTGGTATCAACTGGGAACTGGTTAAGTACATGTGACAGCCATCCATGGACAACTATGAAGTCAGGAAAGATAATGGAGTAGAAGAGTTTGTGCCTCCATGGAAAGATTTTGGGGTGTATTAGGCATAGAGAGCAAACCTGTGGTACGCGGGGGAGAGGGGATGGGAAGGGATGCATTAGGAGTGTGAGATTTGCAGATACTAACTTACTATATATAAAATAGATAAACAACAAGTTTTTACTGTATAGCACAGGGAACTTTATTCAGTGTCTCATGGTAACCCATAATAAAAAAGAATATGAATAGGAATATATGTGTGTATATGTATGACTGAAACATTGTACTGTACACCAGAAGTTGACACAACATTGTAAACCAACTACACTTCAATTTTAAAAAAAGCCTACCTAGTGAATAGCCGATGCTGGGAAACTGCTGATTCAGAGGAGTGGAGGGTTCTGTTTGAACTTGATGTTTCTATGAGAGGTTCTGGCTTCCTCTACCTCAGGACCACTGGACCTGATAAATCAGGCCGTTGGGTGTAGAATTGTGATTAGTTATGCTTTTTACTGCCTTTAGCCTGCTATTGTGCCTAGGACTTAGATTACCTGCAAGTTCCCTGTGTGTCAGTCTTGCTGAAGAGTGTTGCTAGTTAGCAGCTCTAGGTGGGAGTCTGTGAATCTCATTGTCACTGCTGAAAGGAAGTGTCAGTGTCGAGGAGAGTGGAGCACTTCCTTTCTCATTTTGCAGAAAAGTGGAATCCCTCTCTCAGGTGTTAATCATGGTCTTTTGTTTTTCTCTTCAGTGATTTTCTTTCAAGTGTAGTTCTCTGTTTTTCTTCTGAGAAGAAGATAAAAAGCTGCACAGAGGAGGAGGAAGCCTGGTTGTGGAGCTGTTTTCAGTTTTACAGGCTATTTTAGAAATACTTTGTTTTCCCTTTTCTCCTGGTTTTTGCCCAGGACTCTGCACCTTTAAAAGCCTGAACCCACCTTTCTTTTGCCCTTTAATTCCAAAAATCACTATTTATACACCCTTGTGTCATGCAAATGGTATAATGATAGGTAACATTTGACCACTCAGTAGGTGCCAGGCAGTGTCTGCGTTTCTAGTTGTGAGCATGACCTCTGGAGCCAGACTGAAAAGTTCATCTGTTAGCTCTGGGACCTCTGGCAAGTGTCTTAACTTCTTTTCCTCAGTTTCTTCATCTATAAAATGGGAGCAGTCATAGTATTTCCCTCACGGAGTTGATAAGAGGATCCAGTTAGTTACTATCTGTAAGCTGTTAAGCACGGGGTGAGTACTCATTATATGTAAGCTGTTATATGCATTCATTCCCTTGCTGTTATTACAGAAGTCTTGTTGGGTAGTAGTTCTTCCAAGACCTTTTCTAGGTACAGAAATCAAAGTTAACTGACTTGTTCAAGGCCACATAGCTATTTAAAAGTTCATCTTTATTTTTATTAGAAAGTGGCACAGCCAGGATTCACATCTATGTCTAGCTTCAAAGTCAGTTCTCTTTGTTACACCATCCTGTCCCCCCTAAAAAAAAGTCTATAATAGCTAATCTTGATTACCAGTGCCAAGTAGCCATTGTGCTAAACGCTTCCTACATATATTCCTCATAACAACCCACGAGGCAAGACTACTATTATTACCATTTTAAAAGAAAACTGAGACTTGGAAAGGTTATATAAAGTACCTTGCCCAAGGTTTTACAAGTGTAAAGCACGTGTCATTTGAACCCATTTCCAACTCCAAATTCATGCTCTGGCCGTTATGTTATAATCTTTGCTAATCTTTTAAAAACTGGATGAGGTACTTAAAAAATTTTAGTAAGTAGTACATTCACATAGTTTAGAAATTTTTAGAGTCTACAGTAATTCACTGAAAGCTAAGGCTTTCCAGCTATCCCGTCCTCCTCCCAAGATGTTTTTGTGCATCATTCCAGACATATTCTGCTAATATCTATATATATGGATCTGGATACAGCCAGACATACGTATTTTCATGTCACTTTATACAAATAGCGTATATACTGCTCTGCATCTCACCTTTTTACATTCAGCAGCGTATTATGGTGATTGTTTCACATCAGTATGAGAAGACTTCCCCGTTCATTTTTTTCTGGTTGTACGGCAGGCTTTAGTATGCATTTACCATAATTTATTAGGCTGGCTCCTCTTGATGAGACTTTAGTTTATTTCTAATTTTTTGTTATGAATAATGCTGTAATAAATTCCTAGAGCTAAAATTGCTCAGTCATGGGGGATCGTTTATAATTTTGCTGCATACTACTGAAATGCCCTCCAAAGTATTTGTGCCATTTTATACTCCACCAGCAGTCTCTGTCGAATTATCATCCAGTAGGAATTAAAAAAAATTTTTTTTCATTTTGTTATTCCAAGTAATACATGTTCACTATAGAAGTTTGGAGAATACAGAAAAATACAAGGAAGAAAGTTAAAACATCTTTACTCTTACATTAATGTAAATATTTTTTATATATTTTAGTATTATCTATGTATATTTAATATCTGTATATACATATGTACTTCTAGAAATGTCCTTTATATTCTTTGGTTACCTGAGTTTTAACAGCTTTATTGACATAAAATTTACCTGCCTTAATTGTACAGTTCAGTGACTTAGCAAACTTAAAAAGTTGTCAGACTATCACCATAATTCAGTTTTAGACTATTTCTATAACCTATAAAGATCCCTTGTGTTCATTTGCAGTTGATCTTTACCTGATTTTTTTGCTGTGTTATTAAATATTTATTCAGCATACATTTATTGAGTATCTACCATGTGCCAGGCAATCATCTGGCAGATATTTAATAAAATAGATGAAAATTCCTGCCCTCACAGTTCTTATGTTTTGTGGAGCTAACTTTGTATGCTAACTTTGTATTCTTCTTTAACATCATTTTAATAATGACAATATTTCTTTTAACATTTTTTATTGATTTATAATCATTTTACAATGTTGTGTCAAATTCCAGTGTTCAGCACAATTTTTCAGTCATACATGGACATATACACACTCATTGTCACATTTTTTCCTCTGTGAGCTACCATAACGTTTTGTGTATATTTCCCTGTGCTATACAGAATAATCTTGTTTATCTATTCTACAATTTTGAAATCTCAGTCTATCCCTTCAGTATATAGGCATATCTGATGTTAATATTACCCTTATTGCTGGACATTTAGGTTGTTCCCATTGTTTGCTGTTGTAATTGAACATAGTTATGGATAAATTCTTGTGCTTGTACTCACAGAATACTGAGTCAAGAGAAACTGCCATTTCAAAGCCTTTGTTGTATTTGCCGACCAAAGTATATGAGAGTACCCCAACCCTGTAACACTGCCAGCTGGCTAGTGAGTGCTTGATATGTTATTCCAAATTGAGATGTTTATAAATGTAGAATACACATCACATTTTAAAGACTCAGGATGAAGAAAAGAATATAAAATATCTCATTAATAACTCTAATATTGATGTTGAAGTGATAATGTTTTAGATATACTGGGTTAAATAAAACTTGTTAAAATTTGTTTTTATATTTTTACTTTTAAACAGTGTAGCTGCTAGAAAACATTACACCTGTGGCTTGCATTATATTTCAGTTGGAAAGCAGTGGTCTAGTTGTATTTTAAAATCGTTTTGTCAAGCTTCTAAGAAAATACTCCATTGGGCTGCACTATGTTTGTAAACTAATTCAGGGGGAAAGTGTCCATCTTTAGAGTATCAAGTCTTCCTGCCAGAAGCATAATACATGTCTTCATTTATACATGTTTTTGTCCTTATTAAAGTGTTATAGTTTTCTTCTTGTAGTTCCTATTTTTTGTTTATCCACCAAGCATTTTAGAGTTCCTCGGTACTGTTGTTTGTAACTTGTCATTAGCTTACCTGATTTTTTATAATTTTTGAAACCCTCCACTTGTTAGATTCTGATCCTAACAGATTTTTTCAAAAGACTCTCTTTATTTTCTGTATAAATAGTCGTATCTCCCTTGAATAGTAATTTCACCTCCATTTTTAGTGGCTGTATGCCTTACTTTTCTCTTGTCTTGTTGCTTTGGCTGGAACTTCAAGAACAATGTTAAGTAAGAGAAAAGTGATGGGCAGGCTACCTGGTTTCCTCCAAGGCACCAATGGGAATTCCTTTACCAAAGTGTTTACCAGAGTGTGCACCAGGGAACACTAATTCTTTGGAACATTAGTATGTGTACCTTGAGAGAAGAGTTTCATGGTTAAATGAGTTTGCAAACTGCTGAGTTAAGTAGAATTGTTGTCTGTGGGACTGTTCAGATGGGTTATTATGCTAATATGCTTTTTAATTCCTAGGAGGTAGGGATATTGAGCTTGGGGCTTATGATCTACTAAACACATTTTGGGAAACACAGATATAATGTTTCCTTTTTAAGGGTGATGTTGCTATTGATTTGCAATAGATACTGTTTATTATATTAAGAAAATATTGTTCTATTCCTAGCTTTTTGAGTATTTTTTTCCTTACTCTGAAAAAGGGTGTTTTAATGGCGGTGCTGGGGGATGAAACCTAGGACCCTATGCATGCTAAGCACATGCTGTACTACTGAGCTATACCTACACCCTTCTGTTTCTTTTTAATTTAATTCTTGCAATTTATATTATTTTAAAAATGTGTCCATATCATTCCGATTTCAAATTGATTTCAATCATAAATCTAGGATAAATAAAGGCACAGATTCTTCTTTAACTAAAATATTTTAACTCAAATTCTGATGTGATCTATTCACACTAACTCATCTTTTTCTGCAAGAGTCTTTAGTTGCACATTGTCTTAAAATTTAAAACTGTCTCTGTGATTAAATACTGTTCTGTATTAACTTTTTTGTTTTATTTGGGTGTAATTTTTTGTTCCTTTCTAGCCTCTTAAGTAATTTAATTTATTTTTATTCTTTATTGTTTAAAAATTTTTAAGGCACTGACTTTGTTAAAATTTGTTATTTCAAAACCCCAACACTTCACTATGAAAAATCTCAAGTGTACAGAAAAGTGGAATTTTGCAATAAACACCTGTACTCAGTCTAGACTCTACACTTGTTAACATTTTATCTTGTTTGCTTTATCATATATCTACCCACCTCTTTTTTTGGATGCATTGTCAAGTAAGTTGAAGACATAAGTAAACTTCATTCCTAAACCCTTCTTGCTACAGAGATGATGTGAGTCTTCTTATTTTCTAAAATAGTTTTATTCCTTATTGATTTTCTCTTTGATTAATTACTTATTCAGGAGGTGTTTAAATTTCTATTGGTTGGATTTTAAAAATAAAAATACAGTTATAAAATCTAATTTTGTTGTGTTTTGTTCAGAGAATGCAGCCTAGGCTGTATACCCTCTGTAGTTCTGAGTGATTCAGTGCTGTGGATTCTAGGCAAGGGGCAGCCAGCTTGTCCTGAGTTTGTCAGTGCTGGGAGCACTAGTGGAGGATGATATACTCATGATATGTCCACGCTTGCTCCTGCTGTCAAAAAACTCTTCACTGAAAGAGAGTGAGCATTGCTCTACGAATTACCAACCCAAAAGGATATAAAGATGTGTAGAGCTGAAGGGGGAAAAATGCACATCAAGACAGCAACTCAGAGAGTTTAGTTCTATTCAATGTATCCAGTGTGCTGTATACTTGAAAAAAAACCACTTGGAAATATACAAATAAGGCAGAACTTTTTTTTTAAATGAATTTACTTATTTCTTACAGAGTACTTCAAATCCTCAAAGGTAGGTGAAACAAGGAAATGTATTTCTTAAAAGGATACCAAATTCTCAGGGCTAAAGTGGCCCTACTACATGTAATGTGTTTTACTTTGATCAAGATGAATGTTTAGCAATTAGGATACTGGGCTAATTGATCATTAGGTTATTTAGCTTTAGGTGAATTAACCAAGACATGAAAGACTGAAAACAAGTAAGAGGAAAAATGCTCAGCCAGACCCTAGAAGGTATGGTAGCTCTGATGGTGGTAGTGATGGTGGTTTTGCAAGCTTGTGTTTATGCCACTTACACTTAGCGAGGAGTCACTGGTGAATTATGAAACTTTCTCTTTCCGCAGATTACGCTTCATGTCAGTAGAAATGGACAGCAGCAGTTTTATTCAGTTTGATGTGCCCGAGTACAGCAGCACTGTTCTGAGCCAGCTAAACGAACTCCGCCTGCAAGGGAAACTATGTGACATCATTGTCCACATTCAGGGTCAGCCGTTCCGAGCCCACAAAGCAGTCCTCGCAGCCAGCTCCCCCTATTTCCGGGACCATTCAGCATTAAGTACCATGAGTGGCTTGTCAATATCAGTGATTAAAAATCCCAATGTGTTTGAACAGTTGCTTTCATTTTGTTACACTGGAAGAATGTCCTTGCAGCTGAAGGATGTTGTCAGTTTTCTGACAGCAGCCAGCTTTCTTCAGATGCAGTGTGTCATTGACAAGTGCACGCAGATCCTTGAGAGCATCCATTCAAAGATCAGTGTTGGAGATGTGGACTCCGTGACCGTCGGCGCTGAGGAGACTCCAGAGAGTCGTAATGGAGTTAAAGACAGCAGCTTCTTTGCCAACCCGGTTGAGATCTCCCCTCCATACTGCTCTCAGGTACGGCAGCCCACCACAAGCAGTGATCTCCGGATGGAGACGACGCCCAGCAAAGCTTTGCGCAGCCGTTTACAGGAGGAAGGGCACTCGGACCGAGGGAGCAGTGGGAGCGTCTCTGAATACGAGATTCAGATAGAGGGGGACCATGAGCAAGGGGACCTGTTGGTGAGGGAGAGCCAGATCACTGAGGTGAAAGTGAAGATGGAAAAGTCCGACCGGCCCAGCTGTTCCGACAGCTCCTCCCTGGGAGACGATGGGTACCACACCGAGATGGTTGATGGGGAGCAAGTTGTGGCAGTGAATGTGGGTTCCTATGGTTCTGTTCTCCAGCACGCGTATTCCTACTCCCAAGCAGCCTCGCAGCCAACCAGTGTATCCGAAGCTTTCGGAAGTTTGAGTAATTCCAGCCCATCCAGATCCATGCTGAGCTGTTTCCGAGGAGGGCGTGCTCGCCAAAAGCGGGCTCTTTCTGTCCATCTGCACAGTGATCTGCAGGGCTTGGTGCAGGGTTCCGACAGTGAAGCTATGATGAATAACCCCGGGTTTGAGAGCAGTCCCCGGGAGAGGAGTGCGAGAGGCCACTGGTACCCGTACAACGAGAGGTTGATCTGTATTTACTGTGGGAAGTCCTTCAACCAGAAAGGAAGCCTTGACAGGCACATGCGACTCCACATGGGAATCACCCCCTTTGTGTGCAAGTTCTGCGGGAAGAAATACACACGAAAGGACCAGCTGGAGTACCACATCCGGGGCCACACTGATGATAAACCATTCCGCTGTGAGATCTGCGGGAAGTGCTTTCCATTCCAGGGTACCCTCAACCAGCACCTGCGGAAAAACCACCCGGGCGTGGCAGAAGTCAGGAGTCGCATCGAGTCCCCAGAGAGAACAGATGTGTATGTGGAACAGAAACTAGAAAACGATGCATCGGCCTCCGAGATGGCCCTAGATTCCCGGATGGAAATTCACACAGTGTCTGATGTTCCTGATTAAGATGGTAAAGAAGTGCACCCACACAAAGCACATTAATCGATGCATATTTGTGATTTGCTTTGTTGTAATCTTTGGTTTTCCCAACCATCTGGAAATCTCTTGGTCTCTTGGCAGTTTTTCTAAGGTTTCTGGAAGGAACGCTTCATTGTGTTTATCCTTTCCCCCGCCCGCCCTCCCCCAAGGAGCTCAAAGCATGAAGGGCAGTGTATCCAGGGAAAACACAGGCTGACAGTATTCCTCTTTGGCTGAACTCTTCATCCAAAATCTGCCAGTGATTTAACTATGCCAACTGGTTGACCCTACATTCTCTGCCAAGAGGCATACTCTCTCATTGTGTGCACTGGCACCAGTGCGTTTCCATGGAGGGAGACTAGGATGCCGTCAGCTGATTCAAATGGGTAACCTTTTCTAATTTAAAATTACTTTTAGGGGGTAGTTAGACAATTTATATATATATATAATAAAGTGATTATTATATATATAGTATATATACATCCTCAAATTTGATTTTATTCTGGTTGAGGTGAATGTAAGAGGAATATATAATTTAATACAATGTGAACAGAGCTTTTGACTCTGTCTCGTCCCTACCTAATATGTTAGGATTTTGCCCCTTTATTTCCCTTACAAAAGAATGTTAATAGGTTTTCATATATATTAATCATTGTGTCCAAAAGCAAGCAAAGCAAATCACAGTGTTCGTAGCTCTGCTTCATAACAAGTACATAAACCAAATGCCATAAAATATATTCAACTCTAGTTGGAAACCATTTGGGATTTTTGTTAGTTATCCAGCAGGTAAGCTGGATGACCCGTGGTGCTGACCTTTTTACATATTGTAGTGTTATATTAGCCAACCCCAAAGGAGCAGTGGTTTTCAATGTTTTTACTGGCCTACGAATCTACCTTCATTCCGTACTGTAGAAACATACATACCAGGTAACTAAATCGAATCACTCTCTACCATGAGTTAGTACTCGCACTAAAGGAAAGGGATTTGTAGTTATGTCTACAAAATTCTCCAAGCAGTGTTGTGGTTTTTTTTTTCTTCTTCTTCCTCTTTTCAAACAGCCAGTTCAGGTGCACAGCAACTTTTTCTACATGCAGTTCCCAGGGAAACTGCAGAACTTGGAATTTGTACTTTTTGTAAAGATATACTCTATGGGAATTGCAAGCAATATATCTTAGTATTGTGTGTGCTAACGAGAGCCTCAGTGGCTCCCCACTCTCTCAGTGTTTCCTGCTTAAAGAAACCAACAGTTAAAAAGCCCTCTAAGATACTCTGTGTGTCACCAAATCTCTGTGTGTCACCATTTTTTGGTCACGTGGTGCTATTTTTATGTTATGTCTCTTTTAGGTCAGTATAGTTGTAGAAAATGTGAAATCTAATGGTAAAAGTGAATTACAGTTTTTTTCCTCTCTTGAGTTTATAGCTTGAAAAAAAAGACCTCAAAAGCATGTGCTGGCAAACATATTACTGTATAAAAACATACCCGAGTCCTATTTGGATAATGTTTTATTAGTACTTTAGGAAATGTCTTCAGTTTTATATTTTGTTCACCCGTGTGCTTCTAGCATACAAAATGGGCTTTATAAGTTTGCTTTGGTACTGTATACTCTGACAGTAATTTTGTAAGCAATTTGGTGGTGATTTTGTGCTGGTAAGGTGTCAGCACTCCAGACTGCTTGAGAACCTTGGCTCTGAAACTCACAACCAGTGTGTCTCCGCAGGGGAACAGCACACACCACCTAAGAGAAAAACAAATGAAAAGACCAACCTCACAGGGCTGGGAGTTAAAGGAATACAAAAATAGATGTTTGCTGGCTTTCCATGCTTTTTTGGCTCTTAAAATACCAAGAATGGAGTTGGGTTGGGGGTGTTTGGGGATGTTGTTTTGTTTTTTTGTTTTGGGGGTTTTTTTTGTGGGAAAAAATCATCCAGGCCCTTGTGTGTGATCGCCCCTGGGGCGGTAGCTGTGCAGTAGCATCTCTTTAGCACACGGGATCTGCTCGCGCGTGAACCGCCGCGCTCCACATCAGTGTTACTACGTACAGACACACTCGCATCCTGCTGCTCCGAGGAGCAGCTCTTGCTAATCGGGTACATAGTATGCCTTTTTCCTGTCAGACTGCCTAAGTAAGGGGTCTGTTCTCTCCCTGAAGCACTTGCTTAACTCCTGTCAAAGCCGCGTGTCTCAAGGGGAGGCCAGACTCCAAGTGTTTACCCACTTAAATATGTTCTGGGGTTTCAGGTAAATGTTTGTGATTTTTTTTTCCTTACATGAGTAAGTTTGGTTTTGATTTTTTTTTTCAAAGAATTAAATGCAAAAAATTTGTGTTGTGATACAAATTAAGTTTGTGACAAGAAACACCCAAATCAAGGACACGAGAGGTCAGGCTCAGGGAAGGAACCTCCTTCTCACTCAGGCTTGGGGCCTTCTGGGAGGGCTCCAGAGCATTCTGAGACACATGAGAAAAGTTAGGAGGGGGGCACTTGGGGCAGGCACCTTGAATGTCCTGGTTCTTGTCACCGTGTCGGTCTTAACCTTATTTACATGGAGTTCTTTGTATTTGTAAATTTGTTTAACTGGTTTGAGTTTACCAAAGAGTGACTTATCCAAAATTGTCTTTGACAAAAATATACATTGCTTTGATTGTACAGTTCAGGTTCAGACCTTGTAATGGGACTGTTAAGGGGCAGAAAATTGATTGAGTTTCTCTCTAATAATCATGATTCCACGTTTTGCAAGTTCCACTTGCTCCCATTCATGTTGCTAACACTTTCCCCTTTCCACTGCTAGCAGTGTTAAGAATGAATTCTCAAGCCATAACACAGTACTGTAAGGTTCCACAGGGCTTCGAGGGAGGCAGCGCGGGCCCGCCCAGAGCTGCGGGGCTCTGCGCGTGCGCACCGCCGTACTCAGTGTGCGCGGCGAGTGAAAGATTAACTCCATTCAGATCGGGCAGCAGCAATTAATTGTGCCTTGTCACATGAGGATGTGCCAGGAGGATTAACGTGACCACAGAACAGAAACATTCTCTCCCCGAAGTTCACTTCACGTCTCCACAGACGAAGTCCGCTGTGTAACTCCTTTAGAGCAACTCTTTTTGGAAGGCAAAGTCCCTATTTCTGTACAGTTTTAGGTTAGATGTTTCATTTATTTAAAAAAAATGCAAAAATCAATTCAGATAAAAGTGATATGTGAAGAAATCTTTTACAGTAAAATATATCCTGAATTCACATAGGTTTGTTCATAATTGAGTCTCTTCTTGAGCTACCTTTTCAAACACATAGACAATGTGAAGACAGTGACAGCGTCCTTTTCTATAGGTGTTTAACCTGTTATTATAAACTGTGAAGACAAAGAATTTTATACTTTTACTAATGTTTGTGGTTTTAAGCAGTTATTTTCATTCTAATCAGTTCTCTACCCTCTAATTTCTACTAAAGCTGTAAATACATTTAGAAATTATATTTGTAAATACAGTATATGAAGTCAAGTTAATTTTGGGGTCAGTGGAAAGCCTCCCAATTGGCTCTGCCTTGGCAGTTGTTTTGGTTTTTTTTTTTTGGTGGTTTTTTTGTTTTTGTTTTTGTTTTTGGTTAGTTGGTTTTTTGTTTTTGTTTTGTTTTTTGGTGGGGTTTTTTTTGACAGCAGAAAGGATACTGTCGGTTCACTGTTAAGCAGAATATACTGTAGAACTAAATTGATAATTTCTAAATCTTCCAGAGCATGAGTAGATATCTTTTCTAAAGATAGCAGTTATAACCATGTCTTTGTTTTTTCCCTTAGCCCAGATCATAGGCCTGCTTAATTTTGTGTGTGGTTTCGTTTTTACTTTTGTTTTTACAGCCTAGACTCTAGGAAGAATTTGCAGGAACACAAAACAAGGGCTGGGGAGGGGATCATCTATGTGAATGAGCTTTACTTTAAAGAAATCAATGTTTTTTATTTTAACGTTTTTCATTAGTTACTGTGATTTTTGTTGTTGTCGTTGTTATTATTAAATTCTGTAATGGTTTCCTGTGAAGCCTCCACTGAAAGGGACTCAAATATGCAACACCTAAACTATTTTCCAAGGGCACATGCCCCTTGAATGGTGCTTCTAGACTGGTCAGGGTTATTTATTAAATTTTATATATGAAAGTATTGGGGAATTATGTAAATTCTTTATATGAAACTATCTAGTTCATAAATCATAGATTTCATATTACTCAGTGCAACTGAACGGAAAGTTCAGAAAAGTCATTCACATTGTTCCAAATTTGTAATGGTCGTCACACGTCACATGTCTTTTCAGTAAGTGCCAGAGTGTTTCCACTGTTTCTGCCCAGTGCTTGACGACTTGGCCCACAAGGGAACCTGGTCTCTCTGGTTCCCCTCTGGGGCTGGCACAGGCAGGGCTGCTGTAGTTCTCGATCATCAAGTCCTGGAGTAAGCCTTGCAGCAGATTCAGTAAACAGACCTCTTGCTGCCCCTCAGTGACAAGTATGCTGTGAATTCAACCTTTGGACTTGCTGCCCAAGCCTTTGGTTGCTGCCCTGACTATAGTAAGAGGTAAACTTACCTGGTTTCTTCGAGAAGGACCATTTTCCTAATGTGAAAACCATCTCTCTCACCACTTTTATCAGTAGGGCTAACATTTTTTTCCGTTATAAATGGTTGAGCAATTTGAATGACTTAACACAGTGTCATTATCTTGCAATATAAACTGGTAACCTCACAACTCCACACTTCATCACCATATGAAGTAAATGAAGCTAGCTAAGCGGATGCTATATCAACTAGTAACTTGCCATTAAGGATTATTTTATAGCATGAATTTAAGACTATTTATTCAAATGATATTTTACTCTTGTATTCATTTTGTTTTAGATTTGTGACATGAATATTTCAGTGCTGCTTAATTTTGTTCTGAATTCTTGTTTCTTGCTTGTAAATGGCTTTTTTATGGTATAAAGTCAATGGAAATTGCTGTTTGTAAATAAAAATGCTGCTAGAGCAAATGTGCTGTGGTCTCCCTCTGTATTTGCCCCTTTTGGCCTCCTGAGTTTCACAGGCTCTCACAAATATCCGTGGTGTCATAGTGTCTGTAACCACTGTTTTTGAAAGGTGAGGATTTCATCAGAAGCTCTTGTGCCACTGTGGTGCTGGAAAGAGGAGAAAGAAGCAGATATGTTTCTGACCTTTCTCTTGTGTAGCAAAGACTGGATTGTTGGGGCCCCATTCTGCACCCAGAATTGCTGGTGAATCCTTTCCCCAGTTCCTTGCAGAAGTACTCCCTGGCTCCCTTGAATGTGCCTTGTTCACTCCCACCGTGGAGCTTGGAGGTGCACGCACCCTGTCTGCTGTCTCCAACTATCAGAAACCAAGCAAGACCATGTGGGGCCTTCGTAGGTACAGAAGAAAAGGCTTCAGCCTTATAGACCTTCCCTGAGTACCAAAGGGCAGATTCAAACAGTTGCTAATCAGGGAAGTGAGGGCATACAGAAATAAAGGAGGAGCAGTCAAGAAACTATAGTGCAGTGCTGGGGCAGGTCCCGCTTCCTTCTCAAGGAATATACATCACCATATATGTTGAGTTCTGCAGGAACTAAGGCCCTTACTCCGGTGGAGGATGGTAACTTCAGATACCAGAGTCCTGAAACACTGCCTGTTACCACCAACCAATCAGAAGAAAGTCACATCCTGCAACCCTCACCCCAAATATTGCTTATAAAAACCTCTCCCCTGAAACTATTGGAGAGTCGGGTTTCTGAGCATCAACTACCCTGTTTTCCATGCTCGGCCCTGCAATAAACCTTTCTCTGTTTCAAACTCTGACGTTTCAGTTTGGCGCACAAACTTGTGTTTGGTAACGTCTTCTCCCTCAAGGCCAGTTAACTCCTCCTCCCCAGACTTTAGCCCAGAACTTCCTCAGGTTGGAAGCCCTTCCCTGCGGCAGCCCTGCTAGGTCAGGCCCCTTTCACAGAGACCTCTATTGAGCTGTATTCCTCCTGCCCTTCAGTGCACTTCATTGCTCTGCAAAATTGGTAATTGTATATTGATTAGTGAGATTACTCAATTAATGTTTTTCCCTCTAGCCTCTAAACTCTGTGCTTGATAGCAGGGATCCTGGACTGTCTCCCTCACCTGCATATCCTTAGCATAGGACCTGGCGCCGCAGCAGCAGGTGCACGGTAAGGATTGAGTGAATGAACAAATGCAGATATTCTGGGAGGGTCAAGCAGGGCGGTGTGGCTGGGAAGCCAGCCAGGATTAAACTTGGCTCCTGTGCTGATGGAGCCAACTTGCTCTTTGCTGTAAAACAGGTTCTCACAAAGACTTAAAGTCAAGTGGGCAGTGCAATGCTGCACAGTGTAAGGGGTCCATGTAGGAACCGGCTTCACTTGCTAGCTGGGGGCCTGGGGTTTCTGCAGGTACTAAGGGCACAGTGGAGAAAGTGTATTGACTTGCAAGTCTGGAGGTTTGGCTTCTAGCTGTACCTTTGCCTGACACCCTCTTTAGCCCCAGTTTGTCTGTAAAATGATGGAATTGGACTCTTGTGCCTCAGATAAGTTGTGAGGCAGGGGCTTCCATAGATTTGCTTTTTCTTACAGCTGGAAAAGTAGCCCAATGTCAAGAATCAGAGGTGAGACTCTCCTCAGAGAGTTACAGGAATAATCCCAAGGGTGCAGTCCTGGGAATGGGAACACCACCTGAAGCAGATACACTGAGTTGGGGCAGTGTAGTGTAGACCCCATTGAGCTGCGTTGCTGGCAAAGGCCACTGGCAGTAGCTGACTCTTCATTTGTCCTGAAGTCATGATCTGAGCTCACTTTGGTTTCTTCCAATTATAACTCATACCATTGGCCAAGCCCTCCTAGCTTCAGGGATGTCTGTGATGTCCTTTACAGTGTCTGCAGCCACCAATTCCCGGACCATTTCCTTGAAAACCTGTCAAGCCTCAATGACTCATAATTAAATATCTCTGATGTTTTCCTTTTACTCTGCAAGGCAGGCCTAGCTTGCATGATTTTTGTCAGCAAACAGGGCTCAAGACTTTTAGAACTTTTAGAATAAATGGCAGAAAGAGGCCACCTTGAAAGAAACCAGTGTTGCAGAACACCTCAGCTTGGGGCAGTGCCGTGGAGCCCTCACTGGGTGATTGCTGTGCTGTGCTTGGAGAAAGGTGCACATTAAAGCTTGCTGATCCAGCTTTCAATGGTTAAGAATGTGCTATTATTCTAGAGTGGCAGTGGGGGAGGTGTATGTTTATGTTAACAGTGATTATAATGCAGTCACCCACTGGGCAACCTGCCTGAGTCTGTAGGGCCAGAGCTGCCTCTCTTTCCAACTCTGAGATGCAAACAGGTGCCCTGCCCTTCATCTTTCAAAGGTCTCACTTGGGCTTCTCTTGTTCCGGCCTCTGCCTTAATGGAGCTTGGGTCTAATCAGTGTGGCTGGGCCTCTAGGGGCTAGTCTAGCCACATCCCCCCCTCGGTGTTGCTGCTGGTCTTGTCACCCCTCAGGCAAGGCAGACAAGCTGGTCTCAGCTTTGCTGCGGAGGCAGTGAGGTCCTGTCACTCAGAACATGTCTTCATCCCTTTTGGCCTCAGCTGTGGCACTCTGATCAACCCTTGGGCATTATTCTTTGTGTCCAAGAATTGTGACACAAGATTTGCCCTGTTGTCCTTCCTTGGGCTCCCCTGCCCCTAGTAGGGGCCATGCGTAGCCCAGGCCTCTGAGCTAGAATAGATACTGCAAGTTTGCTTGCACCACCTTCAGGTACCGTAGGGGTGTGTGTGTGTTCTGTAAAATGTGCAAAGCAGAGGATAAATCATTTTGAATTCCACCCCCTTCCCCAGAGTGCTCAGCATGGAAGGGAAAGACCCTTGCGCTCTCATAAGACTGGGCAGGACCCTCCCAAGCCATCTCCTCCCTGCCTCCCAGTCCTCGGACTTCTAAACTGGTCCACATGAATAATCTCCAGTTTCTACTTGCTTGTGAAATCTGGCTACCTCCCGAGGGACTCTGCTTTGACAGCCTTCCATGATATAAAGTCTTTCCTTACCTTGAGCCCCAAACCTGCCTCCCTGGAGTTGGACCCTTGGCTCTCTGTTCTATTGTACAGGACCACGATGTGCTTTAAATACTCACGGACACCATTCTGACTCCCTTCAGCCCTGTCTTTGGCTGGAGGAAGTCAGAATTCTCTAGGCTGAATGTGACACTGGGCTATTTTCTCTAGAGTCTAGGCCACGGAGACATCCTTCCTTTTTCTATATGCCTCTCCCTCCACTTTGGGGCTTTAACAAACATTATTATGACACATGTTTCCAGCAGAATTTTGTTGGAACTGAGGTGGTGGAATCCATAACTTGGAAGAACACATCTTTGGCAAAAAAACTGCTTTTGTGTGACTGTTATTTTAACTAGCTTGTCTCTGCCAGACGTTCCATTCATCACACATCTGGGTCCCTGGAGCTATTTTCTGTTGTTTTTTTTGTTTGTTTGTTTACCCCTCGCCTCCTTCGCCATCTCCCTTTATTTCTCCAAATATTAACTCGAGAATCAAAAGCCACCTTTAATTTTGGAGATCTGGGCTCTGAGACTGGACTTTTGCATCTGAATTTCCTTGGAGGCCTTACATCAACCCATTTGAGAGCTTCCTCTCCCTGTGATCATGGATTCTCCTGGGTGCTCAGGTTTTCTGAACCTCACAGGAGCTGGCTCTGACTGAGCCAGGTAAGGGGATTCCTATCCTGCATGTATCATCCTTGCAGAGAGAAGGCACGGGGGCCAGTGGCTGGCTTCAAACCCTTCCTCTTTGCCATTTCAACATGACTGCATCCCCTACCAGGGTCTCTCTCACCTCTTCCTGCCCTCTGGCCCCTGGCCAGGCTGGTGGCAAAACAGGAATGCTACAGGTGTTCAGTAACTAACTTCCAACTGCGGTCAGGGGCTGGCCAGATGCAGGCTTTGTGAGGACTAGAGACTTCCACCCTGAAGGTCAGCCCAGCCCTTCTCTACCTACAATTTTACTTGTGAAACATTTCCCTTTATAAAGTGTCAGGTGCTATCTGGATATAATGGTCTAAGCCCAGATGGAAAGGACTGGGTGGTGTCCTTCCCGGGGGGCTCAGTGTGGACAGCTGAGGCTTCCAGTCTCACTGATTCCCCCCAGAGAGCCAGCGACAGGGCCTGGTAACCCTGAGAACTCTAGAGGGCAGAGGACCAAGGACAGGGTATTCTGCAAGTGGGATTTGTCCTGGGCACTGAGATGACCACTCTCTCGGGCTTTACATGGCAGAACTCAGGTGGCCTGACCTGAGTAATTTCAGGACACCACTCCCTCCTACTGTGTCTGAGGAGGATTACATTGGCATGAGCCTTTGCCAGCCCTGGTGCACTGTGGAAAAGCATTGAAATGCTGCTAGTTTTGCATTAGATATAAATTGCATTCACTGGCTGGGGCCAGTGGACACATCCTGTAAGTAGAGACCTCAGCTTTAGGGCTAAAACTGCCTGTGACTAGTTTTGAGTTCCCTTGAGAACTTATATCCTGCTGGAGACAGAAGGACCAGGAGACACCCATTCTGAGGGAAGAGGCCAACAAAGCAAAGAGGGGGTAAGAGCATGAAGCAAAATTCACATAAATTAAATAGTTAATTGTAGAAAAATGAAACCACGAAAGAACTAGTGAAAAAAAAGGAGGTGCTGGCTTATTTGCTTTGGCAGTAGGGAAGATCTTTTAAAGGAGACCAAAAAGAAAAAATCCTAAGGGGGAAAATAGGTTTGACTATATACCATGTAAAATACGTTTAGTAAAAGAAAAACAACAAAATAAAAAAAAACTCAGTATAAGTTTAGAAAAAAACTTTTGCAACAGATAGAACAGGAGCTTTTTAAAATGCATAAGAAAAAGATGAATAGTTCAATTTTAAAAAGGGAAAGGACTTAAAGAATAAATCCTCAAAAGTAGGGGTTGGGGAGGGATAAAGTAGGAGTTTGGGATTAACATATATACACTGCTATATATAAAATAGGTAAACAACAAGGACCTGCTATATAGCACAGGGAACCACATTCAGTATCTTGTAATAACCTATAGTGGAAAAGAATCTGAAAAAGAATAGATAGATGTATATATGTAACTGAATCACTTTGCTGTACACCTGAAACTAATACAACAGTGTAAATGAACCATACTTCAATTAAAAAGAAAAATGGTTAAAAAAAATTTCAATGGCTAAAAAAAGAAGTAATCAATCTCCAGAGGAAATATTCAAGGCTAGTAAGTACATGAGAAAGATACTTTATCGCTGCAGAAAGCAATCAAAGCAATTATTAGAAAAACCATTTTTCTATTTATTTGGTTGGCAGTACCTAGCATTGATGAGGGTGGGGAGAAATTGGACACTCACACTCTGATATTGAGAATATAAGGATAGAATATCTGTAGAAGGTAGACTGGTACCACGTTTCAGAATTTTAAAAATGCATATTCCCTTTGATACAGTGGTACTACGTTCATGAATTTAACCTAAAAAGATAGTCTAACAAATAACAAAAGGTATACAAATTTATTCATCCCAGTTTTGATTATAATATTGACAAGTTTTAAGCCCTTATAATATCCATCAGTAAATCTGATACAGTCCTACCATGCTATTATAGGGAACCATTTAAAATGATGATATAAAAAGTAAAATGAAATAAAACGAAATGATGATATAAAGATGTAAAACCTTTACGGCATGCAGAAATACCCATGACCTGTTGCTGAGTGTGAGAAAGCAACCTACAAAAGAGCGTATGTTGTGTGAGACTACTTAGGTTAAAGTATACATGTATAATATATACAGCAAGTGATATTAAATTACATAATAACATGAACATAATGACCTCTGTATTTAATACCCCTAGATCTCTGTATTTATTAAACGAGATCATTTAATGATCTATTAATGATCTATTTAATGAGATGAAATATAGTAAATGCTTTATGAATGCTAGCAATTAGGCGATGAGGGTGGGTAGGGTAGTTGGAGCCAGATGTTCAGGTATATTTTATTTCAAGCTAAGAAATTTGGATTTTACCCTGTGGCCATAGGGAGGCAGTATAACTCAACTCAATGAATACTTAAATGGCGTGTCTACTATAGAAATGCCTAGGTTGGAAAGGCTTTTTCATAGAGAACACTGCTGGAGAGTGAGGTTTGTATCTAGGGAAGGGCAACCAGTTGGCTTCCAGGGTAGATAGCCTTGGGGACTTCACCAGGGTCCAGGGCCAGCCCTCAGCCTGCTCCACCTAGAAACCTGACTTTGGAACACAGGGAAAGTGGGTCTGAAGCTACCACTGACTGAACAGTCACTCAGTGTAAAGACTGATGTCTAGAATTAGAATGCCACTATATTATATTTTGATGAGACATGAGCAGTATGCTAAAATGTGACATGCTTAGCACACTA
The DNA here is from genome assembly GCF_048564905.1 of Vicugna pacos. Classification (NCBI taxonomy): domain Eukaryota; kingdom Metazoa; phylum Chordata; class Mammalia; order Artiodactyla; family Camelidae; genus Vicugna; species Vicugna pacos. Next base: position 72,230,142 of record NC_132990.1, read on the forward strand.
ATTTTCAACAGACCTATGTAGTAAGCCATTACTACTACTGGATGCACCAGTCAATGATGGTACAATAAATGGTTGCCATTTATTAAATGTCTACTAGGTGCCGGACAATATATTAAGCACCATTCATGCATTATTTCCTTGAGTCCTCAGAATGACTTTGTGAGGTTGGTACTATCCACTAAGGTTTTCTGTTTGTTTGTTTGTATCAAGGAGAAATGGTTTATAAGACATCAAATTTCAAAATGTCCAGAAGGCACCGTTTGTACATTGTATGAATAGGGGACTACATACCCATAACATCTGCTTCTGCTGTATGGTTTCCTCTACCTCAATCTAACCTTAGAGCATCAATCTCCACCTGTGCTGCCACCAAGTAGAAATGGACTGGTGAAAGATCTCAGCCCCATGCAAGACTATTTCTAAAAGATGGAGTAGAGAAAAATCCTCCCAGTGGACAATGCATTTGGTTGTCCACTTTGTGTGGACTGAGAGATGACCAGAAGTGCAGGTGTGCGTAGGATTCATGGGCAGTGGCTAGTGGTTTGGGTAGATGGTCAGGGATTTGGAAAGAAAAGGATTGGAAGAGGGTCACAAGAGGCCTTTGGGAAGAGATACGTGGGTCGACCTCTCAGAATGCTCCCAGAGTGTGAAGATATTTATTTGTATTAGTTATCTATTGCTACATAACAAACCATCCCAAAACTTAGTGCCTTAAAACAATAGCCAGTTCATTTTCTCATGATTCTGTGGATCAGCTTCCTTGGACTTTTTTCTGAACTTTTAGGCTCTGATATTCCAGAATCTTCTGTGATATTGTGATATATAGTTGGTCTTCATCTATGGCTCCTGCCTTACAGCTTCCTAAACCCTTAGAAGTTTCTAAGCAATTAGAGCAATGGTAACGTTTTTGTTAAAATATTTGGTATCTTGTCCTTAGTTCCTAGAAAAAAAAGTGCTTCAGAGCCATAAAGGTGAAATGGGTATCTTATTATTCATAACAAGCCCCTTTCAACCACAACTATGTTAATGAGGTGACTTTTGGGAATCCCCCAAAGATGGGGGGGCAAGGCTGGTTGCCAGGGGAACCAATGAGTAGAGGGTTGGAACTTTTAATCCCACGCCCATGACCTCTGGGGAGGAAAGAAGGGCTAGAAGCTGAACCAATCACCAATGGCCAATGATTTAATCAATTGTGCTGATGCAATGAGGCCTTCATAAAAACCCAGAAAGATGGGGTTCAGAGGGCTTCCAGGTTGGTAAACTAGAATACTTCATGTGCCCCCATACCAGGCCCCAAAAGCTGGGAGACAGAAGTTCCACTGTGCAGGTCCCTGCCCTGTGTATCTCTTCATCTGGCTATTGATTCCTATCCTATAATATCTTTTGTAATAAACTGGTAATCTAGTGAGTTAACCAGTTTCTTGTGTTCTTATGAGCTGCTCTAGCAAATTAATCAAACCTAAAGATGGAAACAACCTAAATGTCCATCAACAGATGACTGGATAAAGAAGCTGTGGTGTATATATATATATATATATATATATATATATATATATATACACACACACACACATACACATACACAATGGAGTACTACTCAGCCATAAAAAAGAATAAAATAATGCCATTTGCAGCAACATGGATGGACCTGGAGACTGTCATTTTAAGTGAAGTAAGACAGAAAAAGAAATAAAGATACCATATGATATCACTTATATGTGGAATCTAAAAAAAAAAAAAAGACAAACGAAATTATCTATAGAACAGAAACAGATTCACAGACATAGAAAACAAACATTGTGACCAGTGGGGAAAGCGGGTGGGATGGGGTAAATTGGGAGTTCAAGATTTGCAGATGCTAACTAATATATATAAAGTAGATAAACAACGAGTTCATACTGTATAGCACAGGGAACTATATTCAATATCTTATAGTAACTTATGGTGAAAAGAATATGAAAATGAATATTTGTATGTTCATGTATGATTGAAGCATTGTGCTGTACACCAAAAATTGATACAACCTTGTAAACTGACTATACTTCCATAAGAATACATATATATACACAGAAAAAAAAAAAAACCTGAAGAGGGGTTTGTGGGGACCTCTGATTTATAGCCAGTTAGTCAGGATTAGGAAACAACCTGGATTTGTGATTGGTGGCTGAAGTCGGGGGCATTCTTGTGGGACTGAGCCCTTAGCCTGTAGAATTTGAAGCTATCTCCAGATAGATGGTATCAGAATTGAGCTGGATTGTACAACATACCCAGATGATGGTGAAGAGTTGCTGGTTGGTGTGGAGAAAACCATGCCCCCTCCTACTACCTAGGCTGTTGCCCCAGAATCATACCCCTGCGCCTCGCTCAAATGGAAAACAATTGCTCTTATCTAAGTTTCAGGAGAAAGCTGCAAAAAGGAAAATAAGAACTGGTTAGAACCAAGCAGGCCCAACATTTGACTTCCAGTAGATTGAGCCTCATTATATGCTCATGGTAATGCATCAGCTAAAAGGCACACTCACCAGCACATGACAGTTGATGACTGCCATACAACAATCGGAAAAGCCCATACAAGGACTGAAAAGGAGTGTTGCATCAGTTCCAAGCCATACCCCTGTTCTCAGATAAGTCATGACTAGTCCTCCCACTCTTTCCAATTCCCTTCTTTTTACCTCAACTCTCTTACATATATGGTATCTCTGCCCAAACTGAGTTGAGAAGTTGATTTGCAAACTAGGTTCCTGGTTCTCCATTCTCTGGCCACTGAATAAAGCTTGTGCTGTTCCAGACTTAGCATCAGTTTTGTTATAAGCTTGTGAATCAGAGCAGAAAAAGAACCTCTATGGCCAAGGTGTCTTGTCCTGGGATAGGACCCTGGTACAGGTCCAGTTGAGATTGATTCAGTAACACTCCCAAACAGTGGAATTGGTAATCAGAACCTAAACATTCCTTTGTCCCTTCAGCCCTGAGAACAGAACAGGAGCTGCTTCCTTCCATCATTACACGTTTCCTCGGGGTAATAAGGTCCTTACATTGCATGAGAAATGACATAATATTATTTGAAGATAGACTCTGATTAATTAAAGATGTATATTGTAAACTTTAGGGCAACCAGTAACATTTTTTGAGATCATTTTCCCATTTTAAAATTGGGTTTAAAATAACTTTTTGATGTCTTACAGAAGAATTTATATTCATTGAAGAGAGCTTTGAATCTATGCATGAGCATACTGAAAATAAGACATGCCATTTAGCAAGCTTATATTATAAGCACTGTGCTGAACCTCCATGCTTGCCCTACATCACAAAGATAGAAATAACAATAGCTAATGTTTACTGAGCTCCTGTTAGGTATCAGGCCTTCCTCCATATGTCATCTTATCTAATCCAGCAGCCTTTCTAAAGAGGGTGCTATTTTCAGCATACTCATTTTTCAATAAAGAAAATGAGGCATAGAGATGTTAAGTAACTTGCTTACCTGCACACAGCTTGCTGGTGGCACAATCAGAGTTTGGACTCTGGCAGTCAAAAGTTCCCAGCTTTTGCACTCAGTCCCCACCCTGTGAATTTCTGAATCCAGAGGCTCTGAGCAGAAGGAACCATTGCATCACAGTGTCTGTTGTTCTCTTTAAGTAAAATAGCTAAGTATCATCTTTGATGATTATTCTTTTCTAAATGCAACATGGCGGAAATTTCCCTCAGAGATACCGGAAGAATGAGAAATGGTTTATTTTCATGGACTCTATTTCTTTTTTAAGAAAGAACCGTTGATTTTATTTATTTATTTAAAGTTAAAACGTAGTTAGTGGATGTATTGATAACTTTAAACATCCCTGCCCATTAAATTTTTTTTAAATTTCTTTTTGTTTGTTTTTCTCTTCTTCTTCTACTCTGATGTTACTGCAAAATGAATTTGAAGATTGTCAAAATGACGTTCCACTTGTCTAATGTGTCCAAGAATCATTCAGAGTAAGGCAGGACATAGGGCCTCCTTTCTGTGGGAGGCAGAACAGAGATTTTCTGTGGTTCTTCCAGGGCGTCACAGAACTGCTTTCGACTGTCTTTGCAACTTACTGTCTCTGCGACTTTAATCAAATGACTTAACCTTTCTGCTCACCTCATCGTGCGTGGCACAGAGTAAAGGATCTGGGAGCAGAGAGACAAGAGACAATTTCATTTCCCAGCTTTGCACTGCTGTGGTCTTGGGCAAGTCCCTTCCCCTTGAGGGGCTTAATTTTGCCCGGCTGTAAAAGAAACGGTTTGGACCCAAGGCTCTCTGAGGTTTCTTCCGGCTCTGATGTTCTATGTTCTGTGCCTACCTCCAAGTTGTAAAGAATGGGCATTAAGGTGATGTTTCTTACAAAACCATTTTTTGTTCAAAACGAATAAATCCCAGGTGGAGGTTTCGAGGGGAAATTGAGGCCTGAAAGGATGTATAGGGAATAAGATGCGCTGCCATTTCTAGGAAGGAGATGGGCGTGGCAGGGCGCTGGGGTGGGTGTGCTAGCAGCCGAGCATCCTTGCAGGCGGAGAGGGCGTCTGAGGGCTACAGTGGAGGCCGAGGCCAGGGAGGACCTGGTCTGCAGCGGCTGCGCACTAGCGCGCCCAGCCGGTCTATTTGCGTGTCTCCGCCTCTGCGACGAGCTGGTTGGGCGAGCTGGCAAGGCGCCGCGCACCGATTGGCTAGGCGGCCCGCCGCTCAGGTCCAGGAGCGGACGGTTCCTACTGCGGCTGGGCACCGGCTTCGCTCCCCCGTTGGCCCGCGCTCCAGCTGCGCCCGGCCTGGCCCTGGCCCGGCTCGGCCCGGCCCTGGCCTCCAAGCGAAGGCGCCGCTGCCGCCTGGGCCGCTCCCAGGGCCATGAGGAGGCGGCGGCAGCCACTGCGGCCCGCGTCAAGGTGACCGGCCGGGACTGCGGCGGCAACGAGAGCAGGCGGTGAGAGGAGAGGCCGGCGGGGCGGGGCGGGGCGGGGCCCTGAGGGCCGGGCCGGAGAGCTGCAGGTGCGGGGGGCGGGACCCCGAGGGGCCGCTGGGCCGGGGAGGGGCCTTGGGGTGGGGGGCGGGGGACGGGAGGCGGGGCCGGGGGGGCGGGGGTTGTGTCCAGTAGGTCTGCTGGCATGGGGGCCGGGCCGGGGGCTTTAGGTGCGTGGTGGGGGTGGGGGTTTTGGTATGGAGAACAGCGGGTGTGGGGGTGGAGATAGGGAAAGGCCGCAGGTGCAGGGGGCGGGGCGGGAGGAGGCAGTTGGGAGGGGCCGAGGGGGCTGCAGGTGCGAGGGGCGGAGCCTGGTGGGACCTCAGATTTGCCAGGGGGAGGGGGCTGCGAGATGAAGCCAAAGCCGCTGGAGAGGCCGGGCCTGAGGAAACCACAGGTGCAAAGGGCGGGACTAGGGAGACCTGCAGGGGCGGGGGGCGGGGCCCTGAGTGGCTGCAGGTCCGGAAGCGGGGCCCAGGTGAGAAGCGAGCCGAGGGTGAGTGGTCGCGGGAGAAGAGATAGCCACCCTCTCCGCTGTCCAGGGTGTTTGAGTGGGAGCAGGAGCTTTGGGCTCTCTGAGGATTCTGGAGGCTTCGAGGGTTGCGGCTGGGCCCGAAGGGCTGGCTAGGCCTGCGTGTGTCTCTGCTGAGTCGGACTTGGGTCTCAGCTGTCCTGGTTACTAGGCCGGGGACTTCTCTCATACCACGCCGTGCCCTTAAGTGGGGCGTACCGTTTTTCAGTCTCAGAGGCTTGTCCTGTTGCAGGGGGCATGCCTAGACTGGAAGGCGGTTGGCCTTCATTCCATCAGCTGTTGAGAAATGTGTGTACCTGAGGAGTAGTTAGTGTGAAGCTGGAAGGGCTCTGGCTTGCTGGCTTCTGGTACCAGGTGCTGTGGCAAATCTTAACAGTGGTAGTCTCCAAAAGACTGAAAAGGCAGCCTGGTGAGGGGAAGAACAGGAATGACGGTTCAGAAGCTTTTGCCTCTGTGTTACCTGGGAGAGCCTTTCACCTGTCTGAGCTTTGTTTCTTTGTGAAGTGAGCATCATGATACCTGCCTTGCGAGGCTAGGATGGAACAGTGCTTACTGTTTATATCCTTAGGTGAAGTTCTGGGTCTGCTGCTTCTGTTCCCGTGGGCAGGTTGCACCTGGAGACTGAGGGTCTAAAAAAGAGGAGATTTCTGATCAGTAGACCATTTTGTTGTTTGAGTTTGGGATGAGGTTTGTGGTGGGACTCATTCCTGTCTCGGATGGTGACTGCTCCTTCCAGTGAGGCCGGCGGGAGCTGTGGTAGGGAGCAAAGGCAGATGAAAAGCACAGGAACATTTAATTGCTGACCTTTAGACCCCAACCCCAGTAAGGACTCTGAACTGGAGCATGAGACTTAGACTTGAGCCTTATGGAATTTCCCCTCCCCATCCAAGTATGAACATTCATTTTACCACGTTCCAGAAGGAAGACACCAAAAAGAGGGGAATACCAGATTTCATTAGGTTCCTGCGGGGCAGAGAGAAGAAAGTGAGATGATGGGACTCCCTCCTATTTGGAAGAGTGTCCCATGCCCATGTGTGTGACCTTGCTCTGGAAGAGTGTCCCATTTCCACATGTGAGATCTTGCGTTGTGCAGTACCTCTGGTCACTAGCAGTGTGACCAGTCTGAACTGTCATTCCTTCTACCTGTGTTGCATGGATGAAAGAGAAGGCACGAGGAGGCTTCTCCTGTGCTGGCCTGCATTTTTCTTTACTTTAGAAGCTATAGGACTTTTGAGGGCCAACCACCGTGATGCTGGCCTCTCTCACTACCACTTGGTGTGGTGGTGACCCAGTGGCATCATGGGGATGGCATCTCAGGGATGGGTTCTTACTGGGGGCCTGTGCTTGTGTGAGCTGTCCCATTATGTCTGGGTAGAAATTATGTAAATAGCTCTCAGAGATTGCTGGACTCTGAGTAAGCATCATGCTCTGTGGGTTAAAAGGAAAGCCCAGACTTGGCACACAAGAGCTAGAAAATGTGTTGGATAATGAGGGGATTGGCTCTTTGATTGACATAATTGGAGTGACAACATCCAGGGTTGAGAGAGAAGCTTCATTAATGGAAAATATTGCATCCAGGGCTCTTGATATGGCTTCAGTCTACCTTTTAAAATTGATTTTCCTTTTCAGCATGGAGGGTGAGTTCTGGCTTGAAAGTCAGACAGATCTGCATCTGAAGCCTCATACACCAGTTTCTTAGCTTCTCAGAGCTTTGGCCTCCTTATTAGTAGAACAATGATAATCATGCCCACCTTGACAGGTTGTTATGAAGAATAAATGTGAAAAGATACGTGAAAGTACCTGACATATTAGGCACTCAGTGTAAGGGTCTGTCTCTACCTCACCTTGCCAACCTGTCTTTCAACACAGTGAAACAACGTGTCGCATGTAAGGAGAGCAGGGTTGGTAATTTTGAGGCCTTCACTTCTTATGTAACCTTGGTCAGAGCTCTTCCCCTCTCCAGGCCTTCACTAAGTGAGGTTGGGGTTAGAATATGTGAGCATGAGGAGTGATCATTACCCTAACATTCTGAACAGCATGCTGTCATGTTTTCCTGAAAGGCAGGAGGGAGGAAACTAATGACCTGTTGTTTAGTTCTTTTAAAAATACCTGTTGAGCACTTTGCCACGCACTTAGTAGATCCTCATTAAATATTTGTCCAAGGGACAGATGAAGGACTTTAGAAGATGTGGCAAATTGTCCCTGCTGCTTATATATTTGTTGTATCTGTACCTTCAAAGTGCATTTTATTTATTGCAGAAAAAAAAGTTGCAACAACTTTATCGTAAAATTAGTGAACCTCCGCATGAAAGACGAAAGTTGTTTCACAGTCCTATTTCACCACAAAGTAAATTCACCCAGTTTTTCATAAACATAAGATTTTTTTTCCTGGTTGCAATTATATATGTATGTGAGCATTTGGGAAAGGCCTGGCAATAAGTGATTTATTTAAATGGTGTTTTTGTCTTACTTTTTTAAGAAGTAAAAAAAAGTCACACATGGATTTTTTTTTTTAAAGGCAAGTGGTTCAAGGGGGACAAATTGTAAAGTGTCTTTCTTACCTCAATCTGCCAGTTCCCAGTCTTCTCCCTAGTGGCAACCGCTATTGCCATATTCTCATTTATTTTTTCTCTTACACAAAGAATAACGTTCTATACATACTCTTGCTCCTGCATTTATCTACATGATCTCTTTTGGAAATCGTTCCAAAAGTGGAAAACGTTCCAATTGATACATGTAATTCCTCCTTAATAAATGTTTTTGGCTGATATTTTAAGCACAATTTTGTATTTCTACTCCACACCCCACTCTCCGCCGCCATCATGTTTACTCAGTAATGGTTAGTGGTCATTGTTTGGAAGACTAACAAGAGACAGTCCTTGTTTTTGTCTAGGGAAGAAGTGGCTTTGGTTCCAGTTAACAGTAGACTAAAGGGCACTCCGTGTATCTGGATGCAAGGCACACACAGAAAGAGAAAGGAGAAGGGATTTGTTCACTAGGAATTGAAAACTGATTTTCCATTCAGCTCATGATTCAGAGTCCACCTCTGTCACTAGCGTATGACTTGGGGCAATTTACCTAATCTTTCTGAGTTTCAGTTTCCTTATCTGTAAAATGGATGGTGATAATAGGATCTGCCTTTTGGGGTTTTTGTGTAGAAGAAATGAGATCGTGTATGCAAAGTACTTGCAGTAATGGGTCATGGTAGGTGCTCAAGAAGGGGTAGCTTCTTTGTTATTAATACTCTAAAGTAGACTTTTAAAAATCATTTGTTAGCAGATATTTACTGGGCAGTTGAGGGTGAGCCATGGAGAATACCCAAAGTCCTTGCCCTCGAGATGCTCACGTAGTGTGTGGGGGAACAGGCACACAAGTTGCTGATTACAGAACAGAGCCCAGTGGTGGGGAGGTGAACAGTATGGATGTTATGGAGGCAGGAAACGACTTCTCCCTCAGTGATTTGGAAACAGCTTCCCAGTTCAGCTTTTTCCTCTTTTGTGAAACCTACTCAATTCTTCTACAAGTGACCACTCCCATCTGTGCTCCCTTAACTTTCGTCATGTGCGTACCTTGATCGGAGCATGCACCTTGCTATTGCATGCATTATTCTATGCCTGTGTCTCTTCCCTGCACAGGGAAAGTCTCCTACTTTCTTTGCTTCTGAGTCTCCAGGGTAGGTTCTTGGTAGACATTGTGATGCGCCACTACTCAGACAAGTCATGCTGACAAACGTTGGCAAACTCAGGTCTTTGGTGAAACCCAGACTCTGGACTCTGTTACTTCATTCCTCAAGTATTTGAGTTGCTGGCTGAGACACACGTGTGCTGTGCCATGTACAAGCTGTAGGCTTTGGGTCTGGCTGGTGATACTTGTCCTACGAAGTCTTAGGGATGAGAGAGGGAAGAAGTGTTTGCTCCAGATGCTCCAGGACAAGATGGGGAAGAGAAAGAAGGGCCAGTCTGAAAATGAACTGCTCATGCCTGTTGAAGCCCACTTCTTCCTTCCTCAGAAATGTGGCTGCCGACCATTCCTTGGAGGTGACCTTGGCCCCAGGGAGCTGAGTAGGTGGTCTGTAGATTCTGACCAAGGATGGGGGAGAGTTGGTTGGATTGGCTTCTGTGGGGGACATCCTGGGGCATTTCTGGGGCCACTTTCTTACAAGGAGAGGAGGTTTCACCTCCTTCACATGGGCTTTCACCCACCAGCCTTGCTGTGCGCCTGCTTTGGGCTAAACCCTTTGCTGGGTGCTGGACACATGGAGATGAAGGAGTTCCATCCTGCCCTTGGGGAGCTGACGGTTAGTGGCAGTGACAGAAGACCTTGAGGGAAGCAGCCAGGCGGATTCAGGCTCTGGAGCGAGGCAGACCTAGGCTCTAATCCTGGCTCTTCCACACACACCTTTGTGACCTTAGGCAAGTGTCTTCCCCCTCAGAGTCTCAGTTACCTGCTTTATAAAATGGGGACTGTAGTGTTAGCTAAGTGGGGGCTGTTGTTGAAGATTCAGTGAAATAACACCGTGGACTGTTGAGCAGAGTGCCTGATGGGAAGCTGATGCTCACAACACGCTTGGTGCTTAATTATCTTTGGTACTGGGGGAGCACTGGGAAGTATGTGTTTGGCTTTTTCTCCAGGTTCTAGTGTGGTGGTGAAGGTGATGGCCAAGGTGTCTGAGAAACCAGCTCTGAAGTCACAAAGTGCTCAGAAAGTCCTTGGGACATTCCTTAGGGGTCCACAAATGTTTTCTCCCCTTTTTTGCACACGCTTTTCTTAAGGTGGGTTCTAGCCGGGCACTCCTGAGTGCCTTCTTTGATCACTGGCACTGAACAATTCCATGACTTTTCCCCAAAGGGAGGCATGAGTCAGGCTTGTCCCACCTGCACTTACTGAGAAGAGCAGAGACCAGGAAGACCTGGGGAGGCACATCCTTCCCTAGTTTTTCTGCAGAGCTTTCAAATCCAGAGCTTTGTATTCCTTGAACAAGATTTATCTCCTGAGCACCAGAGAGGCAGATAGGACTGCACTTACAGTCGACTCTGGAGTCGGGCATATGCGGGTTTGTGTCCTGACTCCACCACTCACAAGCCCTTTGGCTTCGGGCAGGTGACCACTCCTCTGTTTTCCTCACCCGTACTGGAATGTATAGTATTTACCTCCATTTGCTTCCTACAGGACTTCAAGGAGATGATGAGGAACGGGGCTTAGCATAGTGCTTGCACACCATGAGGGCCCAGTCAGCATGAGCTGGAATAATGTTCTCTTAACACACATTAAGAAGGTTGGAACTTATGTGAGTTATTGCACAAGGAACGTGTTAAAGCTCAGATGTCCTTGGTGCTGGGGGCTAGCCGAAGCACACAGGGCAGCAGGCAGAGCTTGACCTGCATGGGGACTGCACCTGTGAGCCTTGACTCCCACAAAAGCAGCAGGTACTGGTGATGGGGAGGGAGAGGCACCCCGAGGGTGTGCCCTGCCTCAGACCCGTCCAGGATCTGAAGGCTAGTTTTCCAGGTTCTTTCTATTTCATTGTTGTCTGATTCCATGTAAATAATGGGTCTTTATATGAAGTAATATGACATTATACTTTCCCTGTTTAGGATTTAAATATTTTTTATTATCAGATTTTATTTTAAGGTTAAGGCAGTTACTTGAGTAATCAGAAGAAAATGTAAATGTTTGGCCTCAATAGTCAAAGGTTTCTTTGAAAATCATCTTATTAGAGAAAAGAAAGAGTAATGAATGTAATTAAATTTGTATTTATTGGATATAATAATTCTCACCCACTCTTGTATAAGCTTGATAAGTAGGTCAAGGGAAATCTGTGCTTTTGATACATTTCTGAGTAATTAAATATTTATGGAAAACAAGTTAATAAGTCCAGGAGAATTTGCTATGTCTCTTTTTGTGGCAATAAATTTTATTATGTAGAATTAGTGACTTTCACTATTGAAAGATGTTTCTTATTTTGTGCCCTTTTTGTTGCTGTGTTTTGTTTTTTCTCTCTAGATACCCTATCTCCAGCACTTTCAGTCCACTAGCATTTAAGAATTGTTGCCCTACTGGGCTCCACAACCCCCTGCTGTACATGTCATAACACTGGGTGACCAACCACGGCTTCCTGCGACTCCCCTCCACCTGGATTCGGCAGTCAGAGTCTGCGTTTGTTCTTCCCGCCATATTCAGGGCCTTGTCCAGGGCTAGTGCAAGGCAACCAGAATGAACTGCAAATGTCATTCCCTCTGCTTAAAACCCTTCAGTGGCTTCTGGTTTCTTTTAGAAAAAAGACCAATTGTTTGCGTGACCCTTGGGGTTTACAGATAAGCTCTTCAGTGTAACTGTAGTTACGCCCATTTGCCCAGTGCAGTGTTCACAGCCCCAGCCCATCGTGGACAGTGGCTGCTTTGCTCACTGCCCGTCTTCAGTGCCTGGCGTGGCATCTGGCACTTAATAAATGTTTGATCAGTGGATAAATGAAATAAAGGGTGAGTGCCCAGTGACTGATTTGAATCTATAAAATGAGAAGGTTGCTGGATCTGAGGTCCCTTCATTATAAAATATCTCGATACTTTACAAAGTCTCTTGATACCTGTTTTTTCAGCTTCATATTGATTCTGCAGGGTAGGTGGGGCGGGCTTTGGTGTACAGAGGAGAAAATGGAAGCACAGAGAGAGTAGACAGGTTGCTGAAAATGTAGCTATGGGAGCCGCTGAGGGCTCCTGACGCGCCTGTCCTCACGGCCCGACTGCCTCCAGGTGTGGATGCTGAGGAGTCACAGGTGAGATGGGGAGACAGTGATTCACTGACAAAAGGTACTTGTAATAAGTTTCTCTTGGTTTCAGTTATTTTAATTTCCTGATAATTGAATTTGAGAAGTTGATTTCAATTTGGAGTGATGGATTTAAGGTCTGGTTTCTTTCTAGGGACCAGGAAACCGTCGTCTTCTTGTAAGTATAGTATAGACCCTAAAGTATAGGATCGATGCATGTGCTGATTGGTCGATAACTAAGATTAGAATTTGTTCTTTTGGGGAAGCTTTTTGGTAAGATTAGAAGTTACTTGCTGGTTTATATGTAGCATTACTTTGCTGTTTTCAAAAGAGGCTGGTTGCTTCAGATAGTCTGTCTCTCCGTTTTACCTCTTGGTTTGCTTGCTACAGGGCTCTTTTGCAGTGAGCACTGCTGTGGGCTTTGTGCTCGTCGGATGTAGTGTCAGTCTGTTTTGAAGGTTAGAGTCCACTCTTCCCACTTTCCAGTGAGGGTGAGGATCTTGCCAGGGCCTCATACTCAGATGTCCTGATTCCCCACCAGCAAAACCCATGGACATCCATTTGTTTGTTGTGGTTTCCCAACAGCTGCCTCAGGTCCTGTGATGTTGCTCATAGGCCATTAAGAAGCATTTATCTCTGATGAAAACCTCAGCTTCAGGGTCTTCTGTTGAATCTCCAGTGTGACTCTGGCGAAGAGGAGCTAAGACCTGACTTAGTGCACGGCTCCGGTGTTTGGTGATGGTGGCCAGCTGAGAAAAGGCAGTGCCTCTCATGGTCTGCTAGCAATACATGAGTTGATCTTGGGGGGCTTCATCATGATGTTAGGGGGCTAAGAGATTCATGGAACCTAGTTTTGTCAGTATAGCTAGTGTGCTTGTGGAACAGAGAGAGCAGCCTGGTATTATAGAAAGATCGCTGGGTATGAAGCCAGAATGCTCAGTGTGTCAGTTTGCTCTGACACCTGCTTTCCAAGTAAACAGGAATATCCCCAGTGTGTGTGCATCTTTTCCTCAGTAGGAAAGCCTCAGTTTTAAGATCTATGATTGCTTTGTGAGGGTTGAGTCAGAGTAAAGCGGGCTGGATGTGATTAAAGTATTGTACCAGTAACCAAAGGCAGCCTTATTCCTTGATCTTCCTTGTCTTCCAGACCTACCTGCCCACCCATCCATCTATCCACCTCCCCCCATCCATCCAGTTCTTATTCAGGGCCTGAGTGCTAGCACCCTTCTGAGTGTGGGGCCACAGTAGAGGAAAGAGACAAGTCTGGTCCTTGCTGTCTTTTTGGCTTATAGTCTAGCAAAGTTAGTAAGTATAAAAACAAGTACAGAAACAATAACAAATAAGTATACGAAAGATTAATTACAGCCCTGACAATGGCTCCAGAAGAAGGATACAAAAGGTCATAAACTGGATGGTTTTACCTGGCTGGGTGGTCAGAGACCGCTTCCTAGAGGAAAGACGAGTTGGAGTTGGCCGGGTGGAGAGGTGGCAACTACATGTATCATAGTCCCAACTGGGGCAAGGGTGTGGTGAGTTCAAGGAGTAACAGAAAGCCGGGGTGGCTGGAGCACTGAGCACGAGGGAGACTACAGCTTGGAGCGATGGCATTGCTTTCTTGACCCGTGCTGGAAACCCCTGACAGATTCTCTTGTTACTAACTCTTCTTTCTCAGAACTCCCATCTGTCACCAAAAGCACCTATTACTGAAACATTACCTGCCATGGTTTCCAGGATAGCAGTTGGCCTTATTTTTATTGCTTTAAAGATTGGTTGCTTCCTTTGCTTCTTGAGGGGGTGGAAGAACACCTTGATCTCATCAGTTTCACTCAGGAACATTTGCTGTGTGCATAGTTGGGCCCAACACTGCAGTCTTTGCCCTCAGGAGCCCTCTGACCTGACAGAGGAGTAATAAATGATGATGATGCCTGGTCAGGGCTGGTAAGTAGTGGAAATGGAAGCTCGTGGCACTGAGTCAGACTCAGGATCTTAAAGACAGACATTCAGTTTCACAGGTGCAGGGGGACATAGGCAGAGGAAAACAGACCTTAGGGGTCCAGAAGCAGGAGGCAGCATGCTGTGTCTCAGGTGTGAGCGGGTGGGGTTGCTGGAGTGCGAGGCCCCTGGTGAAGGGAGTGGGGAGCAGCCCACAGGAGACAGAGCAGACAGGCGGTTTGGGGTTGGTACTCAGAGGGACTGGCAGGCAGTGCTTAGGAGTTCAGACGTTATCCTGTGGCCTGTGGAGAATCGTTCCAGGGTTATAGGAGGGGAGAAATCCCTTCAGTTATAATCCTGATGTGGAGGATGGATGGTGTGGGAGGAGACTGGCATTTGGGAGATGAGTGAGGGGGCTGTTGCACCTGAACCTGGCCATGAGGATGGAGAGGAGAAAGTGGGCTCGAGAGAAACTGAGGTAGAGGTGTTTCTCCGAGATTTAGCAGATGAGAGGGAGGGAGGGCAGGCAGCATCAGAGTTTCTCACTTAGTGATGTGAGGTGCTGGCCAGCCAGTCAAAGGACAAGGAACGTGAAAGGAGTACTGAGGTGGGAGGAGGAAGTAGTGAGCTTGGTTTTGGCCATTTTGAGTTTGGAGTGCCTGTGGGACAGCATTCGGCAGCTGGCCTGCTAGTCTGGAGCTCAGAGAGAGGTCTGGGCCAGAGCACTGGTTCTCCCTGGAGCATCAGAATCCTCTGTGTTGTTTGTGGGAGAGAGGCTGCTCACCTGTATGTTGAAGAGTTTTCACAGCTGGTCCTGATGCCCCAACTAGTCTGGAGAGAGGCTTGGCTCCCAGGGTGGTCAGAGAGGTGTTGGATTACTCAGGAAGGTTATCTGTAGTCAGCAGAGTGTCCTGGTTGGACCGCTGGGTAGCAGGGGAAAAAGCCTGCTGAAGAATATCCAGACTTACAGGTAAGGTCTCAGAATTATTAGAGTACATGAGATCTACTGCGACTGCTGGTGGAGGAAGGGCCCCATGTTGGCAAAAGTGGAATTCCGTCCCCTCCGTAGGCCAGAATGCCTGAGATCAGCTAACAGAACCTGGTGAAGAGCTTTAATCTAAAAAAGCCAGTGGGGAACTGATCTAAGATCCAACATGTGTCTTGTAAATATCATCCTGATCCCAAAGGCCTAGGAGTGTAGGATGGAGGCAGAGACTGGCTTGCCACTGACCCTGGTGCTGAAAGCCACAACTGAGGAGCAGTGAGACAGGATCATGGATAACTCGAGGGAAGTAGCTGTCCTTAATACCAGGACCAGCCACCCTGGCATGAAGCCATTTGCCCCTCAGGAAAGGAAAAAGAAAAGGGATTAATATTGTTGACTTGAGAAACCCCAGTGCTTAGGCAAAGAGAAGGGAACAGATGGATAAATGGGAGTGTGTGTACCTCTTCAGAACACGCATGTTCAGCTCTTGTGGGATGGAACATAAAGAAATGATTGAGAATAGGGGGCAGACTGAGCTGGGTTCAAATCCTGCCTTTATCCAAGGACTCACTGCCATAGCCAGGTGGGATGCTCTTATCAACTGTATGTCCTTGGATAAGTTATCTAATCTCTTTGGGCCTCAGTTTTCTCACTTTAAATGGGTATGATAACAATAGCCAGCTTAGAGAATTATTGTAAGGACTAAGTGATATATTACTGTGGGTGAGGAGCTTAGCAAAGTATCTGTCACAAAGAATTGGTTCATTAAATGACAGTAATAACAGTGATGATGATGATGATACCATCATCACCTGAGTACCTCTGCAGTTATGTCCACTGGACTAAACCCCACCAACAGAGCAAGTGTATGAAATAAAGAACTTCAGCAGTAGCAGGGTCAGCTATGTGAACATCGCCATATGGGTGGGAACACTGAGAGGATAAGCCTGACAATGGAGACTCACGGGAAACTTTACATGATAGAAGATGAACAATCACCAGGCCCAGGAACCTTGGTTGAGGGAGTTCTGTTGACTGTGAAGAAGAGCGGCAAGAGGATTCTGGATCAACAGCTGGAGGCGATGAGGACAAAGGAGCACGTT
Source organism: Vicugna pacos (assembly GCF_048564905.1). Classification (NCBI taxonomy): domain Eukaryota; kingdom Metazoa; phylum Chordata; class Mammalia; order Artiodactyla; family Camelidae; genus Vicugna; species Vicugna pacos. The sequence goes on from NC_132990.1 coordinate 72,246,427, forward strand.
AGCCTTAGTCTTTAGTGATGAGAGAGATTTCACCACCTCTTCTACCTCCCTTGTGTTTGGTGGGCACTGAGGGAGGTGGCATTAGAGATTATTTATCTAACGTTTGTCTGTGTGTCAACTGCAAAGTCTCATTTTTATGACTAGGCTTATTACAAAGTAGCCTTTTACTAAATGTGTTTTAAATTGATAGGATAAAAATCAGTAAGTCAATCAATCAATCAGTTTCTGGCTCTTCCCATGGAAGTCTAAACGTTGTAATAGTGACCATAGTATATCTCCAAATATTGTTAAAGATTTAATGCAATTCCAATTATATTTTATAAAACTTGATAAGGTAGTGATTTTTATCTGGAAAAATAAATTGGTAAAAAAATTAGAAAAAAAATTTAAGGCAGTGAAATGGCCTCATTCTTCCAGATTCTGTTCATTTCTACAAATGTTTGAGTTGCCTGCTCTGTGTAAAAACAGTGCTTAACCATTCAATGGGGGAATATAAAAATGGATATCTATTGTGATACATATTCTCATGTAACCTTTTATCACTCTCTTTATGAGGGAGCCATTTCTGTAGGTTGGGGTCTATGAATGACAGAAAATTCAAAATAGCAAAGACATAAATAAGATAGAAGTTTCTTTCTTTTATGTGAGAAGTCAGGAAGTAATCAATTCAAGAGTATTGAGCTTACCTGGTCAGAGACCTAGGTTCCTTCTCTCTTGTTGTTCCATCATGAGGTGATCTTGGGAATGGATTCCAAGACCAAGGGACCAAGGTCACTTCATGGCCTGAAATGGCTGCTGGAGCTCTAGCTTTTGCATCTGCATTCCAGCATTTGAGGGCCACTATCCAGAAAGTATGCATGACATTCTTGCATCCCATTGGCCTGATCTTGGCCATGTAGCCACACCTGGCAGTAAGGGAAGCTGGGAAATGTAATCTATACTCAGGGAAACCATGTGTCCACCTAAAAACCGTAAGTTTTGTTACTGAAGAAGGGGAGGATGGATATTGGGGACCAGCCTCACCATTACTGCCCCATTTAACAGATGTGGAGCCTCTTTTGAGTAGTTCAGATTATCTCAGTGTTACATGGTGTATAAATGGTTGAGCCTGAAGTAAATTTCAAACATTCTCTTCATGAAATGTTATGTGTCAACAGTCTGAGATGAAGATGGAGCTTGGACTTAAAGAACATAGAGAAATAAATCATATATGCCAGCATTTGAAATTAGTGGCACTGTAGAAAGTCATGGAGTCAAGAGGAGGACAAACTGCCGATCTCACAGGGACAGGAAATCAACAGAGACCCCAGATGTGGATGATGGATCGGACTGGAGGCCACAGCAAATGGAATAGAGGAGTCCTTCATTTTCCTGAACTGAAGAGGACCTGAATCTTTAAATTTTAAGGGCTCATCATGAACCAGGCAAATTGAGCAAAACTTAGCTAACACTTAAAGTATCCAGGTGACTTTTTTTTTTTTTAATTTCAAGAATAGAGGATACCATTAGAAGGAACCTTTAAATCAAAGCAGAAAAACGAGGCTGGGCTCAGGCTTGTCTGCAGCACAGGGGCCAGAGGCAGTGGAGTGGTACCCATCGAGTTTTCAGCGAAAAGGGTTGTGACTCAAGAATTTCATGCTTAATCAAGTTTTAGTTCACATTTAATGGTAACAGAAGTTCATTTCTGTTAAGCAAGGACACACCTTGTGTGTAGCTTTTGCTGCACCCACACACCATTCCTGGGGGGGGGGTGTAGAATCACTGGAAAACATACTGCAGTAACTGAGAGATGAATCAAAATAAAAGACCGTGAATGGATAAGTTAGTAGGGAAGGATTGGCAGTGAGAGTGGAACTATTCAAGTATAAATATATTCCTAAATAATTGTGATTATGATTATAAAATAGAATACAAGTGAAAGGATTATTAAAAGAAAATGTAACATTAAACCATAATTAACAGAAAAAGCAGGAATAAAATTCTTGCTCAAGCCAGAGATCATGCATGTGAACACACCCTGTTCTCTAAAGAACTATACAAATATGAGGGATGAAAGATATGAAAGCTCACTGCATGGCCTCCAATATGTCAGGACATGTGTTTTTGCATAAACTAGTAAAATGCTGTGCAGGTATACAGTATACCTGGGCCCACCTTTATGGTGATTCCCATGGGTGCCATCTCTTCCAGCTGCCCTGGAGAGGTTTAGGTGGCACTTTCATTCTGCAGGGTGGCATATAGCTGGTAGGAGTGTAAAATGGTACAGATTCTTTGGAAAACAATTTGATGGTTCCTTGAAAATTAAATGTCAAGTGACCTCTAACAATTCTACTCACAGGTATCTACCCAAGAGAATTGAAAACATACATCTACACAAAACTTGTACATGCATGTTCATAGCAGTATTATTTATAATAGCCAAAAATGGAAACAACTCAGGTATCTCAATTGATGAATGGATAAACAAAATGTGGTATATCCATGCAATGGAGTATTATTCAGCCATAAAAAGAATAAAGTACTGATTTCATACTGCAGCATGGGTGAACCTTGAGAACATCCTGAGTAGAAGACACTAGACATAAAAGGACACATACTGCATGAATTTACTTATGTGAAATGTCTCGATAGAGACAGAAAGTAGATTAGTGGCTGCCAGGGAGATGGGGGATGGGAGTGAATGCTAATTGGTACAGGGTTTCTTTTGGGGGTGATGAAAATGTTCTGGGATTAGATAGTGGTGGTCATTGCACAACTTAGCAAATACGCTAAAAACTGCTGAGTTCTACAGTTTAAGAGGGTGCATTTTATGGTATGTAAACTAACTTTAAAATAGCTCTTCTTATTATTAAATAGTAATAGAAAATAGAGAGAGAAATAGAGTAGAAAAATGAGAAGAAAAGATGGACCAAGATATAAAAAAGCAGCCATCACCTTATTGTTAATACTTGGGAGATATATATATATATATAATTTATATATATATTTCTATTTATATGTAATTTTATTTTTATATATTTTATTTATATATTTTTAATTTTTACTTTATATATATGTGTATATATATATATACAAAATTTTTCGTATGTGTCTGTTTCAAAGTTGGGTTGATAGGCCATTTTATTCTTTCTTTACTGTCTTGAGTGGGGTATTGGGATTGACATAGTCCACAAGCATGTCCTTTTTATTAGTACCTTAGTCTCTTGTTGGGATGTTTACGATGGAAACAGTATTTCGCTGCAAGTGGAAACAGTACACTGTTTGGAGTCAGAAGACCTGGGTTCCTGCTCTGACTCACCTTAGATTTGTGAGGTTGAGAGAGGCACTTAATTTCAAACTCCTTTAAAAGCGATTGTAGTACTTATTTTGTGATATCCTACTGACCAGAATGGCTTTAAAAAAAAAAAAAAAAGGCCATATCAAGTCTGGCAAAGGTGTGCAGCAGCCAGAGCTCTCATGCTCTGCTGGTGGGATTGTAAATTGTTTTAGTCACTTTGGGAAACTGGCATCATCTACCAAAGCTGAAAATTCACTTACCTTATGACCCAGCAGTTCCACTCTTGGGTATCAACCCAACAGAAAGGCATATGATGTGTCACCAAATGGCATGCTCAGGAATGTTATAGCAGCACCATCTCTAATAGCCCAGACTGGAAACAGTCCCAGGGTGCATCAGGAGCAGAGTGGATGGATAGAGGGGCAAACTCCCACAGTGGAAAACTGCAATTAGTAAGTGTTCATGAACAACCATTCAGTGAAAAATCAGGATGAATTTCACAAACATAATTCAGGCACAAAAGATTATGTACTGTTTGGTTCCATTCATATGAAGTTTAAACAAGACAAAACTAATCTGTGCTGTTAGAAGTCAGAATGGTGGCCACTCTTGGGAGGCAGGTAGTGATAGAAGCAGGTGTGAGGGGTGTTGAGGGGCTAGTGATGTTTGTCTGTCTGGGTGCTGTTACGTGGGTGTGTTCACTTTGTGAGAATTCATTGACCTCACACGTACATTGTCATCCTGTATGTGTTCATTGGTCCGTATGTTGCACTCCCATAGGAAGTTTATTTAAAATGCTGAAAAAAGGAAGCATATCATTAAAATTATTAATAATGAGTATGAAAGTTTTTTATGTTGTTGATGAATAAAATAATTATTTTAACATATTTCATCTTTATCCCTTCCTTTGATCATTTGTTTTATGATGTATATAACGTGTTGGTACCTTAGAACATATATTTAATTTATAAATAAATGTATGTTAGAAGTGCTTGCTTAATTTTTTTCAGCTGTTGGCAGTGAAGAATTAGAAAGTTTGATGAGCTGTGGCTCAAGGTCGTTACAAAAGCAGGCAGCCCAGGCGGAGGCCTGTCTGTGGGAAGCAGCCATGGTCAGCGATCTGTGTTTGGGTTGGTTTCTTGCTGCTGGAGCATGAAGTGTGGGCCAGAGAAGGGTGGCTTGAAGCTAGAGAGGGAGTCAGGGGCCCACGGGGAGGGGACGAGCTGAAGAAGGGAGCCAGCAGAGGTAGCCAAAGAGGCTAAGGAGACTGGAGGAGAAGGATGAGGTCATTATTTGAGGCTGAAGTGAGTTTCCAGGAAGAGGACTGGTGAACCATGTTCAGAGCTACTGAGAGGTAGGCCGCAAGCCTCAGCGATTAGGAGGTCCTGCTGACCCAGGGTCAGGCTGGGTGTTACCACGTGGATAGTGGTGAGGGAAGCAGCCTGGAGTTCAAGGGTCGGGGCTCTTTGGAAGACTGGGGAGAACTGTAGATGTGCTCAGGCAGAGGGAAGGACCGAGGCAGTGTACGAGGTTGAGGGTGCAAGAGAGGGGTGTCTGGTCCTGGGTCTCAGGCAGATGCCGCTTCTCAGAGGTAGGAGTGGAGGACCAGGAGAAGATGCTGAAACGTTTAGGTTAAAGGAGAGACGCGAGGGAGCTGAGGTCAGCCTTCCTCAGTGAAGGAGGTTGTGAGGCCACCCACCTGGGGGTGGCAGGTCAGAGGGAGGTGTGGAGATGTGGGGAGAGCGGGTACTTTGGAGGACAGAAGACAAATCCGCGACGGGGCCTCTGCAGGTTTCTGTGCCAGTGGGCGGCCGAGAGGCCGTCCCCACATCAGGCACTGCCTTCTTGGCCATGTGTCTTTTTCCCACAGCCCTGTGCTCCGAGGGCAGGGGTGTTTGTGTCGGGCACTCCTGAGTTCTTCCTGCTGGGCCGTGCCTGAGGCCTTGGCTGGCACTTTGGGCCTGTCAGAGTCCATCTTCCCATGGAGTCGTGCTTTGCTTTGGGGCTGACCCCCAAAATCCCTTCTTATGTGTGGTCAGCCTCATATGCCTACTACAGTGTGTGTACAAAGCATGGTGGATAAGGAGAATAGTGACCAAAGTAGTTTAAGTTAATTTCGGTGATTTTAGGGCAGGCTTTGCTCCTGGTGACATCACATATTGATCTGATCTGTGGGGAAGGTATTTGACGTTTCAAAGGACAGGCTGAAATCAGATCTTGTAGCACTATAGTTGGTCTGACCTTGCTGAGCTTTGAAAAACAAGTCTTATCGTCTGGAACATCAGCGTAAATGGAATTATTCCCCCGACTTTTACAGCAGCTACTGTTTGGAAGAGACGTGCTGGGATGGGTTATCCTATTGGCCTGGGATTATGAAGCCCAACATGTGTTCCTGGTAAGTCAGTTCACTGACCCAAGTGAACGCTGGCACGGGTGAGCCAGGTGCTGTTGCAGCCAGAGGAACCTCGTGCCAGCCCAGCCTGCTGGGCCGAGGAGTGAATGCACGGTGGTGTTCGGGGCATCAGGGAGGCATGCTCAGTGAGCCACACGCTCAGAGGGTGTTCTGGGACCTCCTTCTCACCAGATTAACGAAGCTCTGGGGTTTTCTCTATTGGTTCTTACGTCAAGGGTTTTTTCTTTCTTTCTCTCTTTACCTCCTCCTTGTGCAAAACCTCTTGTTGCTGCCCTGTTTGCTGTCATCCTTTTACTCCCGTTGGTCAGAAGACAGATGCTCTGTATCTGCCGCCCTAACAGTCGAGGTTACTTGGGCGATCTCCATTGTCTCAAGGAGAGTCAAGGACTGCCCTGAACCTCCCCACAAACCCCTCTCCCCTCTCTCCTTCAGTTCCTCTCCTCACTTTGTCCTTGTTTTAGACCCTTCATTGGGAATATCCAGCTCGCTGTATGTGCTGCACTTGGCCTTGGGAGGATGAGTGAAGGAACATGAAGATAAATTAAGATGTGATCGTTGTCTTCAAGAGACTAGTCTACTGATCAGCACCCCACCTCCTCCCCTCCCACTGCCGTTCTTGCTCCCTAAGGTTCTGCCCACCCCATCTGACACCTCTTCCAAGAGTGCTTTTCCACACTCCCCAGTTCACTAGAACTCTCCTTCCTTTAAACTGTCATGACACTTGTTTCAGCCTCCTCTCCTGGCCCTGGCCACAGTCCACATTGCATCATGCTTTTCTGATGTCCCCTGTACCTCCTGCCTTATTTACTTGTCTAGACTTTAAGCTCTTTTAGGGCAACGGCTGTGTCTTGCTCATTATTGTACCCTGTGCAGTGCCTTGCCCAATGTCTTACACGCAGTTGGTGCTCAATAAGCATTACTGGACTGAAACCAACATAGAATCTCTTACGGCTCCCAGCACCCATTCTCTCTGTGGCTGTGGTCCTCAAGTTTTGAGATAACATCAAAGAATAGGGGAAGAGGCAGAGAGTATTTGCCTAGAAGAATCCTCAGAGATTTTATTCAGATAGGGGCAGTCACAATAATGTTAAAAGCTGAAATATTACAATATTTTTCAGAGTAAAAATGTTAAAACCTGAAATAGTACAATGTTTTTCAGAGTATTCAAGTAGCCTTTCCCTTCTGTCAACTCGCTTTCACAAAAAGGCAGAAGGTAAAGTTTCTGATGTTTTTCTGCCACGGGCCCAGTCTTCCTTCCTTGATGCTTCCTGATCAGCCACAGTACAAGTAAATCATATAGTGCTTAGGAGAAGCAAGGTCCCTAAAACTTATGTATCAGAGGGATTGGTTCCTTTAAGGAAGATGCTGGAAATGACTGTCAGTTTAAAGGTAAGGGCATGTGAGAAACCTGAGACTCAAGAGATAAGTAATTTCCCTGAGGTCACACAGCAAGTAAGTGGCAGAGTTGAGATTTGACTCTAGGTCAGTTTAGTTCTAGAGATAGAGTTCCTGTCCACTGTCTGTGCTTTTGAGTCTGATCAGAACTGGATTCCGTGAGAGGGGCTGTGGCTGCCCTCTTGGAGGGACTGCTAAGTCCTGCCGATTCTAGGGGTCAGGCTGGAGTTGCTCCCAGTCATGCAGCTGGGAGAGGACTGCCTGCCCCATCACCACTCGGGGGCAGAGGGCAGAGGATCCCCTCCCCCCTTCTCAGCAGGAAGGTCACAGTTTGCCAGCTCATTTCCCTTGGGCCCTGTTGAACAGAGGCTGTCAAGTGGTCCAGGGCCTCAGGCTTGCTGCTGCTGTAGAAGCTCGAGCAGTCTGCTGTGAGCCTGTACCCATCGGCAGGCGAGGACACAGGACGGCGTTGCAGGGGCTTGGCCAGAGAAGGAGGAAAGTCAAACTTCACACTCAGAGCAGTGGCTCCTTTGAGGCAGGATGGAAGGAGGGGATATGGAGGAACTTAAATTTACAAGAAGACTCCCGGGGGGACGAGATTAAAGTCTACCAGAGGCTTGCTGGGACTGAAAACCAGGGCTTTGGAGTACAAAAATCAACAGGACTGAAATTAGTGGTTTGGAAGGTCAAGTAGAAGAAATGCCTCACAACCCAGATTAATAATAAAAAGAAATGGAAATAATGAATTAAAATGCGAGACACTGTCTGTGAGGGAAGGCCTTGGAGACCTTATGCAGGAGACTTGGCATGGGAGTCATAGGAGTTCTGGAAGGAGAAAAAGGACTAGATGGAGGAGTAATAGAAAAACAACAGAAGAAAATGTCACTAAATTGAAGAAAGATTTGATTCGTCAGATTAAATGAATCCATTCATCCCCCACTAAGACCAACACTTAGACCTATTTTCTAGTAAAATTCCTAAACTCCAAGAAGGAGAAAAAGCTTAAAGTTCTGGAGGAAGAAAGAACAGGTTGTTTTCAAAGGAAAGAGAGGCTCTCATTGGGCTTCCCATATGAGCCCTGGAGGCTGGAAGACAGTGGCCTGGAGTCTCCAGACTGTTGTGGGGAGAGTGGCCACTCTGTCAGCCGAGATGTCACTCCCAGTCATTGCGAGCGAAAGACATTTCAAATGTGTGAGGACATAAAGCACATAATCTGGTAAATGTGCCTGAGGAAAATACCCAGTGAAGTTCTCTAACTGAAGAACAATTAGAGCAGAGATCCTGGCGTAGGGGAAGTGAAGCCTGCAGGAGGCACTGAGCGGAGCCCCCTTTAGTGCCTGTGGTTTAATCTCACTGGATATTGCTCCTGTGAGTGGGCATGTTTATTGTGTGTTACTAAGAATTTTAAAAATAGAGAACTGTATGAGAAAACATAATAGGCTGAAAATAAAAGTTCTTCACCACCTCTGTAAAACCTGAGGTTTTGGGAGAAAGGGTGGGAGTGGGAAAATAAGTATTCCACTTTTAAGAGACTTAAATAAACATAGGGCCAATAAAACATAAAGGCGTTGTTATTTATGTGTGTTACAAAAAAGAAATAAAGGTTCAGTTTTGACTTTTGGAGATTAGAAAGTGTATTAGTTAGGACTAGATTTTGTTGCATATAGTGGATAACCCCTGAATAATATATATAATATATATATATATATATATATATATATATAAAGCCTGAATAATATGGCTTAATAATATAAGGGTTTACACCGTTTTGTGAAAAAGTAAAGAAGTTGGTATGGTGGAATCAAAGTCATCATAGAGCCAGGTTCCTATATCTTGTGGCTCTTCCAGCCATAGCAGTTTGCCTCCTGACTCAAGATGGCTGCATAATCTCCAGTTGTCACATCTGCATTCCAGAAGCCAGAAGGTTAAAGGGGAGAAGAAGGCTGTGCCTTTTCTCTTTCAGACACTTCTTAAAAGTCTCACACTGCACTATTCACTGAGAAGAGCTTAGCTGCAAAGCTGCAAGGGAGCATAAGGTGTGCTTAGCTAAGAATAGGAGTTAAAGAAGAAAAGAGGAAAGGAAGAAGTTGGGGTCTCTGCCTCAAAATGTTACAAAGATTGATAAACCAAACATTAGCAAGTGAATGGGGGAAGTGGGTGCTCCTTTACGTTGCTGCTGGGAATATGAATTGTTCTAATTGAGGGCTATAGTCTGAAAGTTATTAATGAATATTAAATATCCATATCTGGCAACCCAGCAGCAAGTCCTGCGGAAATAAAGCACCAGTGCACAAAGCAATACAAAGCTGTCTCCCGCACCACTGCTTGTAGTGGCAAAAAGTTGGGAGGATTGAGAGCACCCATCAGCCACGTATGAGGCAGTTATTAAAAAGGAGCCAGGTCTCTCTACACTGACGTGAAGGAAGTCCCTGATACATTGTTAGGTTGAAGACACAAATTGCAGGCTAACGTCTCCAGCAGTGGTTGCAAACTGGAGGCCGGTAATATTGTGTGCCAGGCGCAGTGTGAAGTGCTTTATGTTGATCTCTTCTCACAGTGAACTTACAAGGAAGGGACGGACTACTGGATTGCTGCTTTTCAGTCGGGAATTTGATGGGTAGAGACTAAACAACTTTCTTATGGTCACCTGACCAGTAGACACTGGGCCCAGGATGTGACCACGGCTCCAAAACCTGTGCTCTTACTAACTCTGCTACTCCACCCAAGGAGCACTGTCCAGTCTCCCTCTCAGATGCTTTGTATGGACAGTTCAGTGCTTTCCAAATGTTCAAAATGGAAAGCTTTAAGTGGCATAGTTAGCCACAGACCCCATCTGTCCTTATACTGTTACACCTGCAGCTTCACCAGTGACATGATCTGCTGGGTCCCATAGGCATCTGAGGATATGACCTTGATCTCCTTCCTGCGCATTGTGATTACCGGAGGTGGGCGGCATTGGGGAAGGGTGGGTTCATGGCTTTTTATTTGTACACTCCTCTTGGGTTTTGCTTATAGCAACAATGATATGTTGCTTTTGTAGTTTATATAGGAAGTCTAATAAAGTATAATTTAAAATGATGAAATATCAAGAAACAACCCTGATAAATTACTACACCTTCCTTTTTGTCATTTGTTTCTTTTGAAAGTGTCTTTATGAATGACCGTAAGCAAGGAGACTTGAGTTTTCCTTTTTATAAGATGAGGGTTTAGGCCGTCAGTTGTGTTAATATCTGACACCTTCCATTTTTGAACATCTTACTCTTGAACCCAAACAGAATCAGGCAGCAGCGCTGGCCCTACCTGATGAGAAAGGCTCTTTCCCCTCGTAACCTCAGAGTCAGAGATGGGAAGCATGTGGAGTGAGGTTGCTCAGAAACGGGTTTGTGAGCCACAGAAGCCGTGGGCTGGTTCCTGATGCTGCCTGCATGACCCTCTTCCTGCAAATCTTCGGGAGGCAGCTGAGCATGGCCAAGGCTGTGATGGTCCAGGGAGGACAAACACAGTTCACAATGAATATGATGAGTGCCAACGAGAAGTTTGGGTCCCCTGAAAGCCTGTAGGAGGCAGATGTAACGTATTTGGGAGTCACAGAAGGGTTCCCAGAGGAAGTGATATTGAAAAAGACTGGAAAAGAGTAGGAAGGAGCAGGCAGGAGAGGAGGGAGGAGCGTGGTTCAAGGGAGAAGAACCAGCTCCTGAGCACACCTGGCTGCAAGAGGCTGCAGGGCGGGCGTGGCCACCAGCCTGCTCCAGCGACCTCTTGGCCCCTGTTCCAGTCTGCCCAGCTTTCCTTTGTTGGCTGGAAGCCACTTCCAAAGGGCTGGGTGGGGAGGAGCTGGCAGAGGGACTGTACATTCCCAGCACAGCACACACACACCCCCACCCACCCCGGGGCAGGGCCTGTGAGTTGATGGACCCTCCCCTGTGAGGCCCATGGTCCTGACCACTTGGGATCAGGACTTGTTAAAGCAAGTCTCACCTGCTTTTGACTGACTGATTGATTGATTGATTGAGGTACTGGGGGTTGAACCCAGGACCTGGTGCATGCTAAGCCCGCACTCCACCATTGAGCTATACCCTCCCCCCTTACCTACTTTTAACTGAGGTCCCTTCTGGGTGGCAGCTTCTACCTGGGTCCTGCCTGAGCTGAACCTGAACCTGACCCCGGAGTGTTGCTGCTTCCCCAACCCCCGCCCCAGGTGTTTGCATCACTTCTCCCTGCCTCCCCACCCTCCCCCGCCCTGCAAAGATGCTCTCCTTGAAGTCCTTTTGTGCAGTCCTTGGGGCCTTTTCGGCAGCAGAGCCAAGTGGCTGGGGGTGCTGGTGAGTGGCTTAAGCATCACAGCCTCGCCCTGACCTTGCCCCTTTCTGCAGTAGCTGGGGAAGTAGTTCATTCCTTTTTATTGAGAACATAAGAGACTGCTGGGGACTGTGCTGGAAAAGTGGGGATAAAATAACAATGAGCACTCACCCTGTGCCAGGCGCTGTGATGAACACTCCATAGAGGTGGCCTCAGTTCAGGAACTTAAAATATTGTAAGATGCTTCGACAGCCGCCTCGTGCCACCACTACTCCTGAGTGCCAGCTGGTGCTGTTCGTTACCCTCACCATAACCACGTGGCGGGGCAGTCCTATATCCCCACTTTACAGAGGGGGAAAGTGCAGCTGAGAGAGATACTTGCTTGCCATCACATAGGATTCAAACCCCAGGCTCTCTAAGGGTGAGTAAGTAGGTGTGATTCTCGCCTTACAGAGCTCAGGGTCTAGCAGGGAGGTGTCCAGAGAGTGCACTTCCTTGTCAGGGTGACAGGAGCCACAGCAGGCAAGCGGAGGGCACACAGGGAGGAGCCTGAAGAATACAGGAGAAGGGAAGGCTTCCAGGCGGAGTCCTCACTGAGATCAATGTCACTCCCCCATCCCCCTGCCCCTGTGTGTGGGATACACCTGTTTCCTTTGGGCTTTGGCGAGGAGGCAGCAGTTTAGTGGTCTGTACAGGTGCTCTGTTAGCAGCTAATTATCTGAGGGCTGGGATGTGTCTGCTCAGCCCCTCCAGAATCCTGGGACCTGTCCCCCAGGCACTGTGTGTCCTGTCTACTTTATGAATCCCTCAGCCTTCTTGGGGACATATGCAGATGGCCTAAGTTGCAGCTTTATGTCACCCAGCCCACCTCTCACTGCAAATCAGTCCCTCGAGTCCATTCCGTTGCCCCGTAGAGTTGCTCTGCTGCAGTTAATGCAATGAAACGTTATCATGGAAATGTGATTGAAAATCCAAGCTAAATAAATCCCACCATGACACTGCCACCCCAACAAATCAGACCTTTTATGTTGTCCATTTTCCTTCCAGTCCCCATCCACAGGCCAGGTAGGTTTTTACAAGGTTGTGTGCCTTGGATCTATTTTTTTCCTTGAAGTGATTGGAAATGAGATCGATCAGCTTAGGAAATGGCCACCAGGTGGCACCAGAGCACCAGACATTGACTCCTACCTCCTCTCATCACTGCCTGTGGGAACATCCTTGGAGCTTGTCTGTGGAAGTCCACTTTGAGTTTTCCCTCCAAATGCTGTGTTACTTACAAGTGTTTCCCAGGCTTATTTTTTTAAAAAATCAAACAATAATGGAGTGTTCAAAAAGTAGAAAGTAAAAGTGCCGTATGGTGGCACCTGTAAGAAACAGTGACATTTAAGACTTGAGTACATACCCTTCTGTACTTGTGTGTGTGTTCACATAGACGTGTAAATATTTCAAAACATTTCCAAATGTCATTTTCTCAGTGAGCACTTCTCAGACTGACCCTCCCACCCCTGCTTTAAAATTGTAACCCCATCCCTCCCCACTCTGCCTATATCCTTTCCCTGATTCGCATTTTTCTCTTTTATCACCAACTGATATACCATATGTTTTACTGAATGCTTTATTGTCTGTTTCCCCCACACAATGTACACAATCTACTGGGGGAGTTCTGGCTTTTTCTTTACTGCTGTATGCCCAGCACCTAGAACAGTGCCTGACACACACTAGACTTTCAGTAAATACTTGTTGACTGAGTATGTCTTGAATCTGTGGACATCTTTCTCCATCTGTAAATACTGATCTACTTGCCAAGGCCACACGTCTGCAGACAGTGAGCCAAAGCTCTTGCAGGGGACTCCTAAGAGAACTTCATCATTTCATGTGGCATTTCAGAACCCTGTCCTGTTTACTGACTGACTTTCATCTCTTTCATGATGTCTTTTCCTGTATAGAAGTTTTAATTTTTAATGTAGTTAAATCTGCCCAATAGTTTCCTTCATTTTCTAGCTTTTGTATCGCACTAGAGAGGACTTCCTCACCCCAAGATAGTAAAAATAATAATAATAATTTGTGTTTCCTTTGGAATTTTTATGATGAGTTTTTAGTTTGGTTAAGTCTTTATCAAAATTTTATTCTTATAAATGAGGTAAATTTTTAAATAAATCCCTCCTCAAGTGAATAGCAAATTGTTTCATCAACATGTGTTGAATAATCCATTCTTCCCCGCCGTCTAAAATGCCATCTCGATCAGGTATTCATTCTCACATGTATTCAGTCGTGTTTTCTGGACTGTGTTCTCTCCTGCTGATCGTACATCTCCTTCCGGCTGTTTATCATTGACTGCAGCTTCCTGGGGGGACAGGCCCCTGCTCATTATACTTCTTTTTTGAAAACTTCTTAGCTATTTTTAATTATTCTTCCAGATGAGGTTTTCAGTCAACTTGTTGAATTCCAAAGCGAATCCCCTTAGGATTTAGAGTGAACTTGCGTTTTATTTATAGATCAATTGGGGAGAATTGATGTCTTTACAATATTGTCTCCTTATTCAAAAGGAGTGAAATATCTCTCCTTTGATTTTAGCCTTCCTTTTTGATCTATTAGTAAAGTTTCATAATTTGCTTCAAATGATTTTTGTACATTTCTTTTGCAATTTATTTCTAGGTGTTTTTTTCTTTCCTTAGTTGGCTCTTTTGCCGTTACATTTTCTAGCTGGCTGTTGTTTGGATAGAGGAAACAGTTGGTTTTATGACCACGTGTCTAACACCCAGAGCCTTCTCCTCATTCCAATTCCATTTGCTTCAAATCTTCTAGGAATTCTTAATTTCTTGTTCATTTTGTCATCACCCCCTGCGTTTCAGCATTTCTCATTCTTCCTGTGTTTTCATTTCAATGAGGTTAGAAGAGGGGAAGGCGAGTGTGTGGACCCAGTTCACTGTCTTGAGCCCCGAATCTGTTCATATAATTCGATGTGAAGGTGCCATTTCCTCTGTGCCCCTTGGCACCGGGCCCCTCGCCCTGCGGTGTTTCCAGGGAATGTGGAATGACACTTGAAGATGACCTGAAACTTAGGCTCAGCTGGCGCTGGGGCCCGACCTCCGTCCCCACGGGCTCTGCCTGCCGCCGCCACAGCTTCCACTTCCTCCTCCAGCCCGACCTCCCCCGCCTGCCTTGTTCTCCTGAGACCTCGGCCTTCCTCGGGCTGTGCACGGTGGGTCAGGACTTGGCCGGATTTGTCAGGAAGGCCCAAGAGTGTGGGTGTCCTGTTCCATCATCCTCACTGCGAGGTTTCTGAGTTGCCTGGTCACAGAAGGAGCCGCCGCAAAGGAGAACTAAGCCAGGCCAGCGCCGCGCCCCAACCCATCACGGGGCTCTCTGGGCAAAGCTGGTTGAAGCAGGCGACCGGGAAGACCAGGGATTCCTCTGCTCTTGGCGGGACACTCTGCTCCTCACAGGAAACTGTCTTCTGTCCCCATCCTCTGTCCACTGTAGACTGTGTGTTTGGCCCACACGTGATGGGTGTAAAACACCTGAACCTCAACACCCCAGAGTGGCAGCCCTCGACTCATGGTTTATGTGGGAGGCGGGGAGCCCCTGGCCTTAGACCTACGGGGGAGACTGCGTGTGTGTGTGTCTTGGGGGGTGGGCAGTGGGGTGCAGTGTAAAGGTGTAGAATCCCTTTAAAATTTTTAACTTTTTATTTGAAATAATTTTAGACTCACAGAAATTTGCAAAGCTGTGCGGAGCATTTATATATACCCTTCACCTCACTTACATGTTCACTTATGAAACCATAGTGCCGTTACCAGATTAACTTAGGTAAATCAATTTAGGTCTGACACTATGAACTAAACTAGTGGCCTCTTTGAAGTGTCACCCCCAACCCCCACCCCCAGTGTCCTTTTTCTGTTCAGGGTTCAGTCCAGGGTCCCTTTCTGCATTTAGGTGTTGAGTCTCATTAGCGTCCTCCAGTCTGTGACACTCCCTGGACTGTCCAGAGGTCACATCAGATCCTCACTGGATGAAATTCACAGTCTGCCTTTTGTGCTTCGGCTCCATCTACCCATAGAGTAAAAGCGTCTCATCCAAGAGACCTGGCTGGGCCCCCAGGTGTTGCCGTAGGTGCCTGGCTGGTGGCTCTCCCAGTGGAAGTCTCTCCCCTCCTCCAGGTGAGGTCTGAGTGGCGGCTGCTGTTCCTCTTCCTGCAGGGACAGGGGAGCAGCCAACACAGCCCCACCCTTGCCACCCTGAGACTTGTGGTGTTGGATGTCCCCTCTTTCTCTTTCATTTTTAATAATTTGACTTCCACTAACTCCTTATATTGAGCCTGATAACGTGCTCAGGAGTCTCCTCAAATCCCCAGAAGACCCCAGTCTCCACCTTCTGCTCTTGGCTCTTGCCTTCCCTTCTTTGCCCGCATGGGCACCAGGAGAACCAGGAACCCCTGGTCCTCTTGCATGTCGGGCTTTTTGTGACATGGCGCCCGGGGCAGTCTTGCCCCTGGGTCCCATCCTGAAAGGTCCCGCAGTATCTCAGGCCTTTGGCTGAATTCTCTCTCCTTGTCCCGCCGGCTTCTGTATAAGAAGGTCCCTCCTGGGCAGACGTGTTCTCTTATCCATCAGGGTATTTCTCCAGCTTCCTTCTGGAGGGAGGTCTGGGAAGCAGCCTGTTTTCCTCCAGCTTGGTGTGCTCTACATTCAGGAAAATTCACTCTTTCTCGTGTACATCCTGTGAGTTTTTGATTTATGTTTTGAAAGAATCACTGTGTTGAGAATAAGCCACAAGGAGGCAGGGGTGTGGTAGGGATGCTGCTTAGGGGCCGTCCTGGTGCGCAGAGGCGTGGGTCAGCGTGGAGGGGGTGATGCATGGTGTGCCCTCCAGAGAGGGCTTGTCTCTGCCCAGGAGGACACAGGCACCCCGCTCTCCCAGTTCCGGGTGACACTGCCTTTCCCCAAAGTAAATGTTCCCTGGACCTTAATTAAGATTAAGTGAGTGACTGACTGATGAGGGCTGTGCAGCTTCGGGGAGAGAGAACGGGCACCTGGTCTGGTTTCCGGAATCCTTAATGTGCAAAAAGGGGAGTCACTGCCCCACCCCCAACGTGGAAGGGTGCCAGTCAGGATGCTCCCAGGGCGTCTGGGCTGCCCCAGCAGACCACCCTCATTTCCTCACTCTCCCTTTCACCCCTATTTCCCGAAGCTCCCTTCCAGGCCTCCCCCATGAGTCCCTAAGCCTCACATTTTCCTAGAACCTGCCTC
This sequence comes from Vicugna pacos, assembly GCF_048564905.1. Classification (NCBI taxonomy): domain Eukaryota; kingdom Metazoa; phylum Chordata; class Mammalia; order Artiodactyla; family Camelidae; genus Vicugna; species Vicugna pacos. The sequence continues at coordinate 72,263,060 of NC_132990.1, forward strand.
CCTCCCTGTGGAAAGATCAGGTCTTGACAGCTGGGGGCTGCAGGTGAAGGCTTCTCTCCGCCTGTTTTCTGCAGGCCTGCTTTGGAAGAGAGGAACCTTGGGTTTCGAGAGTGATTCTGTGTGCATGGGTGAGGGTTGGAAAAGCTCCAGCTGGCCTTTTCATAGAGGGTCTAAAATAAAGCTATCCTGCCAACCAGAGGATTCATTTTCTTTTGAGAACCTTTTTTCTAGTTTTATGAGAAATGCATGCTTTTCATTCACATTCCTCCCATTTGCCTTAATTTAGAGATGATTTCCTGTGGTCTCAGGCTGAGAGAGCTTTGCCCAGGCCTACCCTGCCCCAGTGAGGGTGAAAGTCCTGGTGACGGTGTTAACCTGTCATTAATAAAACACCATGTCCGCTGCTTCTAATGTGCACCCTCCTAGGATCCCTTCAGCCATCTGTGAGGTCGGTACCACAACTCTCCCCATTTTACAGATGAGGAAAGTGAGGCTTGGCCAGGCCAAGCAACTTGCCCAGGGTGCAAAGTCAGCGACAGGAGAGAATTCAAATCCTAAATTATCTGTTCTCTAAGCCACAGAGGTACCTGGCTCCCACCCCGGCCCTCCTGTTCTCAGCTCCCTCCAGGCCTGCAGTTGTAGCTTGTGAACCTCTAGGGGTGGAGGGTGTTGAGCCACAGGCTGCTGTGAGGCCCCCACAACCCCTGAGCTGGGGTGCTCAGCGCGGTCAGGAGACTCAAGAGCAGGTGCCGCGAGTATATCTCACTATTTTCCAAATGGATGTAAGATGTTGCTGTGACTTAAATTCAGTTAGAAGTGTTAGTGATTTATAATGGCGTTTGTTTTCGACAGCTCAGTCAACAGATATCAAGAAGAGAACTAACTTTTTTTTAGTGTTGAAGGGGAGAGTCTCTAAAGCACATTCACGTGTGTGTGTGTATGCGTGCTTATATCCCCCTGTATGTCTGCCATGCCCGTCCGTGTGACTGCGTAAATGCGGCCCTACACTGTGTACACCTGTAACCTCGGGACAGGGACTGGGGTGGTGGGGACTTTCATTTTTGATCTTACACTTTTTAGTTCAGTTTATGTAATTTTAACATGCACATGTAAAAAGTTCAGGAAGCCCTCCTACTTGAGAAGGCCGGGCACCCTGAGGCTGGACTTCAGGTTTCTGTCTCCCTGGCCTCAGCGCAAGGCGCGGGGCCTGGGGGGCGCTTCATCAGCGCCCGTCATGGGAATTTGTGGGCTGCTGCCTGTTTGTGCTGACCTTACTTCGGCTCTGTAGATGTAGGTGTCCGCTACATTATCCCCAGGAAGATGCCCCTCCTGGTCCTTTTCTCAAGGTTGCCTAGATCCACGTTTTATCTCTTTTGCATCTGTCTGTAGACCCCCAGCCTCCAAACCGAGCTGTCTTTCCCCAGCACCCGTCCCCGGACGCACGGCCGCGGTGCACTTGGACCCAGTGCTGCCTCCGCAGCCGTCTAGCTCGCCCAGCCCATTAGCGGTCCCCCAATGAGGAGGGGATGTGGGATGTTGGACAGCTGCGGGGGTGGCTTGAAAGGTGCAGTGAAGACTGCACCGAGTGGTGGCATTTCAAATCTAACGTGCTCACATCGCTGGAGCCTCGCTTTGAAAGCCACCAGACCCTGCTGCTCGCCAGCAGGAGGCTCAGCTGGTTTGGAGAGGGTCAGCATAACAGCACTGCCCATCTGCCCCAGGGGCCTCTCCTGAGCTCCTGGCAGGTGGTCCAGCTCCAGAGTGGTGGCTGCCCAGGGGGAGACCTCTTGACAACACAGAACAGACGTGCTGTAGCTTGTGAGAGCGAGAGAGAGAGATTGAAAACGGTACACTTAAATTGTCCCTGACGTGGAGTGAACAATGGGTTGTGGGCAGAAACCCTCTTTGGTTCCATCCTTTGTTACAGCTTCTGCGCAGACAGAAAGGTGACGCAGTTTTGCCCGAGTCCGTGGAGAGCAGCTTACCCCACGTGAGAAAGCAGACTGGAAACCGGGCCTGGGGTCCGTTCTTATGCTTGTCTGAAACATTTGGAAGCCATCACTGTCTTGTAATTGAACATTCCTGGTTGTGTGTATTTTCTTTGAAACAACCTCCGTAAACTTAGGAAAAAGTGGTTTTTCTGCCTTCTCAGACAGTGGTCTGCACCAGACTGGCCCATGTTATTTTCTTGGTTTCCTGGACCTGAAGCATGGAAGGAGAATCCTGAAAGTCTGGAAGGAAACCAGCATCACAGTGGGGCTCCCCTTCCCTCTTCAGGAGCCCACACGCACGAGGCCAGAGTCTGTCACAGAGAAACAAAAGACGTGGATCGTTCTGTGGTTCTGATACAATTGCCACGTTCTTGTGAAGTTACATCATGAGAATCGCTTTTTCCCCTGCAGTGTTTTCTTTCCAAGGAGGCGTTAGCATGAGTGTGTGTGCGCACGCGTTTGTGTGTGTGTGTGTGTGTGTGTCTGTGTGTGTGAGCTGGCGAGACAGAGGGAGGGTGGAAAGGTAGGGGTTGGTGGGCTCAGGTTCATAGGGCCAAACACAAAAAGCTGATGCTCTTCCCCTTATGCCAGACTCCCTCCCTGACTGGCTGGGGGCAAGCCAGGAAGGTGTGTAAAAAATGTATCCTCAAGTTACAGTGTAGTTTCTCTCTCTGAGCCTCAGTTTTCTCATCTGTAAAATGTTTCTTTAAATGCATATAAATCCTTAGAGCCTAAAACAAAGTGTCTAATAGATTGTCTGCATGACAGTGGTGATCAGACTGCTTGTGAGCTCGAGGCTGAGGGCTGGCTGGACTCTGCACAGAGCAGGCTTGGGGAAAGGGTCACCTAGTTTGCTGAACACTTGAGGGAGTGACCAGGACGCAAGATACTGTTCCCATGGCTGTAGAGTTGGGGACGTCTGTTAAGCAACTCTGCCTGGCTTATTAGCACTCGTGTTAGTCTAGGATGGGCAGGGGCTGGGGGCAGATGAAGAGGGAACCTACTCCCTGTTCTCCTGGCACACTGGCGTCTCAGGCGTCCTTTCACGTCTCCCGGCTTTGGCACATGCTCTGAGTGCCTGCTGCCCGCTCCTGTCCTGAAACACTCCTGCTGGTCCTTTTAGAACCCAGCTCAACAACTCTTCTCAGTAATGTCTTTTTTGACCCCCAAGGTGAACCTATGATCTGTTATAGTATGTGTTCTGTGAGTATCTCCCTGCTGGATTTTCCCCCTCCTGCACTGCAGGACCCTGGAGGGCAGGGCTGTATCATCTTCGACTCTGAGTCTCCAGAAGTGGTCCTTCAGGTGTCAGTGGGTGGATATGGAGTGAAGGAATGAATGAACTGTTGAGCAGCACGTGGCTGTTGGGCCACCATCCACCCATCCGTAACGGGCCCTAAACATAGAAGTCAGCCTTGGTTCTTGGCCCCTCACATGCAGTCCATCGGCAAGTCTTGTCTGTTTCATCTCCAGAACCCCTCCCAAACCCATCTCTTTCTCCTGTGGCCAGCAGTCTAAGCCATCACCATCTCTTACCCTGAGCTGGCTTCACTGCTCCCATCCTTGGGCCTCCCATCCAGTTCTCTACACAGTAGCCATAGCATCTTCAGAAACAGTGAGATCAGATCATGCCGCTCCCCTGCTCAGAACCCATTCCCAGGTACTCCAGGTAAAACCCAACTCCCCACCATGGCCTGCAAGGCCCTTCATCCTCTGGCCCCAGCCTGTCTGTCCACTGCCTCTTACTGACTAAACTCTGGTTGTGGCCGCCTTTCTCCATCACAAACCTGCTAAACTCCTGTTTATCTCAGGGCCGTTGCACCTGCTGTGCCTTTTGTAAAGAGCACTCCCACTGGTTTCTATGGCTGACTCCTTCCTAGGGCTTCTGCTCAAATACTGCATCTTCAGGAAGTCCTTCCTTGACCACCCTGGCAAATACTGTCTTCTACCCCATTTTATTTGAAGATATTCCTCATGATCTGAGTTACCCTCTTTGTTCACATGTGTTTTCTGACTCCTGCACTGGAATGTAAGTTCCGTGGGAGCAGGGCCTGCTCACTTGGTGTCCCCAGTGCCTGGAACCGTGTTCTTGACCAGGCATCTCTGAATTTGGATGGGAAAAAAAATGACACCTATATTCTCACTAACTTCTAACTGAAATTTAGCATCTCTCTCAGTTACCAATATAGCCAGTAAACTACAGTAATATTAACAGTACCTGGGACTTTGTCACCAATAAAAATTACAGCTACTTCTATATCACATAATAATTGTAGGCATGCATCTCAGAATATCTGTGCTCATAGCTACTTTGAAATTATGGTGGTTTTTAGACCCACCAATAGATCCTGCTCTTTAATGCAATAATAAACAAACAAACAAACAAACAAATTCCCTTACATGAAGAAATGCATAGATCACTGTGTTATAAGTTGCTTCAAAAACAATTTAATAACTGTATTTTAATATTTTAATATAATTGGTTTCCTGAGTAATCCTGTGTAATTGGATTCTTGTGTTATTTTTAGTCTGTTCATTTAAAAACAGGGGCCCATAGGCTTCACCAGACTGCTGAAAGGGTCCAGGCACAAAAATGGAAGGAATTCCAGGCTAGAACAGTGTCTGTACAAAGTAGGAGCTTGGTGAATGATTGGATGGAGCAGTTCTAGGATAGGCCCCTTGTGTCTTTAGAGTCAGATTTTGGTGGCTTGGCATGAACTTGATGTTTAGGAAATAGCCTTGGTCCAGGTCTTTTGGGAATCTCCTCCAGCTGCCTGACACTGAAAAAGGGGTGTTTGCTACAGAGCTCGGGGGTGGGAGCTTTTCTTTCAGACACAGTCTCTCTCGTCAGCTTCTCTCTGTGCCTCTGTTGCCTCCCCGCTCTGAGTGGACTCTCCCTGAGCTGGGCAGGCTCTGGCCATCCTCTCCTCCTGAGGGCATAGTGCTCAGTTCAGTTGACCAGTAGAGACTGGTACTCAGGTCCTGAATTCCCGGAGAAGCAAGTGGCCTCTCTGGTCCATTTAGTCCGGCCTGGGAGGCATGGTCCACGCCTTCAGGGGCCTTCCCAGAGTTGGGCAGGGTTCTCAGGGAGGGGCCTGGGCTGGGCTGACCCCCTGATGGGAGTCTGGTCCGTGTCCAGGACAGGAGTAAGGGCTTGACCAGGCCTCAGGGACTGCAAGTGGATGGGCAAGGGTTCCTCTGGGCCCTGGAAAGGATGTTCCGTCTGCTTGGTCCTCCTGTTTCTTAGCATGTGAACTATAAGTTGTCTGAGAGTCACTGCCCATAAATCAGGCTGTTTTGTTAGTGGTGAGACATGCAGGAGTCAGATTGGAAACAAGCGTCTGTCTTGCCAGCTCAGGCTGCCTATAGGAAGCATGATGGTAGCGGGCATTGGCTGTCACACTTTGTCTTTGAGTGGGCTGGACCCAGGTGGGGGGCGGGCAGGCAGGTCAGGCCTGTTGGAGGAGGAGCCCCATGCAGACCCCTGGACTCAGCCTGGCTCCCCTAGGGGCCTGGAGCCCACAGCTGGGAATCCCCTTCCCAGCTAAGGAGGCCTGTGGCTTCACAAAGCACAGTGCTGTTCTTTCTTTAACATCTGAAGTTGATTGTTTTAGGGAAGAACGATAGGTATAAATGAATGGAACTGTGGGATTCGATCAGCACTGACAGTAACTAACAGCCTTGGTGGGTGCTTGCTCTGTGCCTGGCCCGGCCCGCGCGCTTCCCGTGCGTGTTCTCGTCCACTCCTCACCTAGACTCTCGACGGAGGCCCAAGCCCTGGTGTTCACTGGCGAGGGTTTGGACCCCCCAGTCCTGCTGTTGATGGAAATTATGTCACCTCTCTTTCCCAGGAATCAGAGTAGCCTCTACCTCATGGGGTTGTTGTGAAGGTCAAGTGAGCTAAAAATGTCGTGTTTACCCCACGCCTCACACAGCATTAGCACCCCTGTTTGCATTGTGGGCGTGGGGGGCGGGGGCCCGAGTGTGCCACCAAAGGGCGCTGGAGAGATGGGCAGAGTTGGCGGTGGCCTTCAGATGGGAAGTAGGGAGTGAGCAGGTGGTGGTCACGGAAGAGGGTCTGAGAACCGTGGCCCTTGGGTTGAAGGGCTGCAGGGCTTGGGATTGTACGGTGCTCAGGCCAGTGGGGAGAGCCACGGCCTCGAGCTTGGGGAGCCCCTCAGAGTGCCGGGCACACCCTAAAGGCCGAAAAGGCCACCTCCGCCTGGAGTTGCAGCACACTGAATCCGCCCCAGGAGGGTCAGGCTGGCTGTGTCCCACTCGTCTCCCCGTGGTGACTCTCTCAGGCTTGGACTGAGTCCCTTCATTCGGATGGATGAACAGTTTCCGGGCGTCAGGCTGGTCGGTTCTGGCGCTGCACAGCCTGGCTGAGTTGGTCCAACCCCCAGTCCACGGGAGCTGGTTTGTCTGTCTGAGACAGCCCCAGCAGCGTGACCCCCTTACGCTACCTTTGAGCTCTTCAGTTTCTGGATTCCTCACCTGGAAGTTTCTGGGCTTTCCCGGGGGTTTCCGCTGTGGGGTCGCACCCACTTGATTCCTAGGAGGCCTTGCCTCTGTTCCCGCAGCTGGTTCCTCTCCCCCCAGGCCTGTCTCTTCTGCCCTGGAAATTCTTGAAGTTTTTTTGCTTATTAATAACCTTTGTCTGTTGTCATGTGCTAATACAATTTGTTTTTAGTATTTTAATGTTTCTTTATTTCAAAGGGATGTGGAAGTGGGGAGTTAAACGTGTGAGTTCAGGTCACCATCATGGGACAGAGCTGGTGCTGCTGCATTCACTGTGGTTAATTTACATGCTGTCAAATCTGCCCACTCCAGGTTCTGTGACTTAGTGAGTGTGCGGAGCTGTGTAGCTGTCTCCATGTCCAGTTTTAGCACGTTTCCAACGCCTCAGAAAAATCCCTTGTGCTCATTGCAGTCAGTCCTGCCTCCACCCCCAGCCTCCCATGACATGCTCCTTGTCTCTGAGTTTGCCCTTTCTGGACATTTCATAAAAATGCCTCCTGCAGTTCAGTCCTTTGTGTGTGACTTCTTTCACTTTGCGTAATGTTTTTGTGGTTTATTCATGTCATACTTTGTATCCGTGTTTCATTTCTTTTTATTGTTGGGTAGTATTCCACCGTATGGCTAGATGACATCGCTTATCCAGTCGCCAGTCCCTGGGCGTTTCAGTGGTTTCCAGCTTTTGTCTAAGATGAATAAATTCATATACATATCTTTGTGTGGACATATGTTTTCACTTCTTTAAAGGTAGTTACCTAGGCTTAGAATTGCTGGGTCATTTGGTAAGTTTATGTTTAACTTTTTAAGAAACTGCCAGATATTTTCCAAAGTTGCTGTGCCTCTTGCCTTCCTACCCGCAGTGTCTGAGGGGTTCATTTCTCCGCATCTTGCCGGCCTTGGTGTTGCCATCCTAGTGGGTGTGAAGCCATATCTCATGGTCTTTCTGATTTGTGTCTTCCCCATGGCATTTCCCTTACTAGCTATTCATGTGTCTTCTTTTCTAAATATTTCTTCAAATCTTTCGAGTGACTGCTTTACAAACCTTCCTCAGCCATGGATTCGTGGTCCTTGGTAATGGTGAGCATGGCTTCTACCAGGAAAAGAATGATGAAAACGAGTGTTCTCAGTGCACCCAACTCCTGCTCGTGAAAGAGGATTTTGACTCTGAGGGAAAACTTACCTGACCAGTTCCCTTTCTTTCCTGCTTTTGTTCCCTTCCCTTCCCTTCTCTTTCCTTCCTTCCTTCCTTCCTTCCTTCCTTCCTTCCTTCCTTCCTTCCTTTTCTTTCTTTCTCATTATCAAGTATTGAGAAAAGTTGAGAGACTAGTACAATGAACTCCTGTCAATGAATGTCAATTGTTAACATTTAGCCGTATGTGCTTTATCTCTACTTCTGTGTATTTTACAGACACATTTGAAAGAATGTGGCAAACTCACTTTGCCTCTAAAAAGTCACGTGCATCTTAAGGATAAGGACCTTTTTCTGCTTAACCTCCACACTGATATCACCCCGAAGAAAATTAATAGTAATTCAGTATCATTTAATATCCATGTTCATCTTTTCCAGTTGACCCCCAAATGTAGTTTGTAGATCAGATTAGTTCTTTTCAGTGTTTTTGGGAGGAAGGTCAGAGGGTCAGTGGCTCTTTCAGGGGAGATGGTTGAGGAGGAAGATACTGGGAGCAGTTTTGGAGACGGTCAGGGACAGAGCCTGGTTGTTTTGACCTTCCTTTTTGGGTCTTTGACTTGTTCCACGGCACACTGCTCTGTGATGGGCCTGTGGCTGGGGGCTCCGGGAGGATTACAGACAGAGTCCAGATCAGCCTGACACTTTCTTCCTTTCGATCTGCCTCTAGGCCATCTTCCCAGAGACCTTTGGGTTGGACCTCGCTTTCCAGGATTGATTTTCTTATGGGCACCACAGATTCAGCACGTTCTAAGTCAAAATCATCGTCTTTCCTACGAATCTGCCACACTACCTCTGCTTCTTTTCTTGATGAAGGGCGTGGCATCCTCTGGTACCTAAAGCCAGAAGCCATTCATCGTCGGCTGCTTCCTCCTCAACCCCTCACCCCATCAGTTCCTGTTGAGTTTCTGTCCTTAGCATCTCTCAGTCTGTATCCTTCTCTGTGATCTCACTGCTGCCACCTTAGCTCAGAGGACCCTCGTCTCTTGCCTGACAGTTGTAGTTGGCTTCCAGATGGTACCTCTGTCATCTCCTTTCCTTCCCCCATTTCATCCTGATTGCTTTCCTGATGAAAAGCTGGTGGTGGCTACAGTGCTCTGATGTCCAGTAATGTGGTAAATGCCCTACTAGGGGTATGTACACATTGGCATGAGAGCAACTGGTTCTAGTTTGGTCCAGGTGCAATAACCAGGGGAAATGACATTTGAGCAGGGTCTTGAGTGATGATGGTTTGGTGGGATGGCACGAGAGTTACCTAACTCTCTGTGCCTCAGATTTCCCATGTGAAGCATGAGTGTAATGTTGGAACCTGCCCGAGGACTGTTGCGAGGGTTAGATGAGTTCGTGTGTGTAGGGTGCATGGCATGTGGCGGGAACTCTGGGAGTCTTAGCTGGTATCCCTGTTATTATTGAGGAAACGGTCTGGGCACAGGGAAGCACTGTAGGGTCAGTTTGTTTTCTTCACCTGCCTCATTTTAAAAAAAAGATCACAAGATCACAAACTCTAGCACCTGCAAGGGCCAGGCATGGACCCAAGCAGCTGCGGGGTCTGAAGGCGCTTGCTCCAGTACAAGGCGCAGCCACTGCTCAGCGCAGCTGATGGTCATCATGCAAGAGGGGGGCCCAGTCCTGCCAGGAGAGTCAGAAATCCAGAATTCTGTATGAAACCTCCCAGTTTTTAAATGCTGGTGATTAGTTTAAAACATACCGAATCCTGTTTGAGCCCAACAGACTACATCTGTGAGCCATATTTAGCCTGAAGGCCACCAGCTTGTAACTTTTCTTTGAAGGTCTTCTCTGGGGTCACCTGCTTGAGTCTCGCACGACTCTCTCCCAGGGTGGGACTAAGTTGGTTTTGAAGGCTGGTGTTTATGAGCTCCTTTGCCTTGCAGGACTTCTCCAGACAGGTTATGTCACCGACAGAGGCTGCCCTGAAGCTCCCTGTGGCCCGGAGACTATGTACAAGAGGAATGGTCTGATGGCTAGCGTGTTGGTCACCTCTGCCACTCCACAGGTACAGAGACTGCAGGACTGGGCTGCGGGGTGGGGCGGGGCTCCTCTAACTGCCCCAGGCCCCGCTGGGTCGTGGCCCACGGGCCTGCAGGGCTCCATGAATACCACCATTCTTAACCCTCCCGAGGCCCCGGCCACGGCAGGCGTGAGATCTGGGAGGCAGTCAGCCCTGAGGATCAGCGTGTTTTCTGAAGTCTTCCTCTTCAAAGAAAAGCAAATACCTGCCCAGTCCAGTCGTACCAAGTGCCACATTCCATCCTGGTGGCACGAAGGGATCAGGCCTTTCCCAAGAGAAGCCGCAGCCGATTATAAATAAGTCACACGTTCCGGAATGAAGTCAGACAGAAGTGATGCCAGCTGGCCCCGTGCTCCTGTTTACCTTGCCCAGTAGGAAATGGCTATAAGGACTGGTGGTCGGAGAGTGGCCTGGGCTCAGGCTCCTGCCCTGGGGGTTTGGGAGTTTGCTTTCCAGGTTCTGTAATGGAGCAGAGGCAGGCAGGAGGGGTGGGTGTCACCCGAGGCCCAGAGAAACCATCATGTCAGATGCGTAGCGCTTGGCTCCTGTGACAGACTGGCAAGGGGAGTGCTCAGTGTTCCGAGCTCACGAGGCCCTCACGGTTGAGCTGGGCTTTTGAAATGACCCTGGGCAGTCAGCTCGAATTCACAGGAACCAATTCATTGCTTGAAACTCTTTTAAAAAATTCCTTAGTTTGATCTCTGGTTCTGAAAGCAGACTTGTGGGTACCTTTAAAATTCCCTGATGGCGCCAATACAGGTTTAAATAAAGTCACTGCATCATCACCACTGCCACCACCACCACCACTGCATGTATTTGGGGCAACTTTTGATTAAATAAGGCCCCTTGTATGAGTGTGTGTTTGGGGCAGGTGCAATGGGGTGTTACAGGAAAGTTATAAAACCTGAAATTCCAAGAATGGACTCTGGTAACTAGAGGAGTCAGACTTCTATTTCCATGTATAATTTACACTCCATCTAGAGCAGAACTTTCTTTTCTGGTCTCTCTCTATGAATATTGTATATACACGTGTGTGTGCATACACATACGGGTATGCTGTATGTATGTCCAGATGTGTATGTATACAAATACACGTGTATGTGTCTCCAGAACACGGCGAGTACTCAATAAATATTTGCTGAATGAACAGATGAATGAATACCTGTCTAGTTGAAGTGCTCAGTAAATTTTGGTGACTGAATGACATGTTTACACAGATACACACCCATGACTTAGTGCTGACTGTATACCGGGCACTTTTTTGGTACATTCTACAGGCGTGATCTCACTGAATTCTCACCGTAACCCTGTCGAGCATGTACATCATTCCATCCCCAGTTTATAGATGAGGAAACTAAGGCAGGGGGCAGTGGATGAACTGGCTTCAGTACACAGCTGGTCAGCGGTGGGTAGGGATTCGCAGCCAGGCCTCTGGGGCTCTGGAGCCGGTGGTCCAACCATGATGACACTGTGCTCCCTGGAAGAAAGTCAGCCCTGTCACCTGGTCCTGGCTGCTCCGTGGAAGAGGAACGTGGACGTGCAGAGTGATTTTTTCGGAAACCATCTGCTCAGGGTCTGTGTGCACGACTGAGGGGTAGAACAGACGGCCAATTCCAGAGGCACTCAGGGTTAGCCTTTGTTACTTTTTGAGAGTTTAACACGGATTCTCCTCAGGGGAGGATGTCCCATTGCCCATGGAACTTTTAAAATAGTCATGCCTGAGCCCACCCAGGTGCCTTGAATCAGCATCTCCCAGGGAGGGGATCCTGCCACAGTTGTGTTGTGAGCTTCATTTTATATAAGCTGTGCCCTAGCCCTGGGGAGCAGGTTCTAATAGCGCCATTTTATAGCTGGAGCTGAGACCCAGCGAAATGAAGAGGTCAGACAGCAGCAGGCGTGGAGCTGGCATTCTAACCCGGCCTGGCTGACTTCAGAGCTTCTTAAGATCATCTTAGAGTTTTTGGTACAGTAGATTCATTTGTAAAGCCTTTAAATGACACAGGCCTATTGAAATCTACAGGTTTAAGTTTCCGCCTTCCTTTTAACCTCACATTTTCAGTTGTTGACTGTTGGTTTCCCTCCCTGGCCTAAACACACTCCAGTTTCCAGTAAGATTGCAAAGTTTTTCCAGATATAGCCGTTTTGGAAAGAGTGAAATAAAGAGGAATTAATAAAAGCATATTCTCTAAATCCCAGTCCAAGATGTTGAGGTTAATGGAAACCACAAAATCCCTCTTCATGGGTTGAGACGAATAAAACCATTTATGAACAGGGCACAGGTTTTGGGTGGTAAGCTCAATTGGTTCCCCAAAGTAGAATTTGATGAAATTAAATAAAATTGAAGAGAAGGTATGTTCAACATTCTGGGATCCCCACAGTGTTGGGTTTCATGAAGCCGGCCACATTCGGGGAGTTTTAGCTTGTTCTTTTACAGGAGACCCTTCCTGTACATGCAGGGCTCACGGTGTTGTTCTTAACAAGGGGCTCAACTAAATATAACTTTCACACCGTCTCCAAAGCCAGTCAGTTACCTCTCACCTCATCAGCTAACAGGTTTTGAATTTTAAGTGGCCCTTACATGAAATAAGCCTTGAGAGCCAGTTTAACATTTTGTATAATAATTTCCTGCCATGACTTCAAGTAGAAAAAATAAGAGGTGAAACCAGGTAATGTTTGAAAGACATAACAAAACAGATGATCTCTTCAGGCTTACTAAGATGTGAAGACCGGTTCTCTCTGAAGAAAGATTGGGGGCCATATCTTTTCATTGCACCTCCGTGCAGCCAGCTGGAAGCAGCTGGGGTGCGGTGACTGAGGTTCTGGGGTAAGATAGATACAAAACTAAGTTCACATTCTGGCTTTTCCGTTTCCCAGCTGAGGTGCCCTGGGGAAGTAGCATGGCCTCTACTTCCTTATCTGGAGAAGGGGTATAATAAGAGTGTGTACGCAGTGAGTTGTTATGAGAGTTAAGTAAGATTATGAGTGTGAAGTGCTGAACGCAGTGCCTGGAACAGAGGAAAGCACTAGTCAACAGAAGCTTTTACCATTCGTTGTACGGTTCTGTCAGCGTCCTCGGTTCTGAAGCTTGGGAGTCGGGGATTCTGAGTCGGCCAGACTGCTCAGGAGGCCCCATCTCTCCCTGTTCTCCGCAGGGCAGCAGCAGCTCAGACTCTCTGGAGGGCCAGAGCTGCGACTATGCCAGCAAGAGCTACGATGCCGTTGTCTTCGATGTCCTGAAAGTGACTCCCGAGGAGTTTGCTGTAAGTAACAGACCTGATGGGGGTGGCCGGGCACCGCAGTGGGATGCTGGAGGGGGTCACTGCTCAGGGTTGTTTGCTCAGATTGGACACAACCCATATACCCAACAACAGGGGGTTGCTGAATAAAATAGTCTCTGTGAAGTACCATGTTGCATTAAAAAAGGATGCTGTCTATCTGGAAATTTAACCACCTGCGAAGGCGTACACAGTATGTGTGAATAATAAGTGAAAGGAACAGGTTACAACGCAAGTTACAGAGAATAATTCCATTTTTAAAAAGCATGTACAACACACACTGTTTATATTTACATAAGAAAAGGGCTAGATTTTCTGTTTGCATATTCATAAATGTCTGGATATCTATGTAGCCCAACATACTACTTACTGTAGTTTCTGGTTATAGGATTCTAGGTAATTGGAATTTAATTTTTCTTCTTTTTGTTTATTCATCATTTTTATATTTTTACAATGACTGTTTTGTATGATGATAGACAATATTATTTGAATGAATTTTGTTTTGTTTTTAAATTTTTTTTTAATGGAGGTACTGGGGACTGAACTCAAGACCCCATGCATGCTAAGCATGCACTCTACCACTGAGCTATACCCACACCCCCTTGAATGAATTTTGTAATTACACATTTAAAAAAAATTGTTTTTGTTTCAACCGGTGTGTTGCTGCTGGTCTCACTCTGTGGTTCTTTCTGGTGGAGAAGCAGACTTGGCTCCTCACTTTGCCATGAGCTAGTTTCTTCCTTTTACACTTTGAGGGTAGGGGGAGGATGCTGGTTCTGTCGGGCGACCTCGAGCCTGATTGCAAGCGCTGTCGTAGGGCTGTGTTTCTCTGCAGAAACAGGGAAGTGTTTCCCGCCATGCCCACTTCTTCCCAGTCCCCTTGCTTTAATAGGTTTCGTGCCCTCCAGGATGCTGGGGAGCTAGGTGGGCCCCATCCCTGGCTCTACCATCACCGGCTCCCACATTTACTTTGGGCCAGACCATTCTGAGCCTGGCACATGCATCACCTCCCTCAGTGTGTCTGAGGGGTCTGAAAACCTGTGTAAAACTCTCCAAGGGCTCCCTCATACCAGAATGAGTATGTATTCCTGTGTCCCCTGTGGTCTGGCCAGGCCTCCTCTCCTGCTCCATCTCCTTGCTTTTCAGCTACACGTTGGCTGATTCTTTGCTCCCCAGACCACTTGATGTCCCCCTGCCACAGCACCCTGTGCTCATTCTTCCTTCAGCCCTGATGACTCTTTCCCACGTCTCCAGTCTCTGTTCAAAAGTTGGTCCTTGAAGAGGAAATTTACAGAGATGCTAAAGTAGCATCTCTCCATTACTTTCTCTTCCGTGACCCTGCTCTGTTGCCTTCACATCTCTCATTTCCACCCAGCATTACGTTCTATGATAGTGTTTTGTATGGTCTGTCTCCTCCACTAGAGTACAGACTCTCTCAGGACAGAAACTTTATTTGACTTGTTCACTGCTCTTTCCCCATTGCCCAGAATAGTGCCTAGCTCGTAGTAGGTGCTCAGTAAATACATGGTGACTGAAAGAATTCAGTCCTCAGAACAACCCGATGAGACAGATTATCAGCTCCCAGTTTTCTAGTAAAGAAACTAAGGGTCTAAGAGAGAAATTTTTTTAACATGGGTTATATAGCCAGATGTGGGCAGAGCCAGGTCTGAAACCTTCATGTCCTGATTATTCACCTAATGCTGGATAGTAATAACAAGGATAGCTCCTGCTTTTGAACACCTGCTTTGTCTGGCTCTTATACTAAGTGTTTTACATGCAATAATCTAACTTAGTTTTTACCATAGCCTCACAAATTAGGTATATTTGTTATTCCCAGTATACTGATGAGCAAGCCAATGCATAGGGAGGGCAGTCACCTCTTTACACAGAGAGTTAAGTGGCACTCTCTGTCTAGTCTTTTAAACCAGGGCCTCTGATGTTCTAGAAGCAGAAATATAATCTGAGCCATGTATGCAGTTAAAATTTTTTTTAAAAAAGAGGTGATATTATTTTTAAAATATTCTTTATTTAGTATAGCATATCTTAGGTAAAACATTGTCATTTTATCCTATAAGCAACAAGCAACATAAAATTATTGAGATACTTTGCATTATTTTTTCAAACTAAATCAAACAAAATCTGTAAAACTCAATATGTATTCTAAACTTAAAGTGCTGAGAACATTTCAAATGCTTAGTAGCCACATGTGGACTGTGGCCACCATATTGGCCAGTGAAGGGCTAGTCTGTACTCTTAGGCACAAAGCTGTCGTGCCTCTCCTTTAGAAGTCCCCATGGACCTTGCTGGCTGATGTCTTAGCCTCTATACTCTATTTGTTTTTGTTTGCTTGTGTATTTCTGAGTCGTGTTTTTAGCTTCATGAAAGGAACAAAGCAATTATGAGGTTTAAAAACTCCCTTTACAGTGGTTCCCCATGTAGAAAGGCAGCGAGTTAGGCTGTGCCTAGAACAGCATTGTCCAGCAGGACTCTTAGCTGGAACTCTGGGCCTGGGGTTCTAATTCTCAGCCCTAGAGGTTGCTCAGCCTGCCCCAGGCCAGTTTTCTGAGGCTGGGAAGACCACAGGGAAGGATGATGAGTGCCCTCAGGGTGCAGTGCTAAGACTTTGGCTGCCCTTACCAGAGCCAGTGTGTCTTCAGCTTAGATGTGAAGCCAGGTCCCCTGGAGTCTTTGGTCTTTGGGGAAGCATTGGTGTTGCCAGGTGTTGAAACTGAAGCAGACCACCTGGTGTTTTAGTTTCCTGTCTAATAATATGAAAGAAAAAAAAAGTCAGACACAGGAGTCCATTAAAAAAATCATATGAGTGATTCTGGGAAGGTGGCAATGGCAGCAGCATAGTTCTTTTTTATTTCTGAATCCCCACATAGGGGCATCCAGAACAACTAGGTAGCAAACCCTGAAGGCCATGAACAATATTTATAATAAAGTTGTGACAGGTTATCCCTATCAAAATATAAATGGCTGGATACACCACACCAGTATCAACAAGACCTGTGGAGTATCAGATCCAATATAAGAGAAAGCAGAAGTAAGTAGTGGGGCATTGACAGACTAGAGAATAGGAGAACCACAAAATTTCCAACAGGAATTCACTGGAAAGTTCGGCAGGTCAATGTGAGAAAAGCAACTGAAATTGACAGGAATTTTGACCACTCAAATAATGGATGGGTGGAAGAGATCTATGGACTAGCCCCTGTGAGCTCTTGAGACCAACTAACCAGGGTTTACTTCCCGAACAAGGCTCCATACCAAAGAGAAATTCAGTATGGGTGAAGACTGAAAATGAACAGGATACAGAAAGTTATGGTTAAGGAAAAAGGAGGTCTAAGTAAAAGTATGTGTGTGTGTGTGTGTGTGTGAGAAATCTCAAGAAGGAACAGCATGTTGTTGAACACGACATGAAAGTAACCAAAAGAAGAGTTATATGAAATTAGAAAAGCTTACCCTGAACCATGTTTTCCCTGTAAAAAGTTCAGGAAAACTAATTTTACATAAATAAGCAACAGAAAATTATCGATGTCAAATCTTCCAAAGTTATTATAAGAAGAAAAGAGTAAGGAGAGGATTCTGTAGATAGTGAAAGCATGCCTGAAAGACATGCCACAGAACAGATAAAAACTGTAACTTTCTATTTTAAAATAAGCTAAGAGCTATTAAGATCACACTGTAAGACATGAACAACCTAAATCAGAAATAGAAAAATCTCAGAAATGAGGTGGCAGTATTAGGAAAGCATTGAAAATAAAAAGCTATTTTGGAAATGAAAGTTGAATTGGAAAGAATACAAGAATAGAAAAACATAACAGAAAATGCCTTAAGGGAGGAAGAAATTTAAGATCAAAATAAATGAAGAAAGAGCTAATAAGACTTTGAAAAAAGGTGACAAATATTGATGATAGGCGAAGAAGATCCAACATACAGATAACAGAAATCCCTGAAAGAGGAGAATAAAAAGGCAAGGGGACTGGACAAATACTTAAACTATAATTTAGGAAGATCTTCACAAAGTGAAAACATGATTCAAAACTATATATTGAAATAACATACCATGAGGCAACCCAGAATGGTCAATACCAAGACATATTCTTGGTAAACTACCAGATATTAAAGGAGAAGGTAAAATCCTTTGGGCATCTAGGCAAAAACAGCAAATGACTTACAAGAGAAAAAAATAAGATTACCATCAATCTTTTTGAAAGACACACTTTTTGCTGAAAGAAAGTAGAGTAACATAATCAAATCAGTCAAGAAAAGAAACAAAAATGTAGCCAAAGTTTTTATATCCAGCAAAACTAACTTACAAGTATAATGGGCACAAATGAACTATTATGAACATGCAGGGCATCAGAGAATATTATTCCTGTGAGCCTTTCCTGAGAAATCTACTAGAGAACAAGCTTCAGACAATGAAGATGATTATAGAAGCATCACTGTAAAGATTGATGGAGAGCAGTAAACATTCAGTTACTGCAGAATTAAGGCTAAATGAATATTAAAAAGGAGACTATAGCATGTAATGGCTATATGCCAATATAATGGATATAATATGACTCTCAGAGTATAAACTATAAAAAAATGGAGAATGGAGAGAATATATGCAAAATTTTGATACCTTTTCGCAGTAATTATATTGATGGTGATAGCATTTGTATCGTTATTCTGAGACTGTTGTGAGTATAATGTAGGATAAAGTAAATGAATAATTATTGGGTACTATAATCCTCTCTACCCTGTTGTCTTTGAGACCAGGATTTTCGATGTGGAAGAAAGGAGATACAGATGAGGTTAGTTAGAACAAAAGTGTCCTGAATTTGAATAGGAAATATTGGTATGAATTCCAGATTGTGATCTTGAAATATCATTTATCCCTAAAAGAAACCAGGGCTTCCCAGAGAACTGGTTGATTCCAAGTCTGGGACAGGAAATGTTCAACATAAGCCTAGTACATCTTTCCAGTACCAGTGAGGAAGCTATCAAGGACTACTAGAGTCATGTAGAAAGGACTCCAGAGACAGCTAGAGGAAGCTCCCACCACCCAATGATGGGACAGTTTCAGCTTCTGAAGGATAATAGTTGCAGTTGATTGAAACCCATCAAACAGTAGGTCATCACTGGACCATCACTGGTCATCACAATTTATTGTCCTAAAAACTGAAAAATATAAGGAAAGGATCCAGTATTTGTCCTGCTTTTCACTTTTGAACTGAACTGGATAACCAAATTGTGGATGAGGCAAAATGTCTCTCTATTAAATTATTTCAGTTAATAAATGGAAAAGAAATGCTAAAATTGGAATATCAGCATTTTATAACCCCAGTGAATTAATAGATCTAAGCATTGAGCATAAACAGCCACAACATCACAAAAAGAAAGACATTATGTGCCTCCTGATGAAACAACACAACCCCAGCTCCCAGTCCTGCCAGAGGGATTGAACCTGTGTCTCATCAGGTCTCTGGGTCCAGCTGCCAATCTGCAGGAAATACAAGGACAGAGGAACATGCTGACCTGCACTGTGAGTAGGAACTTTGTAGATCAAATGGCCATGATTTTTTAGCATATACATTATAAGGAAAATAAAGAGGTGGAGAGATTACCTGTAGATTAAAAGAAACTTAAAATATATACATCAGATTTTTAAAAAGCAGGCAAGATGATACAGTGATGCCTTCATATACACAACTTGGGTGATAAAATTATTAAGAAATTTGAGGAAAGTCAAGATAGTGGTTACTTTTGATGGGAGGGAGGAACTTTTGTGATTGGGACAAGGCACATAGAGGAACTCTGGGGGTGACTTTTTTTTCTTAATTGTGGTAAACTGTGTGTAACCATTTTAATTGTATAGTTTAGTAGTTGTTAAGTACAGTCAAATTATTGTGGAACATTATTAGTGTCCTGAGCTGTTTTCATCTTGCAGACCCAGAACTAGGTAGCTGTTAAACAACTCCCTGTCCCTCAGTCTCCACCATTTACTTTCTGTCTCTATGAATTTGATGACTCTAAGTATCTCATATAAGTGGAACCATACCATGTTTGCCTTTTTGTAACTGGCTTATTTCACTTAGCATAATATCCTTGAAGTTCATTTATGTTATAGCACATGTCAGAAATTCCTTTCTTTTTAAGGTCGAACAATACTCCATTGTGTGTATACACCACATGTTTTGGATCCATTCAGCCAATGATTGTGGTGGCTGTTCCTTAACCTGGGTAGTGGTTACAAAATCATCAAGCCATGCATTTGTTTAATGTGCTTTTCTGTAAATGTGTGTCATTTTACCATAAAAAGGGTTAAATCATTTCAGAGGTCTTAAATTTTTTAGTGGGGGTGCCCTACAGTTAGATCTCCATCCCTTTCCGCAGTAACTGAAAGGAGAGCGTAAAGCAGTGCTGGGACTTGTCTGTGTCATCAATAGATCAGGGACATCCTTCCAGGTCAATATGTACAGATTTTTTAAAATTTATTTTTAATTTTTTGATATGTACAGATTAAATTCTCTATTTTTGATAGCTGCATAATATTACAGAGTCTGGATGTACCATAATTGTTTTCAGCAAGTTCCCTTTGTGATGGCCTTTCAGATTATTTCCAGATTTTTACTACTGCGAATAATAGTTCAGTAAACATCTATATTCATATCTGTGTCTAAATGTAGGTCTACACATATATCTCTTCTTATGTACAGTGCTTTCCTTTCTGTAGGTATTGGACTGCTGTGTCAACAGTATGCTCATTTCACTTTTTAGGAGATAGTATCTAAATGCAGTGCCTGATCCTGGGTGAAGAAAAAATTGCAATAAAAATAGCATTGGGATACTTAGCAAATTTGAATGTGAACTTGATAATGCTATTATACAAATGATAAATTTCCTGAATGTAATAATTTTATTTTTATCACTATGTAAGAGGATCATCTTGTTCTTGGGAGATAAAATCCTGAAGGATTTAATGGTGAAGAGTCATAATACCTGCAATTTACTCTCAAAATGGTTCAGAAAAAATGTGTGTGTGTGTGTATATGTATATGTATATATACACACATATATACACACATAAAAATAAAGCAAATGAACAAATGTTAACAATTAGTGAAGCTAGGTGAAAGGTTATAGAGTTTATTCTGTTATTCTTGCAATTTTTTATAAGTTTGACATTAAAAAAATAAATGAAATGTTCAGAACTTTTTTATGGGTTACTGCCAGATTACTTTCCAAAAAGAACAGAGCAGTTCCCAGTCCCATTAGTCATGATGGCACTGATGGACAACACGTGGTGTCTTCCTGTTGAATTTGCATTTCTTTGACTATGATTCTAAAGTTGCCAGACCCAGTGGCTCTAGGGGTAGAAGTGGGAATATATCTCTGGGGCTGATTACTTTTAATTCTGTGAGCCTTTTTAGTCATACATTTGGACGCGTTAGATCCAAATGCAAATTTAAAGACATCTTCTATTACAACACATACCACTGATTTGCCAACAGCTTTTTTTGTTTATTTGGACCCCGGGAGAGCCCTGTACTAAGACTGTGACTGGGAAGAGGGGATTTAGTCAGGCACTGTTAGAGAGGAATCAAGCGCTACATTCAACATATGCAAAAAACATTTTGTTTTCTTCTTGGCTAATTTGCTGTCATTTATCCACATAAAACCACCTTGTTCTTTTTCTTGGGGCCACATTGTGACATGCTTCACTAGGTCTCTCCATTCTGCAGGCTTCATCCCTACAGAAACGCCCTGTAATGTGTGGAGATTGGCTTTTCTTCAAAAAGCCTGGATTTTTAGGGGGCCTTGGACCAGGAGGAAGTAGATGGGAGAAAGGGTTAGGATTAAGGAAGGTACAGCCAGATGACTAACTTAATTGGGCGTCCTGTATTAAGGCTTTATTTCCGAAAATAAGGAGAAACTATTAAGAGACTTGTTCACGAGCGTGCCCGTCGCAGGCACGTGCTCCCACTGCGGCAGGTTTGCCTCTTGGAAACAAGAGAGCCCATTGTGTGCTTCTGTCGAGGCTGTACCACACTCCTAGGAAATGCCCTTTCTCCCCAGGAAGCCAGGGCATCTCCCTGAGGGAGGGGCCGGGTCTCCTGAGGCTGGGAGCCAGCTGTGAAAAGGGACAGGACCTGACCTTGCCCTTCAAGCCACCACCCCTGCCTACCCAAATGCTCCCTTTTAGTAAAACTGCCTGTCTTGGAGTGTTCCAGCTTCCGGGGAGGACCACTCATAGAAATCTTGTCCACATGCGTTTGGCTTTGTAGTAAAATAACATGAAATTTATTATCTGATGGTTTTATGTATGTATTGATGTATTCTTGCTCTGGACACTGCATCTTTTTTGGCCAAAGTTGAGAGGATAGAAATGGGAGAGATTCTTCTGATAACCCTCTGATTGTGTGTTTGGGACCAGCCCATCTATTTTAAGTGTGATGACCTCTGTTACTGTTTGTCTTCAGTAAGATACCTGAACACATTTTCTTATTTGTGGTCTGAGCAGGGATCAGAATGTTTGAAACTTGGACCATCTAAAAAACTATGAAATGTACAGTCATTATTTTAGTAAATCATTTGGAAATTCAGTAGCAAATCCTCTGACTGAAGGCAGGATGGAGAGGAAGTTTTCTCATTTTCACATTAGCAGAATTTTGGTTCTTTTCCTAAATGACATTGCAAACATCCTGCCGGTTCTTCTGGATTAGGAGTTAACTTGAACTATGGGAGAGATTTCCAAGGCCCTCTGAGCTTTCAGCTCAAATCTCCTGTTTTCACAAGGCCTTTCTATTCCCCAGGATGGCGGAATTTATCCACACATGAGGAGCACTTGGCTAACAATCTCCATGGGTCTGGCAGGAGAAATGCCAGTCTCTTTGCACTGCCCGGGACGGAGCTCTGGGCCTGTAGCTCTGGGCCAGACACACAGGCCCATGGGCCTTCAAGGCATAGTAGTCATTCATGTTGGGTGGACGTCCAGTGCCTTCTTGCCACTGGTGGGTGGACCCAGCGGTGGAAGAACTCGGACTCCCCAGACCCTGGGGCCATCCACAGCCTCTTCTGAGCTTCCACTAGTGGTGGCTTTTCACTCTGTGCCCATGAAGAGCACCAGCCCCTTGGAGGGCCGAAGAGGCTCTGACGGGAGCCGCCTCACTCATTTCCCTCCCCTGCTCAGCCCTGGCGATGGTATGTGTTGGCCTGCATTCTGTCTTTGCAGGAATCCAGTGATCTTGGACCTCCTGTAAATCGTGCCAAGAGGTGACCACAATTCTGCACCTAAGCCCTGGATTGTGGTTACAGTTGACCTACCATGTGTGTTGCCGTTTTTATTCAGTGTATTCTTGCTACAAGCCTTTTTCTCAAGATAATATTTGCTGACTTGATGTAACAGCCTTCTTTAAAAGCAACTTTGAAGCATGGATATTCAAACAAATTAATGGTCCCTTATTTCCTAGCTCAGGTATTGGGGCAGGAACCATAAGCTCATGTGCCAGTACATGTGCCCAATCTATGTGACTTCTCTTTTGCCAAAATACATATGATATATAAACATGTAAATATACAAACATATATATGATCTTTGTGACAATTCAAGAGGTGCAGAATGCCTGTCACCTAACATGTTCTCTCTGTATATGTATGTGTGTATGTATATATGTAGGGGTGTGTGTGTGTGTGTGTGTGTGTGTGACGTGCTAGGCACTCTGTACCTCTTGTCTTGAATTTTCACAAAGATCCAGAAGATAAGGATTATTGTCACCATTTTCTAGATGTGGCATCTGAGACTTGGAGAGGTTAATGTCATGTGTCAAAGAGAATACTGCTGTTAAGCGATGGTGTCCAGATACACGCCCCGGCCCCCTGGATTCCAGAGCCCACATCTGTTCACTGCATCGTGTCCTCCCAGATGCCTGTACAGTGGACAGGTGTCCTCTCGTTAGTGGACATTCAGAGACTCTTAGCCCTCCTTTCCCTGGTCTGGCACAGAGGCCTCGGTTACCTGGTACCTGGCATCCCGTTTGACATATGGAGATAGGCAGGTCATGTGAAGTCAGCCCAGTCCATGCCTTGACCTGCAAAACTGTCAGCAACGGTGCCTTCTCTTTCTGTCATCTGATGGGCGTCTAGCGATGGGAACAACCTTTTAACTGGGTGTGTGTTTTCTGTATTGACCAACTTAGTGCTTCTCAAGCTAGCTGTGATAAAGGACCAGTTTTTTCATTTCCAATCTTAAGGACTGATACTTTAAAAAAATACAATGACAATGTCATGGGCATTGCTATAAAAGTTTCCAAATGCTTGCTCTCAGATTCTGTAGTTATGTCATTGTGGGCTGGTGGAATAAGCAGTTTGTGATCCAACACTGGTCTGTGGGTGCATCTTGGATAGAATTCTACCATATAATTTAGAGGAGGCTTAGACTTCAGAAGAAATGTACACTTTCTATAAGCCGCAATTTAAAAAAATTTTAAATTTAAAGTAATAGATAGTGTCTCTGTTTAGCTTTCAAATTTTTAATACTGTGTCTACAACTTTTTTAAATTGTAAAAGTAATTCATGCTTGAAATAAAAACTCAAATAGTACAAAAATATCCAGACTAAAAATGTTCCCCTTACTCTCCATCTCTCCCTCCAAGCTACTCCTGTCAATTGCTAAGTTGGAAATTCATCTCACATTCAAGAAAGAAGGGTACGGCTCAAGATGCATGAAGAGGGAAGGGATGGGCGAGGCATTTTCAAAATTTACCCAATTTTTTACTCTCTTCTACCTTGGTTTTTATTTTAAGGGGGAAAGCATAACTTTTAAGTGTGTCATTACTTTGTATAGTTTGAAAGTCACATGACAGCTACACTGTTGATTTCCAGTACTTTCTAACAGCAGTTCTCTTCTGTTGCAGAGCCAGATCACATTAATGGACATACCCGTGTTCAAAGCCATCCAGCCGGAGGTCTGTACCTTGTCCTTTACTGCTTGTCCTTTACCTTGTGCTGCTGACACTGTGTCTGGGAGGAGAGGGTTTGGTTTAGTCAGCCATGTTAGAGTGGCCCAGTTTCTCTCGTGACGCATGCTGTCGATTTAAGCCCCTGTTGAAGAGAGTGAAGGAACTTTCCATTGTCGAAGGTGCTCATTCTTTGAACCAGAGGTTTGTGCTCTCCAGAGGATGTCACCATGTCTGGTCCCCTGTGGCAGGGCTGCGGGCAGTTGATGCCTGAGTCAGGCCTGGCCACACGAGTGCCTTTTCCCAGGCCACCCCTGCTGAGGATGCCGACTGTCAAGAAGGAGATGGGAGGGAAAGCTTTCTAGAGAGCTTGCTTTCTGTTGATCCCACATTCTGGTGGCTGCCTTGTTTCTGACTTTGAAGCCAGTTGCCACAGCAAAACACATATGTATATAAATTAAAAGCATATGTATATCTTTAGAAATGGCATATTTAATAAGGAGAAGAGAGTTGACTCTGGTCTTTGAAAAAGATTCCTGTAGATGTTCAGCAGTTGATAACGCGGCTTTACAGTTATTTCAGTCAGGGTTCTTTTTTTGTTAGCAAGTGACAGAAATCCATTCCAAGTAGCTGAATAGGCAGATGAAGAATTTATTACAAGGATCAAGGGGTACTTTCAGAATCTGTGGGCATTAGAGCCTAAGGGGCCAACCAGGACGCAAAACATCTCTCTGCTCCTTGCCTCGCCTCTGCGTTTCTCTCTCCTGCCTGTCTGTCTGCCCACGGGGTCCAACCCAGTGTCCCCAAAGGGCCCACATGTTGGTGGTCCCCACGTAAGCCACCTTCCAGACCTGGACTAGCAAGACTTAGTCTAGCCCCTCTGAGTCTTATGGCTAGTGCTGGTTCAGAGACTTGGGTCAGGAGTATGTGGCCAAGACAAGCAAGCACAGCTGAGGGGACCCAGCCTTGTGAGTGGGGTGTGGATTTCAGAGAAGGGGGGTGAGGTCAGAACCATCCTGTGAGTTCCAGAACACTCCTAACATGATGCCCTTCTTACAGTGTGGTAGCCGTTATGATCTTGAGAAAGACAGCATATTTTAATACAAAGACAGGCAAAGGATCCAAGCCTTCTGAGGGCTGGCATTCTCACCTGCTACAAATCAGGGGAAAATGAGTATTGCTGTCTGTGCTTAGCATTTGTTAAAGACCTGGCAGTGGTTTGTACGTGTGTGTGAGTGTGTGTGTGTGCGCGCGTGTGTGCGTGCCCGCCTGCATGTATTGTGTTCATTAGGTTTGGGGGGCAGAGCTATGTTTGCTTTTGTGAACTGGCTGGCTTCCAGTCTTTTTCTGTTTTCTTCTAACGTGGAATTACCCATTCTTTCTTAACCAAAAAAACCCAAAACAAAACCCACACAACTCACTACCTCTCGGAGCCTGTTGGGGGAGTAGTAGTGTGGTGGATGCCTTAGTTCTCAGCTGAATCCAGTTCTGTGTTCTCTGCTTAGCTCTGATGGAGCAGTTTAGAGGTTTGGATCTTTATTCTTTTTCCTGATCATCAGGGAGGGCAGCGCAGCCTGCCATGAGTCTCAAACGCTGAACCCACGTGGGCCCAGGGAGGCCGGGATGGCTGCTGGGGCTGATGCAGGAGGGAAGGGGTGGGGAGTCCTTCAGAGGCAAGAACTAGCAGCAGACCGAGACTTCTCCCTAGGGCGCTGTGGTTCGGAAGGGACCGGATCCAGGGCATATCTTGTTTCAAGTTGTGACAAGACATGAAGGTCGAGATGTTTTGCTTTCAGGACTAGCTTGGAGCCATGGCTCCCAACCGTGGCTGCACATAAGAATCACCCGGACAGCCTTTGAAACACTGAGTGCCCAGACTCCACCCTAGACCGTTGAATCTGAGTCTCTGGGTTAAAGTCCAGAACATAGTCAACCCTGTTTTGTAGAAGCTTACCAGGTGATCTGATGCAGACTGAGAATTAAGAATGAATTGCTTTGAGGTATCTGGAGAACCCCAAACTTTTATGTCTTAGATCTATGATATGTTGGCTAAAAATGGAAGCGTTTGTTCCTCATTGTCACAGTCAAAACTGTGGTTAAAAGGAGCACCCTGGGAGCTGTCCCAGCTTTTCAGCTAGTCACTGTTGTCAGTAGACTGAAAACTGGAATTTTTCCCCTTGATGATGCCTGCCACATTATGGCTGGACCACCCCAGAGTTGGAAGCACATGAATAAGGGACAATTGTAAGTCTGATGTAGACAAAACTTTCCAGGAAGCAGTGGCCAGCATCTGAGAGCAAGATGGACACTGTGAGTGATCTGGACTTGCAGAAGACTGGGAAACCTGTGAGCTGGTGCCTTTTAGCCCTGGCTGTGCCTCAGGATCAGTTGGACAGCTCTGTAAAAAGAAAAAAATCCAGTTGCCTAGGCTTCATCTTGGATATTCTGATTCTGTAGGGTTAGAGTGGGGCTGGTTTCAATGATGTGTTTCAATCAGTTGTAGTCATTATTCTTTTTGATGCATAAATTATCCTGCCTTTAACCAATGGGAGCCCTTTCATGTTATCTCCTATATCCCTTTAACATGATCCCATTACTTTTTGATAGCTTCCTAGTTCTTTGATACAGTAGGTACTCCAATTTCCTGCTGAAGACCTGGAGTCAGACATTCCTCAGGGCACCTATTTCTTTTAGTGGAGAATAATATTTAGAACCACAGTCTGGGTGGGAGGATGTTCATTGCTACATTGTGCTGTTGCTTGTAGGCCTTTTTGCTGGGCAGGGTGAGGAAAGATTTATTTTTTAAACAGAAAAGTCATGAGTTCATAATTGGGTGGGTGGTGGTGTTTCTCCACAGTTCTTCCTTCCCTCCTCATCCTTGCCATCACTCCCCACCCCATGGACTTTGGGCTTGGCCCTGCGACTTGGGCACAAGTGATGGTGTGCAGGTGGTGAAAGGCATGAAGCTTCACCAGCCCCTTTGGAGCTTCCGCTCTGTGTGAGGTACCAGCAGCTGTTGCTCTTTTAGCCTGAGTACCCAAATGAGGACATTAGAGATGACCTGACCCTAACCCAAAGCCTGAATTCCAGCCTCACTTGACCCCGCCCGGGTGAACCTGGCGGAGATCAGCTGAACTGCAGTCACTCTACTGACCTAAATAAATGTTGAAATAAATGTTGTTGCTCTGAGCCTCTGAGATTTCAGGATTGTTTGTTATACCACGTTATCAGGTACAAATGTGACCTATAGATACAGTGTTGATCTTTCTAGTTCAAATCTAACATTCCAGGATTGTTAACTTAATTCCTTTGGTTTTTATATGTTTTTGTTTACACTGACAATTTTGGTTCTTAACAACAATAAATAATTACTTTTTTGTATTATCCCTTCATATATAAAATACAATTTAAAAATATTAATATCAATATTACTATTAGCCACCCAGCTGCTAGTTAACATTTAACATTTCTTTGCAGTTCTCTTTGTCTTTAGTTCCTTTTCTTCTTATCTTCTCTGTCTCCTACCACTGACACCCGGGTGGGCCTCCCTCCTTGGCTTCCTTGCCAAGATCCTTGAAAGCACGAGGGCAGAAATGGAGGTTGTGCCGCTTGATTCGGGAGGGCTGCATTCTGAGACCCTGTTGTAATCCCAGTGCCTGGAACACGATAGATCCTCGGTAACTGTTAGTGAGTGGAAAGCGAGTGAACCAGCGAGAGGGCAGTGTCGCTGCTGGGCCCTGTCTGGCTGTGCTCCGGGACACCGCCGAGGGGGTACCAAGGGAGGGGGCCTCATTACCAGCGTGCCTGTTCTGCGGTGTAACCACTTCCCCCAAAGCAAGGGTTTTGCCTGGTGAGCTCAGTCTTTGAAGATTCAAATTTCCAAATGCTGTTGATAACTGAGGGTAAAACTGTGGCTTCTGCTTGTTTCTGCAAGGGGAACCGCAAGAGCATCGGCCCAGGGCTCAGAGGAAGCCAGGCAGACGGTGAGTTAAGGATTGGCAGAGAGTAAGGAAAAAGGAAGTTAGTAAATGTGGGACCATAACTGCCCTGTTCCCTGGTGACTCTAACAAGTGACTGATTTGATCAAAAATTGGCAAGTCGGTGCAGATACAACTTTGTAGCATAATAGCCCACAGCTGTGTTTACCTTACTGGCTATGGCCTAGAACCCATCACCACCATGGTGGGTGGGGTTGCAGGGCTGGGTGGATTCCTGGCTGCTAAGGCTGAGGGTGAGGGCTCTGTCATGAAGGACGTCTTTCTGAGGGGTCCCGGTGGCAGCAGCCTTGTGAGAGGGTACATTTTCAGGGTGGCATTTTGTCCCCACCAGCCTTCACTACCAAATCTGTCATTATCCCGCCTCCCGGCCTGTGGGATGGAAGGCCCAACAGTTTCTCAGAGACCAGTTTGAACGTCAGGACTATATTTGTCATTAGCTTTAATGTGGAGCGGCATCAAGGGGGAACTGCTGTCCTTAGACTGGAACTTTGCATGCTCTGTGCCTTGTTCCGTCAGCCCAGTTCTGTCCAAGCAGAGCTGCTGAGCCCACTAACCCTGCACGGTGTGCCGGAGAGCACGGACTCAGTCTGGCAAGGCTGAGGTGGAGTCCCAGCTTCACCCTTCCTGGCTTGGACTGTGGACAAGTTACTCATTCTCTTTATGCTTCAGTTTTCTCATGTGTTAAAAAAGGGAAGCCCTAGTTTTTACCTTACAATGGGCATGTAAAAACTAAGTACAGTGCTTGCACGCGCTAAGTTCCCAGTAACTTGTGGCTATTATTTCTCACAAGTGAATAGATTTGAATAGGTTCTGTGCATTGTGGATGCGAGATCATGCTTGAAAGAACATTCAGTGATGCCTGTGTGGGAGCCAGTGGCCAAGGGGAGGTGATACTTTAAGTAGCAGAGTGGTTAAGAGCACGGTACTTGGAATCCTTCAGACCTGAGTTCACATCCTGGTCCCCCAGGGTAGTGGGGAGGCTGAGGTCTAGACAAAGACTTGCACCACGGTGCCCTGGGGGCCATTCGAAGACTGGATGGGGAAACTCGCTCTGGCACTGAGCCTTGAGGCTGAAAGGGATCGCATATGCTTGGTGATGTGGGGAACGGAATGGGAGTTGGGAAGGGCATTTCAGGCAGAGTGAATAACTCACTGAAAAAGCAGGTAATGTATTTAGTAAAGATGAACACTATTTTTGGCACTGGCAGCCATAGAGAAGCAGAGGCGAGCCTGCTGTTCTGGGTTCTGTGCTCCTCAGGTCACCGTTGCCCGGGGTGTGGGTGTGCCCAGGGCTCACCAGAGGGCAGTGTGTCATTCTCTTGCTGACTGGCTGCTGGGGTGTGCAGGTCACAGAGGCAAGTGGATGGGTGTCCAGCAGGCCAGAGTGTGATGGAAATGAACAGCAGTGGGTACCAAATTCAGTGAGATGGAAAGCTTCTCCGTGTGCTATGTTTTTTCCAGTCTTCTTGCTGCCCCTGCTGACGTTGCTCCATCCGGGCTGCCAGACTTTCCAGTAGTCAGTCTGACCTCCCCTCATGCACTCACACAGTCCAGCAAACGAACAGTAGACAAGAAGCACCAAGGAGGGAGTGGTGGGTAGGGATGGGCAGGAGGCAGATCTTTATCTTGTTCACCTGGGGGATTCATGGAGGGGTTTCACAAGGGAAGTGACCTGGACAGGTCTGTGTCTTAGGACATTGGTTCTAACGGGCAGAGCCGACTGCAGTCAGGGAGGTGGGCTTGGAGGCTGTAGCGCAACCTATAGGGGCGGGGGTGGCCACAGTGGCGAGGAGGGGGCCTGGCTGCAGATCTGGTTGGGAGGCTGCCGTGAGAACCGAGACGAGAAGACACAGGTGAGAGGGGGTGGACTGCACATTTGGGGAGCAGAAGCAAGAGCAAAGGACAGAGAAAGAGGCACAGGAAGTGGCCCTGAGACAGGAGGAGGCCCAGGAAGCCAGTGTCCTAGAAGTCGAGCAGGATGGTCAGCAGTGTTTTGTCCAGGGGATGGAGGCCTGGAGGTCATGGAGGGAGGATTTCAGAGTTCAAGGTTAGAGGTGGGGTCACTCTGGCGACTGTGCTTGAAGAGGTAATGGTTGTGCTTTTGGGTAGCTGAGGCAGGAGGTGAAGGTTTTTTCCGAGGGGAGGTTGAGGTACAGTGTGACCCAGAAGTGAGAGGGCACTGCGCAATTTACTGACGTCCCCAGAGATGATGACTAGAGAATGGGAGGAGGAGACTAAACCACAAACCAAGGCGAGAGCATCTTGGGGTCGGGAGCCAATGGCAATGTGGAGGGCAGATGGAGGTGCCCTTAAATGGCTCAGGGCTTCCCCAGAAGAGAGCTGCAGGCCTAGACTGGGAGCCTCATAAGGGAGGGAACCAGCGTCACCAGCACCTGCCACTTGGGTTCGAGGCACAGGCCAAGCGCTGAGTGTCAGTGGAAGGCAGGCAAGTGGTGGTCCAGGTGGGCACGCATTCTCTGTCCTTGCTCCCCTCCTCACTGGGGCCCTGGAGGAAACCTGAGATTTAAAGGGGAGGGCAGATGCGGTGAGAATGAGGAGGTGGGAGCCACAGTCACAAATGTTTTTGGCAGCGTAAGCAGACAGAACTCTTGTCCCTGGGGGGTGCTCTCTCTAGAAAGATTTTGTTTCACCCTTCCCCGAATCAGGGCTTGAGTGCTCGGGGCATGACTGGCCTCGCATCTGCTGGTCTTCAGAGGGGCTGGTCTGCAGGAATGGAAGACTCCCCGCTGAAGTACACAGTTTCCTCTGGGCCACATGACACGTTGCAGTTCAGGAAAACACTGCCTGTGGGTTCAGGAACCTGACCCTCTGGCCTTTTGTCTGGATGCCGTTTGCCTGCTCTGAAGGAGCGGGCATTCCAGAAAGCAGAGGTCAGTGTTGGATGTCGGACAAACCCTGTGTGTCTTTGCTGCTCCTTGGAATCACAGCTTTGGCCCTGGGAGAAGGGAAGAGCATTGCCAGCAAGGCAGTTATTTGTAAGGAGGAGATCGGTTTCGCTGACATCATTAAAACCCCTCTCTCAGGTCACATGCTGGGTCGTTTTCTCAGACCATTTCCCTCCACTACCCCAGCCTAGCCTGAGTCACTGCCACCTCTCCTCCCATCACATCCCCCCACATTCAGTCCTGCCCCCCAGCCTCCTCTCTGCTGCATCCGGAGACAGCTTTCTAAAGCCAGAGTCTTTAGACTCTGCGTTCCTGTCCTGCCTAGAACCCACCCAGGCTCCCCACTGCTCCTAGGTTGCAGACCAGCCCCCTTTACCCAGCTGGCCAGGTTCTACGTGATGGGCCACAGCAGACCTCCTGGCTGCAGCTGGCCGCAGCCGACTGCCGTGCTGCCCTGCAACCTCCTGGGTTTCCCCCGATCTCAGCGCCTTCCCACATGCTGTGTCCTCCTGGAAGGCTCTTCTCTTCCCCATCACAGGCGGCTCCTCCTCATCCCTCAGGAGACAGAGTGAGCAGCTTAGGGCTCGGGGCATGCAGATTCCCCTCATGTTCCCTCTCACCTCACCCTCTACTACTTCTCATGTACAGCACTTTTCACCGTTATGCTGCGATGCCATGACTCTTGAAAGTCTGAATAGTTAGTGTTTCAAGTCTGTATCCCTCCTAGATTATAACCTCCATGGATGCAGGGCTCATACCAGTACTGCTCACCCTGTATCCTGTGACCTGGCACAGTGCTTGATGTTATGTGTTGAGTATATTTAGGGTGTAGTAGTAAAAATAATAATAGTAAGAGCCCATTGAATCCTCTTGACATCCACGCTGTACTGCCTCTCTTTGTTAAAAAAAGGAAAAGCTGTATTAGGTAATAGGGGAGTGGTCCAGGTGCCCTCCAGTGGGCCAGGGTGTGGGGAGGATGGCTCCGGGGCAAGGCTTCTCAGCGGCGATGTTAGCACCGGAAGCCTGAGCAGCTGTCTTTCTCATCTGTTGCTACTCTGAGTTTGCATTTGTTATTTGCTTCTCATTTCCTAGTAATTGCTCTATCCATTGTAATGATTTCTCGTTACGATGGAAACAGAGTGGAAAAGGGCTTTCCCCCAGCTCCATTCATGATGGAGACAGAGGTTGGAGTCCCTCGCTGGGCCCCAGAAAAAGACCTGCCTGAAGGGTGGGGAGAGCCGGCTGGGGCAGGAGTCGATCGGAGCTGGCTGCAGACGTAGGCCAGCAGCACATCTGATCCAATGAAACCAACACTTTGCAATTTCCAAACTCATTTTTTTCTCCCTTCTTGAAGGTGGGTATGACATTAGGGCTGGTTAGAAACCAAATTTCCTTTTAAATGAATTAATAACACAAAACAGAACCTTTGGTGAGCAGCTGTTTTTATCCATGGAGACTTGGCGCCTGGTTGTGATTTTGTCTGCGAGGAAAACAGACAGGGGTTCGTTTGGACTCTTGCTGCAGGAGCAACTGCTGGATTCCAGGCAGTTTGGTGTGTTGTGAGGCTCCTGCTTTGGAGGCAGGAAGATCTGCATTTGAAACCTGGCTCTGCTGCTGTCCAGCTGTGTGATCATGGCAAGTTCCTTCACCTCCCTGTGCCTTGTTTCCTTGCCTGTGAAATGGAAATGATCCCCATCTCATAGTGTTGTGATGCTTAAAGGAGATGGCATAGGCAAATGGCCTGGCACATGGCAGAAATTCAAGTTATTGCTCCTCTTTTGAGAGAAGTCAGTGATGTAATAAGAAGGAAAGCAATGACAGGCTAATAAATCAAGCTTAGAAGGGCCCTGGGTCCAGCAGTGTGTCGAACTGTCCGAGGAAGACCCTTTTGTCACTGCTGTGTTCCTTACTCCAATCACAGTGGCACATTATAGGATCAGTACTTGTCAGTACTTGCTGAATGAATGAGAAGCAGGTAGAAGAGCATTTCTTTCTGGGCTCTGGAGTGAGGAGGACTGGGTTTGTATCTGTGTGACCATGCTTAGGCCTCTTAATCAGTCTAAGGCTCAGTTTACATATCTGCACAATGGAGCTGATGATGCGACTGCCTCAAAAAACTGGACATGAGGACTGAGTGAGATTCTTTTCAGCTTTAATCAGGCATAATTGACATAAATAAACCATGCATAAAGCCAGCAGTTTGATGTGTTTGGATGTGTGTGTGTGTGTGTGTAAATACATATATACACATTATATATATATATATATATATATATAGTCTTGTGCATATTATACACACATACATACATACATATTCCTGTGTGTATATATATATGCATACATATATATTCCTGTGAAACCATCATCAAATCAAGACAATAAACACACCCATTGCCCAAGAAATCTCTTCATGGTCCTTGAAGTCCCTCCTTCCTCTCCACTCCCACCACTGTCTTCTTGAAATCAGGTAGTGTAAGTCTGTAAAATATCTTCTTCTATTTCAGAATTGTTTCGGCTAGTCTAGTCATTTGCATCTCCATAGGAATTTTAAAATCAACTTGTTAGACTTCACAAAATGTACTAGGCTATTGATTGTGATTGGGTTGAAACTGTAGATCAATTTGGGGAAAATTGTCATCTTAACAATATTGAGTCACCAGAACCATGAACACAGTATGTAGCTCTGTGTATTTAGGACTTCTTTAATTTATTTCAGTAATGCTATATTCTTTCCAGTGTTTAGGTCTTACACATCTTTTGTCAGAGTCATTCCTAAGTATTTCATTTTCTATGCTGTTGTAAATGTTGTTGTATTTAAATTAAATTCCAGTTGCTCATTACTAGTTTAGAGAAATATGACTGATGTTTGTAAATTGACCTATATCCTATGACTTTGCTAAACTCACTTATTCTAGTAGATTTTTTTGTAGATTCTCTAGGATCTTATACACAGATGATGATGTCTGTGAATAATAATAGTCTAATGCCTTTCTTTCTAAACTAGATGCTTTTATTTCTTTTCCTTGTCTTATTCACTGGCTGTAATCTCTAGTACCATTTGAGCAGAAGTGGTGAGAGCAGATATCTTTGGCTTGTTTCTAGTCTTGGAGGTAGAGTGGTCTTTCATTGTTAAGTATAATGTTAGCCATAAGCTGTAGGTTTTTCATAAATGGATTTTATCAGACTGAGGATGTTCCTCCAATCCTACTTTTCTGTGAATTTTTGTCTGGAATGGATATTGGGTTTTATCAAATGTTTTCCCTGCATCTATTGAGATAATCATATGGTTTTTCTTTTTCAGTATGTTACTGTGGAGAATTACATGATTGATTTTTGAATGTTAAACCAACCTTGCAGTCTTGTGATAAGCCCCACTTGGTCATGATGTAGAATTCTTTTTTTATATTGTTGGATTTGATTTGCTAAAATTTCACTAAGAATTTTTACATCTGTGTTCATGATGAGGCATACTGGTCTGTATTTTTCTTTCCTTGAAATGTCTTTTTCTGGTTTTGCTATCAGTGTAATGCTGACCTCATAAAACAAGTTAGGAAGCATTCCTTCCTTTTCAATTTTCCAGAAGAGTTTATGTAGACTTGGTATGACTTCTTTTGTAAATATTTGGTAGATTTCACAAGTAGAGCCACCTGGAGCTGGAGTTTTCTTTGTGGAAAGGTTTTTGTTTTTTCCTTTTAAATAGACTATTTTTAGAGCAGTTTTAGCTCACAGCAAAACTGAGCACAAAGTACAGAGTGTTCCCGTATGCCCCCTGCCCTCCCACAATAGTTTTCCCCACTATCAACATCCCCATCAGAGTGGTACATTTCTTACAATTGAAGAACCTACACTGATACATCGTTATTACCGAAAGCCCATAGTTTACATTAGGGTTCACTCCTTGGTGTACGTTTTATGGGTTTTGAAAATGCATAATGATCCATTTTATGGGTAATGACAAATGCAAATTCTAGGTATCATATAGAGTAGTTTCACTGCTCTAAAAAATCCTCTGTGCTCCACTATTCATCCCTCTTTCTCCCCTATCCCCTGGCAACCACCGATCTTTTTAGAGTCTCCATAGCTTTGCCTTTTCCAGCTTGTCATACTGTTGGAATTATACAGTTTTATGGCCTTCTTTCACTTAGTAACATGCATTTAAGATTCTTCCATGTCTCTTCATGGCTTGATTAGCATTTCTTTTTGGCACTGAATAATATTCCACTGTTTGTATGTACCACAGTTTATCCATTCACCTGTCCTACTAAGAGATACCTTGGTTGCTTCCAAGTTTTGTCAATTATGAATAAAGCTACTATAAACATCCAAATGCAGTTTTTTGTGTGG
Organism: Vicugna pacos; assembly: GCF_048564905.1. NCBI lineage: Eukaryota > Metazoa > Chordata > Mammalia > Artiodactyla > Camelidae > Vicugna > Vicugna pacos. Next base: position 72,298,253 of record NC_132990.1, read on the forward strand.
ATATAAGTTTTCCTCTCCTTTGGGTAAATACCAAGGAGTATGAATGCTAGATTACTGTGGAAGGGTTTTTAACTATGAATTCAATTTCCTTAATAGATAAGGAGTATTCAGGTAATTATTTTTTTTAGTGAGCTTTAGTTATGTTTTTCAATGAGTTTGTCTATTTTATCTGTTGTTAAATTTGTTCCTAATAATTTGTTCATAATATTCCCTTATCCTTCTAATATCTGTAGGCTCTGTCATGATTTCCCCTCTCTCATTTTTAATACTGATACTCCGTGTCTCCTTTCTCTTTTTCTGATCAGTCTGGCTAGGTTTATCAGTCTTACTGATCTCAAAAAAAGAGCCATTAATTTTCCCATTAATTTTTCTGTTGCTTTAATGTTTTCTAATCCATTGATTTCTGTTCATTTTTAAAAAATCATTTCCTTTTTTCTGCTTACTCTGAGCTTAAATTGCTCTCCTAGCTTCTTAGACTGGAAGCTGAGGTCAATGATTTGAGACCTTTCTGAATGTACCTCCCAAATTCATATGTTGAAATCTGTACTCCCAAGGCGATGCAATTAGAACATGGGGCCTTTGGGCAGAGCCCTCTTGATTGGGATTAGTACCCTTGTAAAAGAAACCCCAGAGAGCTAGCTCATCCCTTCCACTGTGTGAGGACACAGTGAAAAGATGCTGTCTATGAACCAGAAGGTGGGCCCTCAGCAGACACCCAGTCTACCGCCAAATCCTGCACTTCCCAGCCTCCCAAACTGTAAGAATAAATGTCTGTTGTTTATAAGCTACTCCATTAATGGTATTTTTGTTATAGAAACTGGAACAGACTAAGACAGCGTGATACATATTTTTCATCCTGTTACTTTTCAACCTATTTGCATCTTTATATTTGAAGTGGGTTTGTTATGGGAGGCATATAGTTGAGTCCTGCTTTTTTGTCCAATCTGACCAACTCTGCCTTTTAATTGGGATACTTAGACTATTTATATTAAATGTGATTATTGATATGGTTGGATTTAAATCTATTCTTTTTTCCCCCTTTCCCCTTCTGACTTCTTTTTAAGTGATTGAGCATGTTTCATGACTCTCTCTAATCTCCTTTATTGGCTAAATAGCTATAATCTCTTTTAGTGGTTGGTTTGGGGTTTATGAAATAAGTCTTTAATATATAGCAGTTTACTTTCATGTGATAATACACCATTTCATATATAGTATAAGAACTTTACAACAGTGTACTTCTATTTACCTCTCACCCTGTAATTCTTTGTAGCATTGTGATACATTTTACTTCCACATACATAATAATCTCTGCAAGACATTGTCCCTGCATTTTCATTAAATAATTATCTGTTAAAGTCTACTCTATCTTAATAGATTTTAAAAAGTATACAGAGTAAAATGCACAAATCTTAAGGGTATAGCTCAGTGCATTTTTACAAAGTAACAAACCATGTAGCTGCCACTGGATCATAACACAAAACATACCAACACCCCAGAAGCCTACCTCATGCCCCTCCAAGTCATTAACTACCCCCAGATGCAATCACTGTTCTAACTTCTACCACTCCCAATGTTTGTCTATTTTTGAACTGTATATAAATGGAATCATATTGTATATACTTTTTGTCTATTTTCACTTAACATGGTGCACATGAGATTTATCATGTTTGTGTGTAGCAGACGCTTTATCCTTTTTCACTTCTGTGTGCTATCCCATCTATTGTATGAGTAGACCATATTTTATTTATCCTTTCCAGTGTTGATGGATGTATTGGTTATTTCCAGATTGGGGCCGTTACGAATAATGCTGCTACAAACATCCTTGAACATGTCTTTGGTTGGACATAAACACCATTTCTCTTGAGTATAATTTCCAGGAGTAGAATTGCTTGTCATGAGGAAAGTGTGTGTTCACTTAATTGATACTGACAAACTGTTTTCAAAAGTGTCATGCCAGTTTACATTCCCATCAGGCAGGGCAGGAGAGGGAGCAGTGAGTCCCGTCAGTTGTTCCACACTTGCCAACACTTGGTATTACTGACAGTGAACGCAGAGCTCCCCACAGTGCATTTCCCTTCTTTCTGGGGTCTTGGGCGCTCAAAGCCTGGCTGCTTTGGTTGTTCTCTGAGATCTTTAAGTAGCCAGGTTTTTTGTTGTTGTTACTTAATCCAATTTTTATGGTTAATCTGATACTAGTTGCTTTGTCACAGACAGAATCAAAAGCCTCTTTCTTTATTTTGGAAACTATTCTTTATTTTGAAAACTGTCTTCTGCAGAAGAAAGTTATTTTTCTTAAATCATATTAAGATAGCATTCTACTCTGAAAGTGTGTAGATTGGCATGAGATGCTACCACATAATCTGGTAATGACAGTTTTCATCATAACTATGTTATGCTATCTAATATTTTCCCTTTGGAAGAAATTTTTGAACACGCACCTTACATTTTTGCTTATGTACCTCTGTGTTTGCAGTGAACCTAGCTTAAGTCAGAAAATGTTGAATAAAAAGAGAGTAGTGGAGCTTACATAATCTTTGGTCTTAACTTTCATAACCAGACATGGAGGCTGCGGTGATAGGACTCTTGTCAGTGACCACATGACACCTGCAAAGGGGAAGGAGCACCCACCTCCTGAAGATTCCTAGGGGAGGGGAGACCTTACTGGGGAAGAAAGCTTGACCCAGAAAGGCTGGACATTTTTCAAAGCTTGGACTGACCCCAACACAAAGCCTTGTTTTGAAATACCCTTTAGAACTGCTTATTGCATCGCTGAGCAAAAGAAGTTAGTCTGAGAGCAGAAAGCTTGGGGAAGCCGTCTAGCCTGGACCTGACTGAGGCGGGCTCCGAGCGGAGCAAGGAGAGTGAGGCGGTTCTTGTGTGCAGTGATGTCAGTGCTTAGCCGACCCATCTTCTCGTCTTTTGAAGTAGGTCATGAAAAGAATCAGTAGCTGTGCCATTTCTTTAGAAATTCATTGCACAAACTGCTAATGATCATCTCGGTGCAACCAACTCCTGTTGCTCCCTCTTACCTGCATGTGGTCAGCATCCAAGAAGAATCCTCATATTGCACACCCCTTTGAGAAACTTTCAAGTCTCCAAAATGGCAAACAGTTTCTTTGCCAAACCAAATTTTGAATGAAGGGAATGTCAAGGCTATCTGTGCACAGATGAAGCATCTGCTTTGTCTGGCAACACATCTGGTTTTGTAGCTTTGATGAAGCAAGAAGGCCCACCTGCCCTGTGGCTGGGCCTCCCTACGCCAGCGTGCATTGGTGTCAAAGACGGCGATTGTCCTGAAAGCCTGCTTGGAAAGCCTGCAGTTTCATCAGAGCTGAGACCTTGGGTTACTGCCTTCTCAGGAGGTTTTCCTGTGAAATGGAGCAGAACGCAGAGCTGCTTCGACTACCCAGGAGTTCGCTGGCTCTCTGAAGGGTAAGTCTTGAAGTACTTGACTGAACTTCAGACTCAAGTTTTACTTTTGTTTCCTTTGAAAGTAAAGGAAAACACACAAAACAGAGAAAGAGGAATTCATTCATGACTTGGCCCATGTACTAGATATTTTTGGCCATGTGAATGAGGTAAACCTTTCAGTTCACCATTATAGATGTTTCTGAAAAATGGGCAGTTTTAGCCATGCTGCCCTCTAGAAGAGGAGACTGGGCTGGACAAGTCTATGAACTTTCTACTGCTGGAGAAATATTTGTGCAGCCGGGAGTGGCGGACTCATGCTAAGTCCTCAGCAGCAGAAATCTGGAGATGCCTACAAGCACTGCACTTCTCTTTGGAAGGCTCCTTCTGCTCAGCAGAACACACACAGGGAGTGTGGATTCACAGGCCTTCCTTGGGGGCAACCCATCAGTGAAGGCGACCTTGACCTTGCTTTCCTCAGTGGGTTGAGAGAAAAGAGAGTGATGTGGTGTTGATTCAGTTGGCCAGCTCTTGGAGAACAGTGCTGGTCCTTGACGACTGACGCTGGCTGACTCTCATCAGTGGGCTCTGGGAGTGATGACCTGGTGTGCCGCGTCCTTCCCCTGGGAATCAGCCCTCAGCATCTGTCGGTAAACCAAACTGTCAGGTTGACTGAGCGTCAGGGTGGCACGTGTCAGGGGGCATCATGTGTGTTGGGTGTCAAGGAGTGCTTCACAGTTCCAACTTTGTGTGCAGTAATAGTACCTGTCCCTCTGTTTAGTGAATGCTTACTGTTTGTCTGTGATTACCCTAATAATTTTATGTGAATCGGACCACTGAATATTCACAACAATCATATAAGGTAGGCACTTTAATTAGCTCCATTTTCAGATGAGAAGACTGAGGTCAGAGAGGTTAATTAACCTGCCCAGAGACATAGGTCTGGTCAGTGGCTGAGCCAGGTTCAAACTCAGGTGATCTGGCTTGAGGGGCCAGACGCCAGCCCCTGGAGCTGCCTTTCTCGGGCCAGATGGCAGCAGGAGCCTCAGGGCAGTTCCGTGTTTGCTCTTGTTGGCACAGTTTGGATTTCTTTTAATTCTTTTTAGGAAGTCGGTATTAATTATTTTGCTTAAAAAAATAAGAGTGAGAAATAATCTCTGAAAAGATTTTTTCATCTAAATTTAACGTAAAAATAGTGTACACAATTTCACGTAATTTTATTACTCACAGTTTACTGAGGAGGGAGCCCATAGCTTTCATTAGATTCCAGAGGCCCTGAAACCCTAGGGCAGGGACCAAACCTGGTCTCTCAAATGCTTGGCGTGGTGCTGGGCACATAGTATCTGTTTAGTGAATTTTTATTGACTCACTGAATGAAAAGTCGGTGTGCTTAAAGAGCTGAACCTCCACCATCTGGAAAACTCACTTTCTCAAATTACTTTACGTCCTGTAAGTTGATACAGGACACCACTCATTCAGTCAGCAATTAGTTACTCAACCCCCGCTCTGGAGCCGGACACACAAGAGGGAATGAGTTAGGTTGTTAGGTGCAGTTGCTGCGTGTTGCTTCTAGTCTAGGGAGGGAAGACAGACAGTTCAACGAGCACCTCTATGAGGAGCAGTCAGGGCTACTGTCTGGGGCGTTACACGTGCCCCAGGAATCCTAGAGGGAGCATCCAACTTGGCCTGGAGTGGTGTGGGGGTTCAGGAAACCTCGTCTAAACAAATAGTGTGTAAACCAACACCTGAGGTACGAGGTGAAGGTGGTCAGGTGGAGGGGAGGAGAAGGAATGTTCCTGACAGAGGGGACAGCTTGTACCAAGGCCTGAGGTGAGGACCAAGACAGAGAGGCCACCGGACTGAGAGTAACCTTGCGCATGGCTGGGTCATGGGCAAGTTCTGGGCATCTGGGTGGCTGCTAGAGGCCAGCAGATGGTGTGGGGTGGGCTGGGGCACTTGGGAATTTGGTTTTGTGGGTGTTGGATTTGAGGTGCCTGTGAGACACCCACAGGAGATGCCCAGTGCCAGGAGCATGAGAATGCAATTTGAACACTCCTTTCTCAGAAGGTTTAAATTGCACTAGTCTGTGTACCCAATCTGCATGCCCTCCAGCAGGATTCTAGGTTCTTAGGAGCTGCTGACCCTGGCCCTGTCTGTAGGAGGACCCTGAGGCTTGGGAAGGGATCTTGAGGGCTGACTTGCCACTGGAGGTGCATTAGTAGCCAAGGTGTCCCTGGAGGTTGGGACAGTAGTGGGACCTGGAAAAACAAAACACCAGAGGGGCAGCTTTGAGAGAGGTGACCCTAGTGATAACCAGAGCAGCCGGGATGGGGTGACGTTGACAGGAGAGGAGCCTCTTGAATAGGATCCCTGGTTGCCTGGAACCCTCCAGAAAAGAAGGGAGGAGTCAGGGCTCAAGCATCTTATCTTTGGGGAGCTCGTGTGGTGTGCTGCTTAGTAGCATGAGTTGTGGTGCAGACAGAGCTGAGACCCTGCTCCACCACAACCTGATGTTCTTCATCTTCCTCTTTTTCCTTCCTCCCTTAATTGTTGTTATCATCACCCAGCTGTCTCTCTGAGATGGATGCAAACTGATCTTGAATCTTGAATCCCAGTCTGATGGATTTAGGAAGGCCAGATCTTTCCCCAGATCTGTGCGAGTCCCTGGAGGCTTACATACATCATTCCCACACTGTGCCCCAGTGATGGGCAGCGCCTCTGCCAGTTTGTCCCGAGGGATCTGCCATGCGAGGTGCTAGGGAGCCTTGGGAGCCACATTACAGCTTTAACAGGCGCTGTAAGCATCACTGTTTCTAAAATACCCACTGGATGTGCCATCATTGTCGGCCCCTTATCTGAACCCAGCCTCTTCCAGCCTTCCCAGTTCTTTGTTCCCCTCTCAGGACCACCCATCTCCCTTTGCTGTACCAAACAGTTCAGATCCTCGGCACCTGCAGCTCAATGTGCAGCCATCAGGGTATTCAGCCAGACACAGTACCTCTAACGAGCAGGAGCACCCTTCATTATGGATTGTGGTTTAAATAGCCCCTTTGGGGTGGGTGGGAGGAAGGAGCCCAGCTTTATTATTATTTTTATTGATGGCCACAAATGCTTCTTTGCTCTAGGCCCCAGGGAAAGAAGAATTGGCAGGTGAAATCTACTGAGGCGGTTTAGCTGTGAGCATGGATTTTGGTGTATGGCCTTTGAAACTGCCTGGCCGCTTGCTGCTGTGCGGCCTCAGGGAATTTGGTTCACTTCTCTGAGTTCCTGAGCCTCTGAGCCCAGGCTGGCTTTCCCTTCTTGAAAATTCCGCACGCTGGATCATGTGTCCCTAGGATGCCTGTGTGATGGGATGCTCCCTTAGCCTCCACCCTTCCCACTTCTGAAGGATTAGCTCACAGCTCTGATTTCATTGATATTTAACTATGTAACCCATCTGGAGGGAAGCAGCGAAGCAAAGCCGCATGTCAGAAACTTCAGCAGAGTCCAGACTCCCTTGGAGTTGGAAGCCAGGTCCCAGGTCTATGGTTCCTGGCTCCTGACTCTTCCAGGGAGGTCCCTGGATTCCTGTTTGGTTACCCTGAGAAAGGGGCTTTCTAAGCCTTGGCCTCCACCAGGCCTTCCCTCCCCCTCCTCACCCTTTCCTTCATGGAGGCCACCCAGGCTGATGGGCTGTGAGAACAGAGCAGTGGGAGACCAGGTGAATCAGAATGTTTTCAGTTTCAAGTAACAGAAAACAGCTCAAGCCAGCTTGACAAAGGGGAATTTGCCAGTAAAAAGGGGAGTTTGCTGTAAGCCCCAGGGGGTGTCATATGGAACCTAGAAGTCAAGAGAGGCCAGAATCTGGTCCGGAAGCCTGACCAGACTCTCGTCTTTCCTCTCTCTCCTCTGCCATCCTCAGCCCCCTTCCTCGGGGCTGAGGCTGGCTCCCTCTGACTCCCTGCCCAGAGCCCTCTTCTCTCTCCCTCCATCTATAGTCCAAAGTCATACACGAGGAATTATTAATGGTGCAGTGGGGGTCAGGTTCATGTCATTCAAGGTAGCTACCCCTATGATGGGGTTGAGGGCCAGGGGCAGTTCCCAGAGAAGTGGGAATGACCAGGAGCTGGGCAGACACCCCCAACATGCGACTAATGGGGAACCGTGTCCTACAGTGTCCCCTTGTCCTAATGTGTTGTTTATCTCTTGGGGACATTCTTGCTCCAGTCAGCACCTTTCGTGTTCATACTGTGTGGCTTCTGAATGGAGCCTGAGAAGGTGGAGTAGGGGCCTGGGGAGGAGCTGGTTAGATGAGTGATGGCTTCTGCACATTAAGCCCTGAAATGCTCCATGTTTAGACAGCCTTTATTTGCACATGGCTTAGGTCAGATGTGGGACACTCAGCCATTAAGAAGTGAACACTCCTAGCTATTTGGGGTAAGAAAGATCCCCTTATGCAGGAACTCATTTTGCATGTTAGTAACTCTTCCTGTGGTCTCTGATGTGCGCCTCCTCGGGGGATGAAAGTCGGCCTCTGGAGGACCCAGACAGCCGGGGGCCAGTCTGGGCCATCTGGGTTGTGTGGAGTCTCCCCCAGACCTCCTCTGGGGTGGAAGGAGTCCCAGAGCTACCGCGGTCCCTTCCCCCTGGGTGGTCATGGCAGTCTGGCGAGGATGGGCGCTCTGCCTTGGCTGGGCAATGAGGGGTCTACCCTGGGGGCTGGGGATGTGTGTGGTGTCCCCAGATTAACAGCCTGTTTTTTGCAGAAGTACTTTTCCTCCAGACACTTAGAATTTGGTAGTGTGTATTAGACAAATTATATCTCAACTGGAAAAACCTAATTGCGTTTTAAATCCTTTATTTACCTCCGTCTGATATTTAAAAAGCCGTTTTGGTAACTTCTGACTAGGTTAATACCTGTACGCAATTGAGACAGTTAGGTTGATGTTTAAAAAAAAATGCTGTTTAATAGGAGTTTGCATGCCAAGGTTGAGGCTGAATGTCAGAGCATAAAAATGGGTTGGTGTGTAATGGGGAGGTTAACAGGCAGTCTCCTTGCCCTGGCCCCCCTCTCACCGAGTGGTCCTGGCAGCCCCTTCCTGCCTGTAAATATTTGGGGTTGCCTCACTGGCACGTCAGCACGGGTGAGAAGAAGCCAGGTGATTTTATGACCCATAAATGCAAGCACCAGACATGCTCCGAAATTCATTAGTGTTTGCTTGTCATTACAAATAGCCTGGGTTGTTTGCCTTCCGACTAGACGGGCAGACAGTCAGGGCCCAACTGCAGGGCGTGGGGGGCTCTGAAGCTTGGACTCTCTTGGGAAATGAGAGTTTAAGGCTAAGTTGAAATTTATGGCTGGAGATTGTTTCTCTCTCTTGAGCTTAGGTCTTGAAAGTTTGACTCTTTAGATGTAGATTGGCTTTTCCTTCAGTGGAAAATATGAGATTCTTGGATAAAACCTACTCATAAAATGAGCTGTGATCTCTTGTTTTTTTTTCCCCTCTTTTTCCTCTTCTGCATTGCGGAAGAGCTTTTTGGAGAAGGCAAGTCTCTTAAAATGTTACGCCCAGACCCTTCCCCGTGCAGCAGAACTTGCACGTCTCTCCCCAGCCCTGTCCCACCTTACCAAGCGCAGTCCCACCCCTTGGCCACTGTTCCCTCCTCTTGGACCTGGGGCACTTGGAGCTCAGGCTGTGGCCAGCCCCTGCCGACAGCCCTGCACTGAAATGGGGTCCATTTCAGACCCCTGGTGACCCTTTGAGGTGAGTGTGAGGCTGTGGGAGGCTCTGAGCCTCTGCCCTCAGGTGTGGAGGCGGTCAGGGCAGTGATGAGCAGTCTTGGTTGAGTATTTGCTGAGGTCAAGGTTATAGGCCGCCCTCGGGGTCTGAGCCGTGCCTGGAGGAACACAGACGTGCGAGGGCGCCAGTGTCTGAGGTCTCTGGTGGAATTGTAGATCTGAACGTAATTAGAGGAGACGTTATTGCAAGTGGTCCTCACGTGACTTGTTTAGGCATTCCTGGGCCTTCAGGGGATGGCGGGTCCCACGCTTACCTTTCAGTTGTCCAGCACATACTGACCAGGCACGTGCCATGTGTGAGGCTCCCTGCCTGGTGTTTCAGGGGACTTGGGGATGAATGAGGAATCCTTGGTTTAACAGGAAAAGTAAGAAATATATGTAAATAGTGACAAGGGCCACACTGAAGGGAATAGACTAAGCACTGCCTGGGAGCGGGGCCAGTACTTGTAGCCGGGGCAACGGGTGAAGCATCCTGGTTGGGATCCTGTTTGTTCATGGCCTAAAGAGATTGGTCTCATTTGGACACAAGATCAGTAGAAAGGGCATTCCAGGTAGAGGAAACAGCTTGAACCTGGTAAGGCAGTTGGGAAGAATGTGGCCATGTACAGGGGCCAGTAAGCAGATTGGTTTGGCCGGAGCAAAGGAGAGGCGAAGGGCATTGTGGAAAATTAGATTAGAGAATAGGGTGGTTCCATTGTGGAGACCTTGAATGCCATGCCCAGGGCTCTTGGGACTTGGTTCTGCAAGCACTGGCAGAGCTGTGCCTCCTTCAAGAAACAGAAAAGGCCACAGCCAGAGTTACACAGGCCCTCTGGCCATAGTATGTCCTGAACCAAACCCATGAATCCTGCAGTGGTCCACCACCTCTGGGGTGGCGCCTCTGCCCAGCTGGTCAGACCAGACACATGGTCTCTGTCATCTGTGACTCCTGTCTCTCCTGTGTTCTCTGTTCCTAGTCCATCCCTGTCCCTGTCTCCCCTGCTTCCACCTGTCTTTGTCCCTGGAGCCACCACCTAGGTCAGGCTGTCCTCTGGCCTCCTCAACTTCCACGCTTACCTCCCTGTGGACACCTCCATACCCACTTCTGCCCCATCCTGCTCCATCGCCCCCCTCTGCAGTTTTAAAATCACTGTCCACATCACTGAGCTTCTTCAAGATTTCCACTGGCTTCTGCAGGCCGCATGAGACCAGGCTTATCCCTTCCTGTCCAGCCCTCCTTCTGGCCCTCCCCACCCACTCCCTGCTCCCCCTGCTCTGGCTTCCTCATAGGCCTCGGGTCCACCTCAAGGCCCGGGCACTTGCTGCTCTCCGCCTGCCGTGCCCGCCCTCCATGCCGCTCCTTCCTGTGGTCCAGCTCACTACCAGTCCCTGCTCCCCAGCTGCGCCAGCCCCTGTCACGCTCTGAGGTTGTCCTTAGGCACATAGGAACACATTCATAATTAATGGCTGTCTTCTCCACTGGAAGGCACGTGCCACGTCCACTGCTTGGTCCCTGAGCCCTTGCACTGTGCCTGGCATGGGGAAGGTGCTTGGTGAGGACTGGCGGGTGTTGCTGGTTAGATGGCGCTGGAGACAGGTGAGGAGCTAGCCAGGCCTGCAGGGGGATGGGAGCCGTGGTCTCACTCCTTGTCCTACAAAAGGTGGTTTCACACCATCAGAGACTGTTGGCTCTGGTGTCTGAAAGGCTTCCTCACACTTTTAATTTACGTAAGTATCCCTGTACAGGCCAAACATTTGAAAGGTGATTTTTGTCTTAGCTTTTCGGGAGAGGAAACAGCCTTTCTGAAAGAGCCAGTCCTGCTGTCTGCTCGTGTGCTGGCCGCCCCGGCCGCCACCAGACAGTTCAAACGTCATAGCAGCGCATCCTGTGTCCTCGGTCCTGCCGTGGAGCCATTGCCGGAGCTGATCAGAAGTCTCCCCTGCTCTGTCCAGGGGCTTCAAGTTGCTTGTTTTCAAAAAGCAAGTTTTCTGGGGCTGTAGGAGAAGACTCAGTGTGACATATTGAATAAAGCTCTTATTCTAATGAGTGAAGCCTCACCCTGCGGCCACCTCTGCAGCTGTGCCTTGCTCTGTACCGAAGTCAGGCCTGACGCGCAGGGAGGGTCAGGAGATGTCCTTAGGGTGGCACAGCCTTGAGCCCCTGTGCAACCTCCAAGCTCATCATTGTCCACAGCCACCACCACCCCCATCAACCTTTTCTGAGTGAAATCTGTCCACTCCCGGGCCCTCATCTGGTTACCTTACCTCATACGTCAGTCTCCCCCTGGGACCTTTCTGTATTGAAAGTTCAAGGTCTGATGCCTGCCATTTACTGCCTAGATGAACTTGCATAAGTGACTTCATCTCTGTGAGCCTCCGTCTTGTCGTCTGTAGGATGGAATGGTAAAGCCTACTTCGTGGTCTGGCTCTGAGACTTAAGCAGAATAGGGTAGATGAAGGCACACTGTACGATGCCTCACGTGTAGGAAACATGCAGTAACTCGTACTTCTGTCCCTTCCCTGCCCTTTTCCTCGGTCTGTATCCCCTATCGTGCCATCCAGTTTGTAGACACTCCGTCAGTGTTATTCAAAATGTCTGTGAAAAATCATGGTAATAATGCTTGAACCGGCTGAAAGCACAGTGGTTAAGAGCTTAGGTTTTAGAGTCATGCAAACCTGGGTTTGAATCCCATTTCTGTCACTTACTTGCTGTGTGACCCTGGGCAAGTCAATTATCCTCTCTGAATCTCAATTTTGCTTGTGTGTAAACTGGGGGCAATAGTAGCCCTTGCTGGTGGAGGCTATTGTTGAAAGATTAAGGAGTGCACTGTAAGAAAAGCATTTAGCCTAGTGCCTGGCATGTATGGTAAGCAAACTGTTAGCTGATGTGGTTATTGTTTTATTATCATCATCGTTATTATGATTATGGTTATACTCAGGCTGGGAGCAGGACCGAGCTCGGCTGGAAGCACCCTGCTCACTTCTCAGAGTCAGGAGGAGCTGTGGGGCTCACGGTTCGTTATCCCAGCATTTTCCCACTGTGTTCTCTCCCTGTCTGGTGAGATTTGGTGCCTCATGGTTTGGGTCCCAACCTCCTTAAATGGGTCACAGGTGTCAGGTGGCCAGTGCTGCCTCTTTGGTGTCCGCCCTCAATGTGCAGTCCTCAGAGACTGCCTTAGCTGGGCGCGTGGAGAGCGTGGGAGTGCTCCCTATGTGCTAGGGCTCTGTGTGCTGCGCTTGCTCCAGTGCCCCCTGCCCGGACAGCGGGACGGCAGGACAGCAGGACAGCAGGACCCTCACCCCTCCCTCCCTGCCCTGCTCCACCGGGTGTGCCTCTCCCCTACCTGATCCCCCTGGAATTTAACCCTGAATGCCTTTGAACGCCTTTCTTTCTCCTCTCTTTTTTTCTTTTCTTTTCTTTTTCCTCCCCTCTCTTCCCTTTCCCTCCCGTCCACTTTTCGTTCCCTTCCCTCCTTCTCAAGCCTGGTTTGTTTTTTCTGTTCATCTGCCCCTAGCCTGCCTTCCCCCAGCTGTTTCCTGTCTCCTGCCTCCCCTGATTGTGGTGTCCACTCCATCCCTGGGGAACAGCGCAGGGTCCTGAAGGCCCCCACCCCTTCCTGACTGTGTCTCTTAGACTCAACCTCTCCACACCCCCTCAAAACACTTGGAAAGAAAGCCACTGAGGTCATGCTGTCTCCCGGGGCAGGTCTTACTTAATAGTGTTCTTATATAAAGCTACACATCTGACCTCTGCTTCTCTCAGACTCATGGAACAAGAGAACTGGGAGGATCTTAAAGACCATCGAGGGCCAGTGTATTTTACAGACAGGACACTGAGCCCCCCGGCTGGGAAGGACTCACCTAAAGTCTCAGAGGGATTGAGGGCACCACTGAGATTAGAATCCAGGAGAACTGGGTTAGAACTTGGGAAGACCCCATTAAAAACATGACATTGCCAATGTGAGCTGCATGTGTCCTTCTCCATCTCTTTTGAATGTATTTCATTCCACCTGTAACTTGCATCCCTCTCACAGCTGCAGCTGGATGGATATAGCCTAACCCATCAGTGGCACACTCTGCCTCCCTTTGAGGGAGCAGGGGAGTGGAGGTGGGGACAGACCTTGAGTAACAGGGACATAAAGAACCCATTACTTGAGGTCAGTCATGTGGGGATTCATTGCCTGTTGTGTCTTCCTGTGTGTCCTGGGCTGACCTTCCTCTCTGGTTCTTAGCTGGCTGCCTTGGCTCCCCCTCACCCTGGCCCTGCCGATGGGACCTCTTGGCTCATCTTCAGTTCTCCTGCCTGACCTCTCCTTTTCAATAATTACATCTTATGTTTTGGTGTCATGCCTGTGTACACTGGTTAGAGCTGTGTTGCCCAAGATGGTGGCCGCAAGTGGCTATCAGGCACTCGAACTGTGCCTGGTCCAAATTGAGGTGTTCTGTAAGTGTGAAAAGCAGGCCAGATTTCAAAGGCTTATTAGTTCAGAAAAAGACTATAAACTATCTCATCAATAATTTTGTATATTTTATATTGATTCCAGGTTGAAAAGGTTTTATTTTGGATATACTGAGTTAAATAAAATGAATTGTAAAAATTAACTTCATCGGGGGTTTTTTCCCCCCTTTTTTAAAGTGGCTACTAGAAAATGGAAAATATGTGGCTTGCGTTGTATTTCTGTTGTCCAGCTCTGGATTATAGCTTCTCAACCAGGGACCCGTGGGAGGATTGAGCCTAATGCCTGAAGGCCCACTGTATGTACCAATGTCCAGTTCTTAGGAGAATTAAGAAAGTCACTCAAATCATTTTCTGTGTTCTGTGGTTCAGATAAGCAACCTTGTCGAGAAAGGCTGCACCACCTGTTGTTTCTGATTTTATTTCAAATTCCTGTAGTGTTTCTTTTCGTTATATAATGCTGGCTGTTGGTTTGAGATAATTACTAAGCTTCTCAGTTCTTTTTTTCTTTTTAAAATCCCAAATGAATGTTGCATTTTGCTAATTACCTTTTCAGTGTCTGAGGAGGAACATAACACTTCTCTCTTTTTGGATTTATGGATGTGCTGTTATTTTGTTAATAGTTTTCATAATATTAGCTTATTCTTATATTTCTTAGACAAACCTGCTGGGTCACGTAGATTCTTCTCCCCCTTGTTCTGTATTTGTTAGGTGATAGGGTCTGGGGCTTCTTTCCCTCGCTTGTTCTGCTCTGGAATAAATTATTTAGCATAAGAATTAGGTGTTACTTAAACACCTATTTATGAGGTCTGACAGGACTCACCGGTAAAATCACGCGGCCCTGGAACCTTTGAGTTAACTTTTCCAGTTTCCGACGTGGTGTTTAGCATACTCACCAGACAGAAAAGTTTTAGTTGGCCAAAAGATGGAAGGCAGCACGAAGACTAGGTCAGAGGCGGCATTGCCCCATGAAGCAGGTACTTCCAGAAATTTCATTTTGTGTTCCCAGCAGTGTTCTGGACGACAGCAGTCTGTGAAGATCAGGATTAAGAAGCGTTGAATTGTGCTGAAGAAAAGTGTAATCACCAAATTTAAATTGCAGTGGAAACCGTGAGCAGCAAATTTGATACTGCAGAAAACCAAAGGAAAATTAAAAGACAAACTGAGATTTTTCTCCCAGAACTCAGACAAAAAACAAAAGGAGACAAACCCAATGAATCATTTCTAGGACGTGTCATGTGTGTCTCAGGAGTTCTATGAAAGGACAGTGGAGAAAATTTATGTAACGTAGTAAAGACAAAGCCACAGGTACAGTGTGAGCTCCACTGAGACACACACCCACCCACCCACCCACACACACACACACGTGCCTGCCCCTGCGCCTGTGAGTGGGAAGTGGCCTCCGTCCTGGGGACAGAGGTGCTCTGAGGCCAAGGGGCCAGGCTCCTGAGACCTACAGACCCAGACTTGAATCTTGGTTCTCACCTTGACCACATGTGGATTTGAGCAAATTGCTTGACCTCTCAAACTAAGCTTTCATGTCTTCGTTTGTAAAACGGGGCAATAATGCTATCTATCTGATAGGGTGGGTGTGAGAATTCAGTGAGCAACGGATAAATGTACGTAGAACCATTGACGTTGTGCCTGACACTTAGTACGCCCTCAGTACGATTAGCTGTTGTTGTTATTGTGATGATGATTGATCAGATTGTGAACTCTGGCTTCTCCGGATGTTAGGGTAACGGGTGATTTAAATTCTCTCTGTGGGCTTTCTGTATTGTTTAAGTTTTCTGTCATGAACATGCGCTAGGTCCCTTATCAAAAAAACAAAGTGTATTCTTTTCAAAAATAGGACATCCGAATGATATTATTTGGAAAAAACATTTCCAAAGAATACAGAGAAAGGGGATGGAGCACAGTCCCCAGGGTGGAGTGGGACACGAACGTGCGGCCCCATGGGCCTCATGAGGGCTCGGGAATCCGGACTGTGCTGAGCTGTAGGCCACTCTCTGTTCTGTTCACCAGGGCCCTTCCTCTGTCACATGGATGGGGACTGTTCACAGGGTTGCAGCTGGCTGCTGCCCTGCGCGGACAGCTGGTTCTAATTGCGCAGAACTGCACAGGACTAGGGCTGGAAAGGGGATGTTTGGGGAAGTTTGCATCATCTTCGTGACCCTAAATCTACTTATTTTCTGAGCAGATGGTAGTTTGAGGACTTGATGAAACAGTAGTGATGGCTGCTCTCTATGGCAATTCATAGATGATGCTGAGGAACAGCCAGTTGTCCCCTCGACCCAGGCAGACACCCTGACCCCGCAGAAGGCGCCTGCTCGTTCCCAGTGATCCCTCCCCCTCTGTGGTTGTCTAGCCAGGGGTTCTGAGGCCTTATGCAGGCCCTCGGATTCATTTCTCCCTGGGCCTGCCTGCTCCTTCTCCACACATAGCCCCTAGCAAGTGTTTCTTTCGATTACTAAAGTGCATTGCTCTCACATAAGAAAATTACATCGCCCATGTGTGAGATTACAGTACAAGCTAGACAGTGCAGCAGAGGCATGCGGATGGGTTTGGATCCACTCTGCCACCCTCGGCGTGCTGTCAGGGCAGTAAGACCTACCTAACACACAGCACGAGGCTTTTGGAGCTACCTCTGCTCAATGGCTCCATAGCCTTCCCATCCCACTCAGAATAAACTCCAGCCCTTAGCTGCCCTCAAGGCCTCTCACCTTCTCTTTCCCACCCCTCCGCTCCCACCGGCCCCAAGCTCATGCCGGTCCGGCCTCACTGCCCACCATGTGCAGTCAGATTCCAGGGGCCTTCCCCACTGAGGGGCTTCATGCTCACACTTCCTTGGGCCTGAACCCTCTCCCCAGACCCTCGCGGAGCTTGCTGCCGACCTCGTTCGTGGTCTCCACTCCACGGGCAGCCAGCCAGGCCTCCCCTCCGATATCCCAGTCCTTTGTCCGAATTAACATTTTTTCAAAGGATTTATCATCATCTGACTTATTGTGAGTTTCTCATCTTTCTCCCTTCCTATAGAACATTAAAAGCAAGAGCATATTTGGTTCGTTGCTGTGTTTCATAAAACATACTTTAACTCTGGTAAACAAGTGAACGGAGATGTGGTCTGTGAACTGTCCACTCCTGCCGTCCCTTCCTTGTCTCCTCTTCTTTCATTGCTCCCTTCTCACCCTTTCCCCTTTCTTCTTTTTTCCATCCTCCCCCTCTCCTCCTCCTCCCCCTCCTCCTCCTTCTCCTTCATCATCATCATCATTATCGTCATCATCCAAGGAAGAGTTAAAGACCCCTCAGCCCACTGACAGTCACTCGGAAGGCTTGGATGGAGGAAATGTCTTTCAGGGCTTCAACCTTGGGAAATAAAGCAGAAAAGTGCAGTTGCCCTTTGTTATCTTGAGTTTTGGTGATCTGTGTTCATGTCTGTCTCCCCTACTGGCCAAACTGAGTTCCTCGAGGCCTTGGCTGGCGGCCCTGGAACCTCTCCGTCACAGGCCGGGCGCTCAGTTGGCCCTCTCTGCCTTCCCTTCTTCCTGCTCCCTTCCTTTCTTTCTTCCATCCTTGCCTTCTTTTGCCTTTCCTCTTTCCCTCCTTTTGCCTTTCCTCTTTCCCTTTCTGTTTCCTTTCATTTTCCATTACAACTGGTTTTGTTCCAGTGAGGATTTAAGGCAGCTCCCTGCAGGAGCCCTTCCGTGGAGCTCTCCTGACTCCCCAGTTAGCTGCTCCTTCCTCTGCGCTTCACTTGGTCAAAGCCCTGATGCCTCTCTGTAGGACAGGTGTGTTTCCTGAAGGTCCTGCTGGGCATGCTTTTCACGTGCTTACTCCATCAGAAGATACAGAAGCATCTAGTGGTCATGTGAAAACTACCCATTATTTATGTTGGCACATTTATTTTATAAATGTTGACACTGACAGGTTTTAAACAGGTTATGACATTAAAAAAATTTCATATATTTTCGAGTATTTACTCAATTGTTAAAGTTTAATTTTAGAAGGTTTACAGTGTGTGAATTGTAATATGTCACCTATTAAAATTTATTTCAAAGTAATCCCATACATGATATTCAAATAGTACAGAAGAGCTTATGAAGAAAGGCTTTGATCCCTTACCCCAGGCCCCTCCCCTGAGGATTTTTCCTCTACTGGTTATTTTTGGAGCTTTATGTGGTGTGCTGAAACCTCTATTTCTTGTTTCATCAGTTTTGTATAGTGTCTCTTGACAGCCCACTTCCTCTGCTTTTCCTCCCCCCCCCACTTGCCGCCTTCTGTCAGCTGTACTTTTACACTGTCAAATTAATTAAATAAACATTCTGACATTTTGCAGCTATACCAACTGCTTCACTTTTCCTTAGACTGACTCTGAAAGTTGAAAACCAGCAAACGGCCTTCATTATTAGAGCTGTGCAAGCGTCGTCCAGTGCCAGGCTAGGTGGTGTGCCCGGGTAGCATTTCATCCTCTAGTGACCCTGGGCCATTCAGGACACAGTGTGCCTCTCAGCAAGGACCCACGGATTCTCTTTTCTTTTAATTCATCAACTGCTTAATATGGGGGAAAATATATATAAAATATTTAAAGTATACAACTATTAAAATATATGACATTTAAATATTTAAAATACAGATTATTTAAATGCACATATACTATTGAAATGCATATATAACATTTAAATATATACCAACAGAAATTTATTTTTTTGTAATTCCTGGAGATTAATAATTCCTTTTTTTTCTGTCATCATTTGCCCTCATCGTATCCTCAACCTTTTTCAAGTTTTTATTATATTTTTATTGCTCTCATATTTTTAATTGTATTAATTTTTTTTTCCCCAGAGACTTCCCTTCGGGGCCCTTGCCCTAATCCCATTTAAACTGCTTGTTCTTTAGTCTTTTCATACAACTGTTATTACTGTCCTTCCCTTCACGGACCTAGGTGCTTGGACTGTTTCCTTTCCTTTTTTTTCTCATGTGTGTATTGAGGTTTAATTTTACCCAGTAAAATTCACTCGTTTTAGTGAACAGTGTGGAGAGTTTTGATACATGTATACTGTGGTCCTCTCCTTATCCTCGGGGGGAAACATTCCGAGACCCGCAGTGGATGCCTGAAACCACAGGCAGTGCTGAGCCCTGGAACAGCACAGGGGTTAGGGCCACTGACCCTCCATGCAGTCGAAAACTGGGTGTAACTTACAGCTGGTCCTCCTTGTACACGGTTCCTCTGTTCCTGAGGGTCTGCACCTGAGGGTTCAGCTGGCTGTGGATCACGTGCCACTGTCGTCTTACTATTGACACCGCTGCGTTATCGGTGGACCTGTGCTGTTCAGACTCGTTGTTCAAAGGTCAGCTGTACAATGTTTCTTCCTATACTACACACTTATTTAGGATAAAGTTTAATTTATAAATTAGGCACAGTAAGAGGTTAACAACAGTAACTAATAATAAAATAGAACAATTATAACAATATGCTGTAATAAAAGTTATATGAATGGGGTCTCTCCCTCAAAATATCTCATTGTACAAATTTAATGCCTTTTTCATCTTAACTTACCATACACTGTGGCTGTAACTTTTGCAGTTTGAGGTGCAACAGCAAAACTAGCATGGATTTCTTTCTCCTTCTCCACAATTTCACGGATAGAAGAGTCGTTGTTACTGTAGATCTTAGCAACCTCCGCATACAATTTTCTCTTTCATTATTAAGTCAAGAACTTTCACCTTTTCCTTCAAAGGAGGCACTTTACAGTTTCTCTTTGGTGTGTTCCTAACTGCCAGCATCACTACTCTTGTGCTTTGGGGCCATTATTAAGTAGAAGGGTTACTTGAACACAGGCACTGTGACATCACGACAGTCAGTCTAATAACTAAGACGGCTACTTAGTGACTAATGGGCAGGACGCATTGGACAAAGGGATGCTTCACATCCTGAGCCGGACAGAGTGGGAGGGTGTGAGATTTTATCATGCTTCAGAACGGTGCACAATTTAAAACTTACACATTGTTTATTTCTGGACTTTTCCATTTAATATGTTCAGACCTCAGTTGACTGCAGCTTATAGAAACCACGGAAAGCAAAACTGCAGCTAAGGTGGGCAGGACCACTGTGCTTTCACGGAACCACCGCGATCCAATCCAGAGTGAAAACTGGTCTAGCACCTCCGAACTTCCCTGTTCCCCGTTGTAGTCAGGCTGCCTCCTGGCCCTGGCAGCCAGTGGTCTGATTTCTGTCCCTGTAGTTTTTACCTTTCTCAGAATGTTATAAAAATGGAATCCTCTAATATTTTCGTGTCTGGTTCCTTTCATTTAGCATAAAGCTTTTGACGTTTATCTGTGTTGGTGCCTGTCTCCATAGTTCATTCCTTTTTATTGCTGAGTAGTGTTTGATTGCATGGATGGATCACAGTTGTTTGTCCCTGCACCAATTGATGAAAATCTGGGTGGTTTCCAGTTTGGGGAAGTTGAGAATGAAGCTGCCATAAACACACGCACTTGGTTTTTTGTGTGGACAAGTGTTTGCATTAGTGAGAATTGTTGGGTCACTTGGAAGTGTATGCTTAACATGAAAAGAAACTGCCAAACTGCTCTCCCAAATGGCTCTGCCATTTTGCAGACCCCGCAGTGAGGTATGAGAGCTAAGAAATGCCTTATCTCTTAGTCAGACCCCACCGCCAACCCCAGAACTGGTGCTCTCCCCACTGCCTCAGTGTGTCATCCATTCCCTGGGCTGTTTTTAGAGCTCCTTTGACTAAGTGTGCGACTGTCCCACTAGTTCTTCTGGAGATTGTTCCGGACGGTAGGATGGGAGGAACAGGGAGAAACATGGAGGGAGGAAGAAGGAAAAAAGGTTGCCATTGAGCAAAATGGTGATGTGGTTTTGCTGACTGGGCCAGCCTGGTGTGACCCCTGAGGTCAGATTTAGTGAGCCGTCCTCGAGGTGGTGCATTTTCCCAGTGGACATGGATTTGGAAAATACTGCAGTTAGAATTAAGCACGTGTGGAAGGGCCCCGTGCAGCTGCCTGTGGCTCCGTGGCTTAGATTCTGCAGGGGTCTTCAGGGAGGACTTGTCCCAATCCCCAGATCTCCTCTTCCAAGGCCTTACCTCTTTGACCCCAGGCACAGTCAGGGTCAGGCCTTTCTCAGGCCACCTCAAGGCATCTGACTCCCAAAACCCTAAGCACAAAGCTGGCAGCTGGTGGCCAGAGAAGCTTCGAGGGTGAGCTGAAACCAGTGTTGACTCTTGCTGCCACCTGGGAATGCTTGCAGTTGGGGTGTTAAGACAAAGTTGACTGTATATTGGTTAGGGATTTTTTTCCATAGACAGTTTCTTTGTAAGAAACACCCTCCTTTGTCAGACCGAATGCCTAAAGAATCTCATGTCATTAGGTGTTTTTTATTTAAGGCAGCTGCTCAGATACCCCTTTGATCCTGGGCCTGCTGATTTTGAGGTGCCTGCGGGTGGCCAAGGAAGGTGTGGTCAGGAAGTGGCAAATATCCAGGCTGGAGCTGAGGAGAGAAACCTGGGCTGGACATAGCATGTGGTTGAAGCCGTGGCAGTGAACGTGATCTTCCAGGAAGGGATGTCGACTTGGAGAATGGAGAAGACCCTGGACAGGTTTAGGTGGGGTCTGTGGGGGTATGTATCAGAAAAGAACAGAGCAACTGGAAAAATACGACTGGGAATGGGGTCCTGAGAGGTGAGTAGACAACCAGGAGAACCAGGGCCAAGGGGCAAGGACAGAGCAGCGGCCGAGCCGGGAGGCTGTCGCTGGTAGAGAGAAGGGCCGTGCCAGTGGAGCAGGGAGCCAAGGAGGGGAAGCGAACTGAAACAGGGATGGATGACCATTTCAAGAAATTGGCTTTTATTATCGCTATCATGGTTGTCGTTGTCATATCTCCATTGTAGTATTAATGGGAGAGGCTGATGCACATTAGAATGTCAGCAGGAAGAAATTGGAGAGGAGGTTAAAGATACAGAAAGTGAAAGGGCACTAGAGCAAGGCTTCTGGACAGGGAAAGGGGAGGGAGACGGAGCCCAGGAGAGTGGGTTCTGGGGGGAGCAGGGCTTCTCTTCCATTAAAGCCAGAGGAAGGGAGAGGAGGCAGGTGAATTTGAACATTTAGTGGCAGAAAGTTGTCTTTTCACAGCTTCTGTGTTCCCCCTGATGAATCTGGGGAACAGCCACATGACAGAGTAGAGGTCCCAGAAGAAGCTGGCAAAGGGCCGTACGCGTTTTTACTGTCCTTTCATGTCCAGTTGACCTAAGCAGAGAGCTCAGAGCCTAAGACAGCCTGGGTGAGACCAGGGCCCCAGCGCAGCCCGGGGGCAGCCGCCTGGTTCGCCAGCGTGCGGGCTACCAGTGCCTTACCCACCTCAGCCCAACCCCTTATCTCCCTTCTAGAACCGGCCCTGTCTCCTCTGGTCAACTTTAACTTAGTTACACTTAAATCAGTTCCATAGCGTGGACCTTTTTTAGGCATTAGTGACTGGAGGAGAATTGTTCTCTTACTTCACATTTTCCAAACCCACTTCACACAGATGGAATCTCTTGTATTCCTCTAAGGCCAAACACTGAAGGGGAACAGTGCCAAGGAGGCTGGGCCCGGGACTTGTTTAACGCCGTTGTTATGGTCTCATTTCTTTTTGCACTGGATTTGGGAGATTTCAACGCTGAGGAATGCTCATACCCCGTTCATTCAACAAATGCTGCCTGGCACCTGCTATGAGCCAGGCCTGTGTCCTGCATGTCACCTCCTTTGTCAGGCTTCATCTCTCTTGGTCTCTGGCACCAATCTGCAGTGTTAGCTTCAGCATCCCTGTTTTCCTCAGCGATGAAACCGATGCCGAGGGAGGCGTCACCCAGGAAGTGAGTGTCAGGGTTAGGATTCAGAACAGGTCTTTTGGCTGGAAATCCTTTGCTCCTTCTGTTTTATCAAGGAACCTCTCAAGCTTCCTGCTTTACTCTGTTGAGATTTTAATTTTAAATGTTACATGTCTTCCAGTGCAAAAGGGTCCTTAGGAAATTGTCAAAACTAAGAACTGCACATACAGTTTTTGAATCAGGGTCTTAGAAATGTTCAAATCAAATAAATTTGGGGCAGATGTTTTAAGTATCTGCTTTTGGTTACTGCCTGAGTGACATCAGCAAAGTGAAACAGAAGTAATAATAGATTTTGTTAATAATTCAAGACAGCAACGAGAGTGTATTGTGGGAGAAAGAAGGGCATGTTTGGAGTTAGCGTGGAGTCTGAGAGCAGCGTGACCCTGGGAGGAGGAAGGGAATAGCCTTTATCAAGCACTTGTCATGTGCCAGGTGCTCTGTGTGTGTGCTCTAATCTTGCTTGACTGTTGTAATGAGCTTCACAGGTAAATACAGTATCATACCCATTTTAAGATGAGAAAATTAAGGTTCTGAGAACATAAGCATCACACAGCTGGTGTGTGGAGGGCAGGATCTCACCCGGGTCTGTCTGTCTGTAAGGTCCACCCTTCTCCCTTTCAGGATGCCTTCCTAAGTTACTTACGGTGTGGAACTGAGACCCAAACTCTGCATTAAATGAATACATACCCACATGTGCACACACCACACATGCACATACACACACATGCAGATATGAAGATAACTTCTGTTGTTTACTGAAGAACTCAGGGAATAACAAATGGAGCAATTATCAGCCAGAAATTGGGCAACAACCATGCCTCAGTCCTTGAACTTGGGTTTTACGGATTCTCCTTCATATCAGATTATAACCCGTACGTTTCCAGGACTGGCTTTGGGATCCACAGAGGAGAGAGGCTCTTGTCCTCACACTCACACTTTGAAAGGGCAGTAATATACATTTGCAAGCTGATTAAAGTATGTGATCTAAGGTGGGGTGGAAGGAGTCCATGGAACTGAGGCAGGTCAAATACACATTTGAAAAGAAACTTGAATACACATTTCAGAACAGGGACAATCATGGTAAACAGGGGTGAATTCTGAAGATCAAAGACATTCACGCCTACTTGTGAAGAGAAGTGGAGTTGAAGTATTCATTCAAGAGGATGAAGAGTCCTGAGCCCTTTCCTTCTTTATTGAAGCAGGTGTGGTGAGAATTACACCAGACAAGTGAAGCTCCCTGCCCCACACCCACCCAACATGGGGGGATTCTGGGTAAATGGTGCATTAGTTAATATCGTTGTCATTCCTGTTACTTGGGGGTCTAAATTGTGAGGGTGAGAAGGACTTGGCAGGGTCAAGGAAGGCTGTGTTTTTTCACGTGGGTGACTGGGAGGACAGCGGTGCCATTTATAAAAGTGAGGCTGCCAGGAAGAGGAGCTGTGTTTCTTAGCTCCTGGTTGGTTCCCCAGTGCTCCCAAGTCCAGGTCATTCATCTTGTATCCAGAGCTGCCCACTGCCTGCAGCCGCCTGCCCACAAGCGCTGTCAGTGACTTAGAGTTGGGTCCTGAGCTGTACTTGAAGGGCATGGCACTTCTGATGTAACTGCTCAGCCAGCAGGTTTGTCTTCGGCCATTCCCACAGCATCCCCAGCCTTCCTTGTAGACCCCTGGTCTGCGTCTGTTCCAGCTGGTGGGCAGCTGACTCTCACTAAGACCTTATAAAAGTTCCAGGTGTGCGGCAAAAAGTAGTGTTATTAAAAATACAGGGAGTGATGTGAATTAAAAGGAGGCCTTGTAACTTAGGGGTAGAGAACTTTAGAATCTACCACCTTTTCTCCATTCTCTGCCAGGGGTCCCCAAGGCACAAGCTGGAATGCTGGGCATCTGGTTAATGGCTTTTCCTTGGTCCTTTTGTGTACTACCCCCAAGTAATCTCATTAGATTACTCCTGTTCTCTCCCTTGGCTAGGAACCAGTCTCACTGAGAGCTAAAATTTAGGTAATTTGATTCTTCAAATTATAATGCTAAACCTGCTGGAAAGGAAGAGACAGGCTCCTGAAGAAGGTATTGAAGGGGCCTCTCCTCCTGCCCCCTTTTGGTTATAAGAGAATTGGAAGGGGCCAACTTCGGGAAGGAATCTGAGGTCATCCCAGAAGCTTCTCTGATCACAGTGAGCTTGGACCGGGACGTTGCCTGATTCCAGGAATGGAGGATGTCACTTGGCCAATGAAATCTGAGAATCTTCAGCTAGATTTTAATTTTAAGTGAGCCTAGGGGATGCGTCTTGCTTGTTAAAACATTATATCCTTTCTCAGACAGTTTGCATTAAGAAGGGACTTCTGGTCCCGAGGAGCTGGCAGAATGGGGCTGAGAATATTTTGGCACAGAAGCGGTGGCCAGGGTAGTGGAGGAAAGTACCCTGCTTCTCACCCTCACCTCTGGGGGCCCCAGGATGCACCTCCACCTACAGACCTGGCCCTCTTCTCCGGAGAAGGAGGAGGATCTCTCCCACCCTCGTGAGGACATGGATGAAGAGGCTTCAGCCCTTCCCCACCTGTGTCCGCATTCCAGTTAGATGCCCCAATGTATTTGCATCCCCGTTAGAATCGCTGTTGAAATTGACTCTGTGCTTCCTAGGAACTAGCCAGCTGTGGATGGAGTAAGAAGGAGAAACATAGTCTCGCTCCCAACGTCGTGGCCTTTACCCGGAGGTTTAACCAGGTAAGAACACCCCTTGCATGTGCCTGTCCAGATAGCAGTCTGTTGTCCCCTGTAGGCTCGGAGCCCCTCCAGGCTTCAGTCCCAGGCACCTGGCTCCAGGTTCAAACCCTCTTCCTGAAAACCCTCTACCCCCTTATTCCTGCCTGTGCCATCACAGTCCTTTTTCACACAGCAGGTGAAACTGAACGCATCTTTCTTGTGTATAAATCATTTCAGTGGCTTCCAATTTAACTTAAGCTAGGTTCAGGCACCTTAATTTGCCCTGCAAGGTCCTAACAGTGGATCAGGCTTCTGTCCACTCCTCCAGCCTCATCCCTTGTCCTCCCCCACTACTCTGCGGGCTTCAGCCATCCTGGCCTTCCACATCTTTCCTGCTGCATCATATCTCAGGTCCATCAGATTCCCATTCATGCTGTCCTCTCAGCTCAGAATTCTTTGTTCTTGTTCAGCTCCCAACCAAATCTCAGCCTGAATGTCACTTTCTCTAGGAGTCTTCAGTGAATCCTCAGCCTGTGTAAGGTCTCCCTGTAGTATGTTCCCTCATTGCACCCTGTGCTTCTCCGTGTGGTCCTTTCCCCATCTGTCCTCGTTCTGTGTATCTTCCTTGCCGTCTGTGGGCTCCCTGAGGGCAGGAACTGATCTTGTTCATCACTGAGTCCCCCACCACCTTGCCCAGCGTCAGGCACATAATAGAGCTTCTATAAATATATGTAGAATGAACGAATGAAGTACTCAGGAAACACTTCTTGAATTGAATTTCTTTGAACTCCTGGCGGCCTGGTCATTGGCCGCATGCATGCTACTGCAGTCCGACTTGGTCTAATCAGAACCTTTGCTCCAGCATGAAGATCTGCATCCCCACTTAAAGGAATGATACTGGGGACTTGGACCAACTGAGGACCACCTGCCAGCACGTGATCTTCAGTAGGAAGTGCCATGCAAGACTCCCTGTGAATAGACCGGGCCTCCACTTAGGGCTTTTGATAGCTTTTCCTCTATCTTCTTGTTTTTCTGGTTTCAAACGAGGGCAGTGGCCCAGAGGTCGCACAGTGTACGTGACTGGACCTCCGAGTGTTGGGCCTCAGCTGCCTTTGGGCCTTC
Organism: Vicugna pacos; assembly: GCF_048564905.1. Taxonomy (NCBI): domain Eukaryota; kingdom Metazoa; phylum Chordata; class Mammalia; order Artiodactyla; family Camelidae; genus Vicugna; species Vicugna pacos. The sequence goes on from NC_132990.1 coordinate 72,324,581, forward strand.
CTCCAGCTGGGCCTTCCCTCTTGGAAATGCCGGGGCCCGTGCCTCCCCATTACTCAGCTCTCTGCAGGCGTCTCCAGCCTCGGCTACCGCTCCGAGAGGCACCAGCTTGTAGTCTGACAATCAGGGTCAGAGTTAGCATTATTGTTGTTTTATGAAATACAGTAGGAACTAAGGAAGGTCTAGATAGATCTGCGGTATGGACTGCACACCGTTTGTTTTGACAAGAGAAATTATGAAGCCTTTTTTTTTTTCTTTTCAAAATCTTTTCCTTTTCAACTGAGCTTAGTCCTTTAAAAAAAACCAGATGTGTACACACTGTCAGGGGATTCATAGTTTCCTTAGCAAAACTATTTGACTGGGAGCCAGCTCAGTCCCACCTCTGACCAGCCGCAGAGCTCCCGGAGGGGGGCCACTGGGGGCTCTGATGTAATCTGCTTTGCACGCGGAGGCCAGGTCAGCTTGGCAGAGGGCAGCGCAGCGTGTTCTGTGAACAATTGCATTGTGTCCAGCTCAAACCAAGAGGGTGAAGCAAGCCAGAAGTGAAGTTGCATTTTCCCAAACAGACTCTCTGAGAAATGGTCTTCCTGCTGCCCTGTCAGCCACTCAGAGGGCAGTTCCCGGACATGGCCTTGATAGCTCTGGTTTGAAAACTGGCCAGCAGCCAGGCTGTCAGCCACTGGGGCTGCTTTTCCTGAGATGAGCTGATTGGCAACCCTTCCTGGTGGACTTTCACATGTGACAATAAGGCTGCTCGTCAGACTCCAAATACAGACAAGCAGGTCACTTACCTTTCTGAGCTTCAGTTTCCTTACCTGTAAATGAGAACTAAAATAGCGCTCACCTTGCACGGTTGTTATGAAAGCTAAATGAAATGATACAGGAAGAGCTCTTAGCAGTGTCTGGCATGTAGTAGGCATCCAAACATTTTTGAGGGGAAAAAGGGAGAATGTGAAGGTCAGCTGATTGGAGGGAGGTTGCCAGGGGACTTGAGGCTCCTTGTGGCCACACCAGAAACTCAGCAGCCAGTGTTCTGGTCAGCCCCTGAGGACTTGCCTGCTCCTCCGTGGGGCCTGAGCTGCTTGGAATTTGTTTATGGAATGGCTGAGATGGAAGAGCTTGGCTGAGTTCCCTAAAGGTCTGTTATAGGCCAGGCTTGTGTCTTGGCCCCAGAGAGTTTACCATAAAGCCAGAAGTTCTTAACAGTTTTTTTTTGATCCTGGGTTCTTTTGAGAACCTGACAATATCACATTTGAACCTTCCCCCAGATAAATACACAGATGTATAAATTTTCTTTTACTTTGAGCGGGTTTGCTGCCTCTCCTCTACCCCTGCCCCCCGAAGTTTGTGCGGGAACGCTTCAGAGCCTGTGGACAGCAGGCCAAGAAGCTGTGGTCTCAGAGTCAGGCAGACCCGAGTTTGCATCTTAGCTCTGCCGCTTGTTGCCTGCCCGATCTCGGGTTGTCTTTCAGCCTCTGACCTTTCTCATTTATAGAACACGAAGAATCCTTTCAAGTGGTTTTTAAAGATTAAGTTTAAGATTTAAGAGAATCATGGATGTAGAGGGTTTAGCTCAGCATTTGACACATAGTAAACAAGTAACATTAGCTTTAAAAGTGTGGTAGCAGAGAGGGAGCTGCAAGTTGAAAGGAAGATTAGGCTTGGGCCTAAGTGCTGGCGGTAGGGTTGGGATTGTGTCCTGAAGGTGAAGAATTAGGAAGAGATGAGGAGGGAACTGGGAGGACTTGGTTCTGGTCCAGGCTCTGTTGCTAACCTGCTTTGAGGCCTTGGGCATGTTTGCCAACATTTGCCCTGGAGGACTAATTTAACTATTCTCATGGACTCAGATGTGTGTGTGCGTGTGTGTGGAGGGAGAGAGAGAGAGAGAGAGAGCCCAATGACTGAAACCCCAGCTCAAACTCAGACTCGCCGTAATGGCTTATATAACAAAGTCCAGGGAGAGACTAGACTTCACGCGTTGCTAGGGGCCTCGGACAGCACCCGCCGCCCTCAGGGCTGCTCGCTCCACCTAGAGGTCCTGTTTCCACTGCACTGGCTCCCCTTTCAGGCAGCCTCCTCCTTTGTGGTTGAAAGATGGCTGCCAACAGCTCGTTGTGAGGGCAAACCCTGCAGAAGAGACCTGCTTCTGTTTCAGTAGCTCCATTTGATGTCCTAGAATGGAATTGAGACTCAGGGATTATTTTTTTTTAATTAATGATTTTTTTGATGCTTTATTGAGGCCACTTTATTTTACTTTCTGGGGTGGTGGTGGTAGTTACTAGGTTTGTTTATTTATTAGTGGAGGTACCGGGGATTGAACTCAGGACCTCGGGCATGCGAAGCACACTCTCTACGACTGAGCTGTACCCTCCCCTGAGACTCAGGGATTGATTGCTTTGGCTTAGGTGCCATCCTGTTCATCCTGATCTAATTGCCCTGACGGGGAATCAGAAGGCTCTGGCTGTCCGGGTCTCTGAGGCAGACCTTCATGTGGATGTAGGGGTAGGGGGCTAGGCCACAGGGACTGAGAATGAAGGACTGGCAGGTCCTCAAGGAAAGTCAGGGTGCTCGGACAGGGAGAAGCTGAGAATGATGGCCAGAAAGGAAAACCCAAGGACCCTCTGCAGACCCTCTTCTCTCTTGCAGTCTTCCATCCTGCTCTGAGGTTTCTCCCCTGTTCAATCTGGTGACACCCCATCACTCCAAATTCCTTCTAAACCTCCGTGCATCATTAGCCTAGTCATTAAATGTTCCTGCTTCCTCTTGGCTTTAATCGGAACTATTTAAAAACCATTTGTGGAGCACTTAGGCTCACTTACTGAGTTAAATACTGCACTAAGCATTTAACCTGCTATTATATGATTCTGTTTTCACAAAGCCTACCGAGGCAGATATTTTAAACCCATTTTATGGATGAGGAAGCTGAGGTTCTGTAAAGTAAATTACCTTGCTCAAAGTCACATAACATATGAATTTCTTTACTGAGGGGCCTTCCCATTTTTTTTATGAACATGACTCCAGTAGAACCCTCTGTTCTTCCAGACCTTATTTATCACAAGGCTGGAGACAAAGTTATTAGCATTTCCTCTTCCAAATGCTACCTCCAATTATTCCTTCCTCATTGTAAAAAACCCACTTTCATTTGAGGCTCATTACTTCTGGTTATATTCTTTTATTTATTTAATAGACATTGACTAAATATGTACCAGGCTCTGTGCTGGGTTCGAGGGGTCAACAGTAAACTAGATGTAGCCCTTGTGATCATTAGCTCGTAGTCTAGAAGGGGAGGCAGACGTGATGAAGGTGATTACAGTCCGGGGAAGCAGTGCTCGGATGGGGAACCAGAGGAGAAGCGTGAGCAGTAGGAAGGGACACCAGGAGACTAGATTGGAGTCTTCCATTAATTAAGGTGAAGGATAGAGAGGTGAAGTGTCTGGACTCAGGAGAACATTAAGAGACCGGATGATAGCACTTGGTGATTGATTGGATGTGGAAGGAGATGACAGGAAGGAGCAAAGGAGGATCCTCCTTTGGTCCTTGGCAGCACATTCTTTGAGATGGTGAGTGCAGAAGGAGGAGTAGTTGTTAGCATATGAGTTGGGTTTGGACATGTGAGCTCAACTATGCAGGATATTTGAGTCTGGAAGTCAGAGGGAGGATCCAGCCTGAAGATGCAGATGCTGGAAACATCTCCATTTGAAGCCACAGGAGTAGATGAGGTCAGCCAGGGAGAAACAGAGTCCTAAGCAAGAACCTGAGGGCTTCAGGGGAGGGCAGAGGAAGAGGGGCTGAGAAAGAGCAGCCTGGGACGAGAAGAACACCTAGAAAGGGTGGTGTCTTGGAAATCAGTGTCTCAAGGATAAGGGGATGCTACAGAATGGGTCAATTAAAAGGGCCAAAACAAGAGTCTTTTGCATTCAGCAGCAAGGTGGTGGTGAGCTCAGCAGGAGCAGTTTAGTGGGGACATGAGACGGAAGCCAGGCTATAGCAGCTCGCACAGCAGGAGAAAGCAGGTGTAGGTGAAACTTAGAACAGGGGATCCCAAGGAGCAAGAGGAGAAGAAGGGAGAGGCTGGAGGGGTTGAAGCCATCCAGGGAGGTGGTTTTATGTTCCTTTTTTCTTTCCAGTGGGCAGAGCCTTGAGGATGCTCATATTTTGAATAGAAGGAGCCAGTAGACCAGGACAAGTTAAAGATGAGGAGAGAGGGAATACCTAATGAAGTGAAGTCCCAAAGAAGGTGGGAGAGGCCATGACCCGAGGCTTCCTCATGGTAAAAAGCAATTCCGCAGAAAGGAAAGACAAGACGCAGGTCTGCTTGCAGACACAGTGCAAGGAGGTTCATGGCTCCTCTTTCCTTGGTGAAATAGGAGGTAAAGGGGGCGGGGGAGCAGGGTGGGAAGCTTGAGGGGTTTAGGAAAGCTTGAAAAAGCCACTGGGGGGGGGGAGAGAAAACTGACTATGGATATGGGAAGACTGGGCGGAGCTGATGGTCCAGATGAAATGGAGAGTGGGGCTTTTAAAGTGGCCCCAGAGGGTATGAGGGTGGGTGGTTTTCTCTAGTTGCATTTTGCAGTCTAAAGAGAGGGGCACAGGGGGGCAAGTGGTTGGATCCATCCACGGTTCGGGGTTAACAAAACAGATTTTTTGAAAGGACCACAGGGCAAGAGACCTTAAAATACTGACTAAGGAGGGACTGAAGTAACAAATGATAGGGGATCCGTCTGCTCAAGAGGATAAGGGCTGCCAGGGACTCCGAGGTATGGTGAGGCGGAAGGCCAGGCACGGTGGGTGTCAAGGAGAAGGTAGGGCCTGGAAGGTTTAAAGATTGTGGTCCAAGGCTGGGACTTCATGTTTCTGATGCAAGGCAGTCCTGGGGACTTACAAGAAGGAGGTGACTGAAGTGGTAGGTGGGTAGTTGTTGTGAAGTAATCAAGGGATCTTGAGGCCATGGTCATTCAGTGATGTTGAAGTTGCCCAGGGAATAAGGCAGGGTTTGCTATGGAGAAGAAGGCAGTGGTCCAGAGTCAGGTCTGCTGACTATTGCTAAAATTTCACCCTTTCCAGAATGTAAAAAAAAGGGCATATGTGTGTATATATATATATATGTATGCATTTAAGATTCATCCATGTCTTTATATAGCTTGATGGCTTTTTTAAATGAATACTATTCATTATGTGGACTTATCAGTCTGTTTATCCATTCATCTTCTGAAGGACTTACAGTTTTTGATGATTACGAATAAAACTGCTATAAACATTTGCATGCTATTTTTGTGTGTGGACATAAGACTTCAGACAAACGGGGTAAATACCTAGGAGTACGGTTGCTGGATCAGGTCTGCACCATTTTGCATTCCCACCAGCAGTGAATGAAAGTCTGTGTTGCTTCAGATCCTTGCCAGCAATTGGTATTGTCAGTTTTTTAAAAATTAAAAATTAAAAAATTTAAATTAGAATGGCTGAATTCTAATAGGGGTGTGGTAATTCCGTTTCCCTATGCTTTATCCCGCCTCTCCCAGTTATGTCCAGTTCTGGGTGCCTCTCGTGAAGAGCTGGGTGGGGAGGGATTGTCACACAGAAGTGGCATGTCAGTATCACAGGGGCCAGAAGGTGAGGGGAAAGAAAGCATGTTACACAAGGATCAGGTGAAGGATGTAAGAGTGGAAAGACTCAGGACGGAGGTAATCAAGGTTTTCAAGTGACTGAGGGGCTCTTCTGGGGAAGCTGCCTAAAGAGAACACAATCAGTAAGTGCAGGGCCCAGGGGACAGAGGTGGGCAGGAGGTTGCGTTCTCCTAATACAGGGTAGCTCCCTAGCCCTGGAGGCTCAGGCAGGGACCAGACAGCTTTATCTCAGCGCCAGCAGAACAGCATCTGGCGGTGGGGGCAGGGAGAGGGTGGGGCCTCTCAGATCCCTTCTAACTCCAGGTTTCTAAGAAAACTGTGAATGGGTTTGTGAGAAATTTATAGCAAAGTAGATTTCTCATAAGAAAAGATGGTATTCTTAAACTTGGGTTTTTCTTTATATTATGCTTTGACTGTTTTTATTTGTAGTTGATTAAATTAAGTTCTTTGTGTTCATAACTATTCTGCTTTACTCATCTGTGATACTGTTGTGAAATTTCCCAGGGGATATTTTAGTCTCCAGTGGCTAAACTCCAGTGCTAGTCATACGACTAAAACAGTAATAGCAATCATAGTAGCTTATGTGTTTTAAAAGCTTACTGGCACCATGACCAAGTGGCATTTAGTCCATGTATGCATGACTGACTCAACAGTTAAAAATCAATTAATGTAATCCACTGTATTAACAAGCTAAAGAAGAAAAATCCTATCAGTTGACTCAAAAAAGCATTTGACAAAATTCAACACCCATTCGTAATAAAAAGAAAATCTCAGCAAATTAGGGATAGAAGGGAACTTCTTCAACTAGATAAAGAACATCTATGAAAGTTCTGCAGCCAGCCTCACACTTAATGTAGAGATGCTAGGTGCTTTCCCCTTAAGATTGGGAACAAGGCGAGGATGCGCTCTCTGCCCACTTTCACTTGGCATTGTACTGGAAGTCCTGCCTAGTGCAATAAAACAAAGAAAAAGAGATGTACAGATTGAAAAGGAATAAAACTGTCTTTATTCACAGATGATAGGCTTGTTCTATAAAACGAATCTCAAAGAAATCTATTTTTAAAACTCCTGGAACTAGTAAGTGAGTATAGCAAGGTTGCAGGACACAAGATCAGTATATAAAAGCTTTCCTATATACCAGCAGTGAGGAATTGGAATTGAAATTTAAAAAAAAACAAAAAACACCACCATTTACAGTAGCACAACACACTCAAGAAATACTCGGGTATAAATCTAACAAAGTATGTACAGGTTCTATACGTGGAAAACTACAAAACACTGATGAAAGAAGTCAACGTAGATTGAAATAGAGATTCCGTCTTAATATACTAGAAGACTCGTTATTAAGATGTCAGTTCTTCTCAGCTTGATCTATAGATTCAATTCAATCCCAAGAGAAATCCCAGCAAGCTATTTTATAAATATCGACAACCTGATTGTAAAGTTTTAAAGGAAAGGCTGAAGACGTGGAGTAACCAGCACAATACTGAAAAAGAACAGAGTTGGAGGACTCACTCTACCTGATTTCAAGACTGATTGGAAAGATCACACGCTACTGGTGAAAAAATAGATGCCTCGGATGATGAAACAGAATAGAGAGCCCAGAAATAGACCCACACAAATACAGTCAGCTGGTCTTTGACAAATGCATGAGGGCATTCAATGGAGAAAGGGTAATTTCTTCAGTAAATGATGCTGGAGCAATTGGAACTGTTTCTGTATATGTGAAAAAAATGAACCTAGATTTAAGACTTTAGCCAGAAAAATTATTGATCATAGGCCTAAATGTAAAACACAAAACCATAAAACTTTTAAATGAAAACAGAAGAAAATCTACATGACCTCTGGTGATGAGTTATTAGTTATAATGCCAAAAATGCAATCCATGAAAGAAAAAATTGGTGAGTTGGACTTTAGTAAAATTAAAGTTTTCATTCTGCAAAAGACACTGTGAGAATTAAAAGACAAATCACAGACTAGGGAAAGTATTGGCAACTCCCATATCTGATAAAAACACTTGTATCTAAAATATATTCCTGAAACTCAACAACAAGAAAACAGCCCAATTAAAAAACACGCAAGAGATCTGAACAGATACTTCGCCAAAGAAGACGTGCCAAGGTCTGATAAACGTGTGAAAAGATGATCAGCAGTATTTGCCACTGGGGAAATGCAAAACACCACACACCTATTAGAGTGGCTTAAAAAAAAACAAGCCCAAAACAAACAAAATCCCCACCAAACCTGATAATACCAATCGCCGGGAAGTATTTAGAGTAACACAAACTCTCATTTGTTGCTGGTGGGAATTGGAAATGGTGCGATCCAGCAATTACACTCTTTGATATTTATCCAGTTAATTTGAAATCTTATGTCTACACACACACATACACAAACAGCACACAAACGTTTATAGCAGCTTTGTTTATAACGATCAAATCTGAAAGTAACTAAGATGTCCTTCAGCAGGTGAATGGGTAGACAAACTGGTACACTTGGGCAATGAAATAGTATTCATCCAAAAAGAAAAAAAAGGAATAAGCCTTCAAGCCATATAAAGACGTGGATGAATCTTAAATATACATTGCTTAGTGAAAGAAGCCAGTCTGAAAAGGCAACATATGTGTGATACCTCCCCGACTTTTTTTTTTGACATTCTGGAAAATGTCAAAAAATTCCGGGAAGGGTAAAACTACAGAGGTGGTAAACAGACCAGTGGTTTCCAGAGGTGTGAGAAGAGCAGAGGGTTGAGCAGGTGAAGAACGTGGGATTTTTAGGGTGGTGAAAGTGTTCTGTATGATACTGCAATGTTGGATACATGCCACTGTGCATTTGTGAAAACCCATAGGACTTCACAACACTAAGAGGAAACCTTAGTATATGCAGATTTTAAAAATTCATTGTGGATATTAAGGGCTCCTAGAATGGAATGCAGAACATAACAAAGGAACCTAACTATATTATAAATGTGTGAAACAACCTAACTGAGGAGGGTGAGGGAAAGATGCTGGCCTTGGGAGATGAGGGGGCCTGAAAGACTAAAGACAAAAGGAACTATATAAAAGCACTCTGCGCTGATAAAGTTGTTTCCCAAGGGGGATGGGTAGCAAGTCTGGAATCATTATACGTGTACACTGGGACTGAACAATTATGGAAATGGATGGCAGATGGTGGGACCCAGGTTTCTCCCACTGTTGGTGTGGGAGGTTTCAGACAAGCAAGGGAGAAGGCTAGAATGATCCATATGGCAATGGATTGGGGTTGGAGACATTGGTATGAACTTATATTTGGTTTAATATAGGTACAAATGGTTACATGTAGAAATATTTATGGATATGTGTATGTACATGACTTAGTGTACACACACATGAACACACACTTCCTCGCTCTACCATCTGAGAGGACCTAGAAGCAATGATGCCTCAGTAGCACAAGAACATCTAGCTCCCAGGTCTTGGTTTCTAATACCATTATCTAATAAAAGGAACCAAGGCTCCCTGGAGAAATTATTGGTTTCAAACTGGGCAAGAAATAAACAGGATAAGCCTGTAGCATCTTTTAGTTCCAGAAAGTAAGCAAGTACTCAAACGAACAAACCAAAACAAAGCTGGGGGCGTGTCGAAGCCAGCTCTCAGTGGCCAAAGCTGGAACAATTTGAGCAGCGAAATAAATAACATAGTATTGGATTATAACCCAAAGTATAAAATAAATATCCATTCTGATGTAAATAAATGATGGAATAAATAAACAGGGGGGACTAGGCAAACCTCCTGCGCAGAAGAATTCCAAATAATCTATGTAGATATTTTGTCCTCAGGAAGGTGGAGCACAGCTGCCTGCTTCCTTCCATAGCAACTTCCTTTCAAAGTTTGAGGTGATAGTATTATTTATTATTTATGATAAATATTATTTATGTAGCCAATTCTCTATTGATGGGCTTTTTTTTTCCTGTTCTTTTGCTGTAAACAGAAACAGTGCTTTGGTGAACCGTTGTACACGTCCCTCTACACGTCTGTATTTTCATGAGCTAAATATTCTAGGGAGGATGTAACTTTAATACCTTGAAAGGTATATATTCAAGTGGTTCTTCAATATGGTTCTATGAATTTATACCCCTACAAACAGTATATAAAAGTACCAATTTTTCTACCCACAAGGGTAGAGAAATTCTCTTTAATAAAAAAAAGACCTTTTACTAATTAAGAGTTAAAGGACAGGTGTCCCGACAGAAAGATGGATGAAGGACCTGAGCAGGTAATCCAGAAGGCAAATAGTACAAATGGCCTATAAATATCTGAAAACAAAAAAACTGGAAAAAAAAAGTGCAACAAATGTTAACTGGGTAATCATGAAAAAAAATGCAAAATAGAAAAATGAGACATTATTCTGTCCTTTAGGTTAGTAATGAAAAAAGAGCTCTAACAACTGCTCTTGGCCCATGTGTGGGAACAAGGATCTGCTCAAACTTGTTGATGTTGATGAATAAACAAATAGACCCTTTGGAGGCCAAGGTTTTTAACATATACTTTTGAAAAAAAGATACACATACTTTTGTTTATGCCACCTTACAGGAATTTATCCTCAGACCTTAATTAAAAGTGTGTATGTATAAATGCTGTTCACCACAGCATTGTCTGTTACAACAGAATAATCAGAAATAAACTGTCCAAAAATAGGTTACTTAATGATGATACATCCCTAAGATGAAACGCTTGGCAGCTGCTGAAAAATACATTGACATTCTTATATATTTAAACAGGCATTGTGATTGTATGATTAACGTGTACCAATTTAACTGAAAAAGACAAACATATATTCTGTGGCTAGAAGGACATATGTTCTAAGACATGGCAAACATGTTCCAAGATAAGGACACATCGCACAGTGTTTATCATGGGGGTCTGTCTGTGAGAACAGGGTTGCAAGTGATTTCTGTCTTTTGTGTTTTTCTCTCTTTCCCTTGTTTTCTGCATTAAGCTTCTCTTTAAATTTTGTAGTTAAAAAACAGCTAGAAAATGTTCAAAACTATGCTGATTCTACCTTTGTTGTGTCTTTCTTATCTACCCCTTCCCTCCTGTCTCCTTCAACGTGGCTCTAGCTCAGGCCTCCCATCTCTCACTTAAACCATTGCATCAGCTTCCTGATGGATGTCCCTGCCCTAACAAAAGGGTCTAACCTGTCACTCCTGTGATCAGAAGCCTCCGGAACTTTCCCTGTGTAGCATAGTGTCCTGGGTCCTTCTTGTCCCCCTGTTGCCACAGACCCCCACAGTCTGGCCCTCACTTACCCTTCCAGCTTCAGTCTCCCTCCCCACGCCCTCCCCGCAGAGCACCTGCAACACCCGTCTGTCCTGTCCCGTTGGCCTACTCAGCTCTCTCTGGTCTCTTTTTACCTGTTGAAAGTCTACCCATCTTTCAACGCCTGCCTCCTCTAAGAAGCCTCCTTCTGTCATTACCTCCCCCATAGCTCAATTCACTTGGTTTGAACTTCTTTGATGGCCATGATCACCAGCTGCCTTTTAGTATAGTGATTTCTGGAGGATCCTGCTTCCTCCTTTGGTGTCCTTCATATCAGTCAAGGACTTACAGGATCTGGACTCAGGGTGCCTGGAGCACACAGTAAGGGCTTCGTGAAAGTTTTTGTACGGAACTGATGAGAATTGCCTCTGTCCACCATGTGCTGCAGATCAGAGTCCACTCTGCCTTGTTCCATAATTATGTGTTAAATATGTGTGATTTGGGGGCATGTAAGAATCTATTAAATTATACATATAAACTATCACACTTGAGATTTATGTGGCATAAAATTGTGCATGTATTAAAATATAAGGTTTATGGGCATATCATTTACTATTCAGAAAAATCTTTCTTCTATAACTGGCTAGTAAACAGTTCAGTCTGAATTTAATTTTAGGCAATTCTTTGGAAAAAATGATTCTGTGGAAACCCAGGCATGCCCTGGAGGCAACCACAGATAATTATGCAGAAAAAAACACTTTTCTATAGAATTCCTGCTTTGATTCTTTGTTAATCTTTTCTTTCATTGAAAAGTGACAGTATTTCAGTGAAGAGAATACATTTGGTGGCAGCAGTGAACATGCTTTGTTAACTGTGGAATATCCTTAACTATTTTATTCTTTGTAAAACTGGGAGGTTTTAGACGCCTAGCCTTCCTTTTCATTCCACCCCCACCCCCATACTCGGCCCCTCTCCGCCGTTCTTTGCGGTGCTGTCTTTGCACTCGTGGGCATCCGTGTTTCACAGAGAGCTGTTAGTATTGTACTGAAACAAAAACAGGAAAGCCAGCCACTTCCAGTGTTTCTTGGCATGAAGCCCCTTCTGTGTTTCACTGAGGTGTCACACGAGTCAACTAGACATTGGTAGATGACTTTCTTGTTCCCACCGAAGGACCCCGGGCCTGGGGGATATTGATTTTTGTAAAAGATCAAGCATGAATGATGTTCTGAACCAGAAGTACAAGTATACTTTTTTGGCATATCCTGTCTCCAGAAAAACATGCCCCGTTACCTGCAGTCCTTTTGGAACTTTGAAAGACCCTTTAAAAAAAATCATTTAAATGATTGGGCAACCCTCTCCTAGAAAATTAATTTTGTTGCAGTTGTGTGAATATTCGTGAATCCTTCTTGTCTTGGGTCTGTCTGGGGATATGGGTCTCACGGGTGGTACTGCCAGCATGCATATCTCTTTGCCTGGCCATCTGTTTGTCCCGCCATCTATCCATCCATCTGTCTATCATCCATCCATCCATCCATCCACACATTGATCCATCGTCTCCCCACAACTGGGATCATTCTGAGCAGGAATCCTGTCTGATTCATCTCAAAATTCCCTGCTGCAACTTCAGAGAGACCCATATGTCATGGAGGCCCAGTAAGTGCCCTAGATGATGATGGAGGTGCTTACTTCTCTCAGCCCTCAGGACCGTGTGTGTTGGTGTGTGTCAGCTGGTGCTGAGAGTAGGTGGCCCACTTGCAGGGCTGGGTGTCATAAATGGGCCCTCACCCTCACATAACCCTCCAGTGTGTTCTCCCAGCTCCCCAACCTCTTGGAAATCCCTTAGAAGTGGTGGGCAGGGCAGCTTGGGTGGTCCCGCGTTTAACAGTTTTTCTGGGATGTGTGTGTCTGTGTTTGACTCTACAGGTCAGTTTTTGGGTTGTACGAGAAATTCTAACAGCACAGACTTTAAAAATAAGGGCAGAAATCCTGAGCCATTTTGTGAAAATAGCCAAGGTAAGTGGGGTTTTTTTTTTCCTTTCCTTTCCTTTCTCTTTTTGTCTCAAAAATCTGTTTCCTGAGTTCTTTGGGAGCTGATTTGCACTGGACCTGCTGGGCAGAGTTCAGACAGGGAACTGTGACCTGACTTCCCCAGACAGAGGCAGCTGTGGACCAGCCTGCTGCCCGCTTGGCCTCCCGGCCCTGGTGCACATGTAGGCACATGCCCTCCACCCCGTGATTTTGGCAGCCAATGCTTCTCTTCAGCTGGCCTTTCACAAACTCTCCACGAGGCCCCAGGGGCTACCCTTGGGAGCCATTTATCCTTCTATTAAGATGTGCTGGCACTGGAGATTTTAGTTAGCATCAGTGTTTGCGATACCATCACATCCTGCACAGTTCTATCTCCAGTCAGCAGAACTCACCCCACCCCATCCTGCATTTAAGGCCTGGGCCCGATGACTGGGCTGCCCCCAACTCTCACCGCCTGACCCTAGCCTGATAGGGTCGGTCCTTGCCAGTTGTTCGGCACCAGGCTCATGTCTTTACCCCACCTTTCCCCTCCTCTTCCCTCATCTCTACCGGCCCAGGCTGTGATCCCATGGGCCTTCCTGGACCACTCTCATCACTTACATGGTCTTGCCAGCTCCTTGCAGTATCCTGCTCCCGACCACTGGGCTTGCAACTCAGCAGAGCACTGTTCTACCTGGTTCACGACCTGCTTCGTGTGTGTGTGTGTTGTCTTTCCACTCAAATCCTAGGTCAGCTAAACTTTACTGAGGTCCCTTTTAAGCCAGGTGCCATAGCAGCTGCTTTACAGAAATGATTGTACTCTATGCTCACATTATTGTTACCCCATTTCCAGAGGAGGGAAGGGAGGCTTAGAGAGGTGAGTGTCCCCACCCAGGCGCCACAGTGAGTCAGGTGGAGCACGGCTCTCTACCTTCAGGGGAGCTGCTCTGCTGCTCCTCGTGCGAGATGAAGTGCGTGGGCACCTTGGTGTCCTTGCATTCTGAGTGCTGGAACCGTGCTGGGCTTAGTGACACTTGTTGCTGTCGGGGAGTTCATGCCGGGCCAAGAGAGGAAGTGAGATGAAGTTCCGGTCCACCGGGTGCTTTCAGTTTGAATTAGTTTACAGTTCCCACCCAAGGGATCCCAAACGATTCCTCCTTAATTTCTGCCATCTTCCAGTGGCGGATCATCATGCTGGCACTGTGTCCTGGGTGTGTTCTGTGCAAGCCCCCTCCTTTCTCTGGGCCTTGGTTCCCCATCTATAAAATGAAAGGAGTGGATTGGATAATCTCCCAGAGAACTTTCAGCTCTAAAAGATGTCCTGTGACAGGCATGGCAATTCAGATACAAAGGATGAAATTCAGTTCACCCAGAGGATCTGTTCTTTCACATAGGAAACAATTAGGGAATGTTACAAGATGCATGAAATGAAGTATTAACTTGTGTGGTAAAGGAAGAAATCTCCGCGTGGGAACGGAGCTGTGAGGACCAGGCATAAGGGCTTTTCATTCATTTGTTCTTTTTACTGGGCCCTGCTTTGTGCTGTGCTAGGTCCTAGGGATGTGCTGGTAGACACACCTTCATCCCTGCTCTCAGGGAACGCATGGTCCAGGGTGAGAGGGGGCAGGTAAAAGCAAATACAGTCCAGTGTGCCAAGGAGATGTGCAGGCAGGTGTGGGAACGCACAGGTGGGGGAGCATGGTCAGGAAAGACATACTAGAGGGAGTGGCCTCTGAGCTTGGAAGTCCCCACGGCAAGTGATGGAGGGTGGGGTGGGGTTGGGGACAGTCTTCCTGACAAAGAACAAGTAGCCCACATCACACTGAGCGCTCACCCGGGTGCTAGGCACTGGTCTGGGCGGTTTAGGGCACTGTCCCACGTAGTGGAGGTGCCAGGAATTCCCTTCCTCGTTTTAAATATGAAGACGTCAAGTCTCAGAATGATTAGGTAGCTTGCCATAGGACACAGAAGTACTGGGAACTGGGATTGGGACCTGTGGCGCCTGCTGGCTACACAGACTTCCCAGGCTCCCGAGAGTGAGAAGTGGGGCCCCGGTCCTGTGAGCAGGTTTCCTTCAGCATAAAACCAAGAACAGAGCAGTCACGTTTTTCTGCGTTTACTCTCGCCCATGTCTCCTTCTGTTGCCCTCCACGGGAAGGAGCTTGTCTGAGATGGAATGAAACCCAAATGTTCTCACTAATGTAGGGTCTGGTTCAAAGGAGCGTGGTCTAGTGGCTGGAGCTCCGTCTTCCCAGCTGAGGGGGATCGTGCAGATTGAGAGCATCTTCCCTCCGCCTCCCTCATTCCGGTGTTACGGTAATCCCAGAAGGCCCACGCTGACACTGTTGGCACAGCCGGGGCCTCAGTTTACAGAAGCCTGCTGGGACAGCTCAGATTCACCTATTAAAAGAGCAGAAAGGATATTATCAGCCCTCACCCCGACCCATGTTTCTGTCCAGCAGCCAGACTAGTCAGCTTAGGAAATTCTGCAAATGTTTCACATGCAGACTCACCTTTAGACAATTTGAAAGAAAAAGAGCATATGGTTTCTATGAACTTCCTAGAGCTGTATTTTCTACATGAGATATTTTTAAGTTTGATTGAATTTCATAAATATGACAACATTTGGTGACACTTGAGCAGGTTTGTGTTCTGTTGTTTATAGCAGCAAAATAATCTACCCCATATCTTTTCTTTTCCAGAAACTTCTAGAACTCAACAACCTTCATTCTCTCATGTCTGTGGTGTCCGCATTACAAAGTGCACCCATCTTCAGGCTGACAAAAACCTGGGCTGTAAGTTAATCTTCCTAGGTCTGTTTCTTTGATTTGATTTCTTTGGTGAAGTTCTTCGTTCCTTAAGCCCCAGAAGGCTTTCTCTGTCCTTGGCCGACGACAGAGGATTACTGTGGGTTAATGAAGTGCTCCCTGGGCATCCTCTCTTCCTCAGTGACCTCATCCCCATTTTGGGACAAGGAAATTGTGAGGCTACCAATGTGGCTGGGGTTGGAAGGCCGCCTAGAGTGGACCTTTCTGGACCTGACAACATCATATGTGATGGCTAGGTCAGTGGCATGACTTCTGCCCTGTGCTCCGACCTGCCCTTGGGAAGTTTTCTTGGGCTAATGGTTTGCAGCTGCCCTGGGTTGCTGGCCATCCAGTTAAGAGTTTCTCTGGAGAAACCTGTGACCCTCATGTAGGGAAAAATGATTTTTTTTATCCTGAAGGCCATGGATAATTTCAGCTCAGAGGTGGAGCCTGATAGTTATATAATTGAGTCTGTAGGAAAGTTTTTCTGCTGTAAAAATACTTTAAAAATATCTCAGACCTCTTTCTCCTCCTTAGCTTGGCACGGTGCCTGACATGGGGGAAGTAATTGCTATTTCCATAGCTTGTTAGCATTCACCTCCGGCCCGCCTGGTCCGGGGTCTCTCGCAGTCACACAGCCCAAGCCTTTCAAGATCTGTTTATGTCCCACGGAACCGAAGGAAACTATATGGAATTGTCAGCTGTGTTTCTGCAACTCATTTCTGAACTTCTTTCTGCCAGTCTGTGGGGCTGGGCTGTGTTGCAGACTTGGCTGGTTCAGGGGCCTTTAAAAGACTTACGGATTATGTTGTAGGTGATCAGAATTGAGTCTCGTTTCTTTAAATTGCCATTTTCCATAGATCAGGCCCCAGCAAAGTGGAGCAAGAAGTGTTAGTCTGGAGTCAGAAAACCGGGTTTGCATTCAGGCACCGTGCAGGGTGATTCTGTCTACGCAGAGAGGTTGGCCTGGATTGGTGGCTCTCCATCGGTGCTTCGTGGAGGTTCCTTGGAGCTGCCTAGGGGCCAGCAGGGGCTGAGGGAGAGGAGGGAGGGCGCCGAGCAGACTGCCTGGGCATGGTTTCCACCGGAGCAGCTCTATTTCTATCGGTTTTACGTCCTGGACTTCAGGGTGAACTTCAGTTGAGCAATGGCTTTGGAGGTTGAAAGCAGGTTTGGAAGCCACTGGTCTCTGTGGTTGCTGCCAGCTCTGTGATTCCCTGAGTCCATCTGAGCCGTGAGGCTTTTTTCAGAAGTTGCTTGGAGATTCTTTTTCATGTGAGTTTTTCATCATTTAGACACTGCTGTTGTTTCTGGGACTGCCAGGAGCCACGTGTGGACTCGGAAGAATGAATGACGATTCTCAGGGTGCACAGACCTTTCTGTCAGTAACACCAGGACTCTCAGTGACCCGTATAAGCTGCACAGTGGGTGAGGGCATCAGGGAGCCAGCCCATGGGGCTGGGGTGGCTAAGGGTCCCACACAGGGATGCCACCCACGCAGGGTTGGGCAGGGCCCATGCATGAGGCTTTGGCCAGCGTTCCCACAGATGCTGTGCTCTGCCCAAGACGGTGAGGCAGTCTTCAGGCCAGAACAGCACCTGCGACTGCTCCACGTGGCTTGACAGAGTACCGCTCCAGGGTGGCTGAGTTGCCCCTGCTATTGCTGCAATGAAAATAATGAAATAATAATGAAAATAAATCTCCCACAGCTCCTCAGAGAGCCTGGAATGAAATATCTACTCAGGACCCATTTCACAGCATGAGCTTCCTCACCTGACTCCCTTCCAGGCCACGCAAGTCGACTCTTCTTCCTTACAGATTTGCCAGGCATGTGCAATTGTCAGTGTTACAGATGAGGAAACAGGGGCACAGAGAGGTGGGATGACTTATGCAGGGATCCCCAGCTAAGAGGCAGAGCTGGAGTCAAACCCAAGCAGCCTGGTTCCAGAGTCCCCTCTCTTAACACCACACCCCATGCAGCTCAGCAAGGACAGTTCCAGCTACCTCTTGTCACTCAAAACAAGAGAGGGGTCCTGTTTATTTTTTGGTCTCCTTTATGCAAAGTGCTCCAGTGGGAATGTTGAAGATGGGATGTCAGTGCTGCCCCAGGCCGTTGAGCCTCTGACCTGGCTGTGGCTGCTGCTGGCCTGGCAGCTGGTCCTACTTTGGAGCGCATCCTACTTCTGCTGTTAATTTCTGGTAATGAGATTAGCTGGAGAAATGTTGCCAGAAAAGAACTGTTTACCCCCTCCTCACTTGTCTCTTGATCTGGGAAAGGGAAGTCAGAGGAGGGAACTTAGGGAGGGGGCACATGGCCAGTGAGCCGGAGGGCTGCAGCCAAGCCTTGAAGCTGCCTTTTGGCCACTTTTTCCTTGGTTAGTCCATGGCTTCTGTTGTTCCTCTAGTCCCCCAGGGCTGGCCACTGACCTGGACATCTCAGGCTGGTGGGAACCAGGGAGAGGACAAGAAGCTGAGATTATGTGTCACCAAAGGACAGGGGTCCTAGGGCAGCCACACATCTGTTCTTTTTCTGAGAAATCTCCCCATTGCCTCCTAAGCTCTGAGAGCCAGGGCTGTTTCCTTGGGTGCAGGGGACCACTTACCAGGGCAGAAGGCGGGGAGATGCAGTGTCTTAGGCGATAAGAATGGCAACTGCCAGCCGTTGTGTCAGGGAGAGAGGAGGTGACACACAATGTGTGATTACAGCGTGTCATCTCCAAGGTCAAGTGTGGGGAGCTGTTTATTCTGGCAAACCCACTATTCAGTCTCTGTTTCATACCAGACTCTCCACTTTTGCCCACCTGTCCTGTTAGTCCAAGGACAGTGGTTGGTGCAGAGGATTTGGAAAATGGAGGGGGCCAAACCCACCATCTTTCTCCTTCATCCGAATACCCCCAGCCCAGTGGAATCGATGACTCCAGTGTATTCCTGTTACTCTCTCTCCCCGAGTCCTGACAGAGCACACAGGGCATCTGCTCTGCAGGGTTGTTTACAGGTCTGCCTGCACCTTTGACTTCCTTCCTCCATGACGAAGTCTGATTTTTTTCTCTATGTTCCTGGTGCCCAGCTGAGTATATGGTTGTTGTTTGAATCGTGTATGTTTGTTGTGCTGAATTGCATCCTTCTTTTGCTACTAATTTCTGGTAGTGAGATTAGCCATAGAAATGTTGCTGTTTCTCCCCTCCCCGTCTGGCCCTTGATCTGGGACTGGTGAGATCTATGGGCTCACAGAGCACGGAAGAGCAGACACATCAGCCATAGCAACCGAAGGTCAGTGCTTTGTAGTCTTGGTTTTGCCAAGAAGGTTCCAAGAGTTGCAGTGATCTGTGCAAGGTCAGGGGGCTGGTGAATGACAGAGCCAATGTGACGTAGCCTTGTCTTGCTGAACACATAGTCCTTGTTCTTGGCCAGTGCGCTGGATGGCTTGTCTGTGATGGGCCCTGGTGTTGGAATCAGGCTGGGCACAGGACAGGGAAAGATAGGCACACCTAATTCTTGGGAAGCGGGGCTGGAGAAGTGAGGCTGGCACAACAGACCCCCTGGAGACAGGGTGTGGCCAGCTCCCTGAGTGCTGTCCCTGGGGTTGCATAGAAACCCTGGATATCAGGGAAACCTGGATGGAAGGGGGTCACATCAGGTGGGAGGAGACCTGTCACTTGGTTTCACCATGGATGGCCTTCTGTGAGGGCCAGTTGGTGACTAGCTGACGGGCAGGGCAGTCTGTTGGCCTGTCCGTGGCCAGCGCTGAGCACCAGCAGCTGGGTGAGCTGGGACAGGAGAGGGGCTGACATCGAGCCTAGGCCCGCATGTAGTAGGCCCTCAGTAAACACCGGCTGGATGCACAGACATGGAGGGAATCACTTTCTGCTGGCCTGGAAAAGCACAGACAGGGTCTGATTTATCCCAGCACTGGGGCCACTCTGGAATATTGGCTTCCTCGAAGCCGTGACACCTAAGCAAGAAGCCCTGGCGGCCAGTTCAGATTTCCCAAGCACACGTACCATGTGGCTCTTATTCATCCTGCAAATCAAATATTTATCAAATGCCTCCTCCATGCCAGGCCCTGAGGCTACAGTCAAGGCCCCTGTCTTCATGGGCTTTTATGTTATCCAGGGGAGACAGACACATTATTGAGGGAGAACAAACAGGTGCCTCGTCTGACTGGCACAAGATGTGACGGATAGCACGTTTGTTAACTGCATGGAGTGATGAACAAAGGGCTGTCAGATGGGAACGAAAGTGATGCCAGAGACCAGGACGTGATGGGGAATGACTGGGCGTTCGGGCAGCCTCTCTGAGAAGATGCCCTTTAAACTGAGACCTGAGTGACAAAAAGGAGCCAACCACGCCAAGATGAGGGCACAGCCAGTGCAGAGGCCACGGTGGAAGAGACTCGGAGCCTAATGTGGCCGGAGTGCAGCGGGCCTGGTGGGAGGGGCTGGTGAGGATGCTGTGGTCAGGCAGCAGGGCCCATTGGGAAGGGCTCAGCTGGGAGAGGAGATAGGTTCTAGTTCAAGTATAGTGAAGGGTTTTAAACAGGAGACAGATGTGATCTGGTTTACAGTTGCTTTTTGTTTTTTAAATTACTGTTTCTACTGTGTGAAAAACAAATTGGGTAGGGGTGCCTGGGGGAGCAAGAGTGGAAATGAGGCCACATTAGAGGGTTAGGGCAGAATCCAGGAGTGAGTTGATGCTGGCTAGCACTGGAGAGGTGGCAGTGGACATGGAGAGAAAGAGACTGTTAAGGGAGGTGTTGAAGACAGTTGGCAGGATTTATGAGGGACGGATGTCAGAAATGAAGAAAAGAAAGAAATGAAGGGTGGTTCCTAGGTTTGGGGCCTGAGCAGCTGGGAAGAGGGTGAAACCTTTTCTCTAATCAGAGTGGTCCTAAGAGG
The DNA here is from genome assembly GCF_048564905.1 of Vicugna pacos. Classification (NCBI taxonomy): domain Eukaryota; kingdom Metazoa; phylum Chordata; class Mammalia; order Artiodactyla; family Camelidae; genus Vicugna; species Vicugna pacos. The sequence goes on from NC_132990.1 coordinate 72,345,148, forward strand.
AGACTGGCTTAAACAGGAGTGTGACCTGGGGGTATGGAATTCCTGGAGTGTGTGTGAGTCACTCATTAGAGTATAATCACCGTTGTGTGCTGTGCATCACACGCACACACACACACACACACTCTGCTTGTTCTGTGCACGTTCCTGTCATGATGCACTCTTTTTCACTGAGTTGATCCAGAGAGTTTGACTCATCTGCTGCCGCAAAGTGAAAACTGAAGTACTTGGCAGGGAGGAAATCACAGCCGATGGATCAGGAGGGCCGGTCTGCAGGGTGGTGACCTGGAAGGAGAACCCTCCTGGGAGCAGGGCTCTCACTCCCAGACATCTAGGGGCACAGGGTCATTGAGCTCTGGGGGTTCAGAGAATGGCCACTTTACAAATATCCTGGGAAGACAGGTGTGCGGCGTTGACAAATTTCTCTTTTAGTCTTTAATCCAGGAAGTGCCTCTCCTCTCTGCATCTGATACGGTGCCTAGTGCCCCTCCGAAGGCGGTGACAGGTGCGGGCTGCCTGGCCGAGGTGGGAGGCGAGGGGGAAGGGAAGGCAGGGGAAACTGACATTGGCAGCCTCAGATTACTCACTCCCCAGTCATTCCTTGGGAGCCTGGCCTGCACTGCTTCTCAGAATTATGAATTCTGATGTTTTCACCCTCATCTTCCCTGACTCTGCCACAGCACTGGCCACTGTCACCTCTTCCCTTAAAAATCTCTCTTCGCCTGGCTTAGTTCTCTCCCCGCATTCTGGCTCCTCCCTGAATGCTTTTGTCTCTCTCACCCACTGAGTGTAAGTGTTCTGCAAGGCTCTGACCCCAGCTCCCAGCTCCCACCTTCCCCAGTCTGTTCCCTGTCCCTGGGGATCTCCCTGGCTTGGAGAGCTTCGTCCATCACCCCTGTGCCCCAGTGGTGGCTACCTCCTCGCTCACGGCCCAGCCTCTCTCTGGAGCCCTAGCTCCGCGTTCCCACGCCTGCTCCACAGAGCCCTCTGCTTGCATGTTCCTTTGACAGCTCCCCATTGGCATTCTGAAATCAGACTTTGGTTTCCAGGAGGTGATGGTGAGTGCCAGGAGACTCTCCCAGCAGACTGTGTTTTGGACTTCGAGGCAGTATGGTAGACTGAGCTGACAGGGAGTAAGCCCCTCCCTCCTGATTTCCTGCTTCAAACACACAAACACAAATAAACCAAATTAAAAACCAAGAAGCAAAGCTGAACCAGAAGCCAAGAAAGAGAAGTCACCATGTGCAAGAAATAAGGAATGCTCTCAGATTCAGCACAGTGAGCAGAGTTCAGAGAAAGCGCTGTGTGGAGACCTTTGCAGCTGGGGGCTGGGGTTCCAATGCCTGCACATGGAGGGGCTGGAATTCAGCTATTGACGGGACTCAGAGAGTCAGCAAGTGTCCCCCCATCAGAAATCTGCCCAGCCTTGGGGAGCCCCAGGGGAACACGAGTGGAAAAAGTCCTGTGAGAATGCCGCCCCAGCCTGTACCTCGGTAGCTGTTGGGTCTCAGTGCACATGACCTGAATTAGCATGGGGTCCCCAGGCCAAGAACTGAGGGGGCACTGTCCTGTGGAGATTAAGAGCGTGGACGCTTGAATCAGACTCCCGGGCTCAGCCTTGGCCTTGCCTCTAATGGTAAGGATTATATGAATAAATATATGAAAAAAAATGCCTGGAACCGTGCCTGGCACCCAGTAAGGGCTAGGTAAGTGCTGGCTGCTTCTGCTGTTACTGCTATTACTTTCAACCCTTCTTGGCTGTTCTCAGATGGGCTGGCAGAGGCTGCCATCCCTGAAAGCCAGGTCCTCTTATTTATGACCTGATACCATGATCCTCTTCCAGCTGGCCTCCTCACTTCCGGTCTTACTCTCTTCCTCACACCACCCTGGACCCACTGATACACAGCTCGGGTGTTCTCACTTCCCTGGGTAAAGCCAGTTTTTAGCATTACCCCTCCCTTTGCTCGATAGAGGGTGTCTGTGCTCACCACTCCTCCAGAGCAGGATGCTCTGACGTAACTATTTTGATGCTCCCCTTTTTAATCCATCTTTTTAAGATTCATTACACTGCTTCTAGTTTTATAATAACAAATACTGTGTCAGTCAGTTTTTCACCATCATTTGGATTTTTAACCCTGGACTTCTGAGATCCCTTTGAGTTAGGGAAGATACTGAGCTTGGATGAGAGAGAGGACTGGTGTGTCTCAATGAGTGTTTTGGAGGGGGGACTTGCATTTGGGAATGTGGCACTTGATGAAGACTCCTGGGTAGGGAGATTCTTGCAAAGTACGGAGGACACTGTGGAGGCATTTTGGCAATGACAGCAAATATCAGAGTTTCATACCTACTTCACACCTACTTCCTGATCCTAAAAAACAAACCATAAACCTTTCAGCTGTGGCCAGTGGTGCATCTGCTGCCACCAGCAACATAGCAACCCAGAGCCCCAAGTCACGTGCAGAAGAGACGCAAGAGTTGGCCAGAGGAATTTCCTGTTCAAACACGGCCATAATCAACTCATTCTTTCCCCTTGGTTAGTATCCACTGTTCATGCTTAGCTGCTTATGATTGGCACCCTGTCGGCAAGTTGAGTTGGAGTATCCGGAAAAGTAGAATAAGCAGTCAAATTGGTCATCACACGTCCACAGGATCCAAAACAGCCAAGTTGAAAGCATACTTTGCCAAATGGCGAGTTTCCATCTCTCTTACCTTCCCAGTCTTGTCCAGGGCAACGCTTGCCTACATTTCTGCCGAACTGCTGCTTCCTTGAGCATCCCTGTGTGTTCCTACCTCCAGGCCACTGCTCCTGCATTCTTTGACCTCCGACGCCTCTCCAGCCCTGACTCTGCTGGTTGAAATCCTTCATAGCTCATTTCCAGTACCACCTCTTCCTGGTTCCTCCTTCCCATAATGGAGTGTGTTCTCTCCATCTAGAGCCCTCTCAGAATGTTTCTGATTCTTCCTTGTCTTAGCCAGCGTTTTTCATGGCTCAAGTCAAACAAATGGGGGTACATATTTGGCCTCTGACTTCTCACCCACACAGATGAACTCTGGACCCAGAATGGGCCCTTGGCAAACTTCCATTCAAGGACCAGTCTCATCCTCTTGGCTCTACTCTTGGGGCTTTGTGGTGGTGTCTCCTGGGGTTGTCATGAGTGGAATTAGAAAAAATTTTAGCAAAATTATTGGAAACACATGATTAGAATTGACCTACAGAATTATATGTTGTGTGTGTATCTATGCATTGTGAATATATGTATGTGTATATGCATATGTGCATGTAAATTGTTAAAGAATAAATTTTTAAAGGTAAAATCATGACTCATACAAGTATAAAATGAATACTTGTCAGAGGTTTTATTTAACTCATTAATGAGTGAGATAATCAGTAAGATATTACAACTATATCATAAGAGAACTGGGAACATTACACTTTTATAGTCAGGTGAAGAATTCTGAAATAGTCTTTAAAATGGATATAAAATTAGTCAGTATTCCCACAGTGATAATCAGTGGGACTCCATGAAGCATAATTTGCCTTTTTATTGACTGGAATTTTTTGCATTACTGCATTTTCTACAGGTTAACATCTATTGTACAGAGTTTAAAATAGCCTTAGTCAAAGACTAATATGGACACTTACTAAATTTCAAAGTCACAATTTTCCCTTATGTTACTTATAACAGTCTCTATGGCATCTAATATTTTACGTTAGATATATGCCTTTGTGGCTTAGTTCTCAGAAACCAATAGTTTATATCTAAAGAGGTAAAAATTACTTTTTTTAAAGCACCCTAGTTTCATTCCTTGGTCATTCCATACTCGGTCTGTTGAATCCACTGGTCCATAGATTATCCCCAGCACTAAAAATTCTTTTCATACCAACAGTAGACACTGGAATTGAAACAGAATTTTGAGTCAGTTTTAACATATTTGGAGAAACAGGCTCTTTGTTGAAAAGCATTTCCACGTATCAAGAAATGTTATTCTCTTAAGGCAAGGGAACAAGATACCAAACTCCTCATAAAGAGGATTTGGAGGGCCTTTTTTTTTTTTTTTATTCCATGAAGACAGCTTCCAGATTTGAACTGTTTACCAGAAGAGGGGAATTTTTCATCGTTAATCAAACACAAGTACCACTTACAGGCTCTCGGGGCATGATAAGGGAAATCTCCAAAAGCAGCCCGCACCTTCCGGTATTTGACCAAGATCTGTGATCTTCCTGGCTTTTGACCCTGTGGCTTATGAATCCCATTTTTCCCTTACAGCTGATACTTGCCACCATGAAAATGACTTAAAATCATTATGCAGGGACTTGATTTTTACCTTATAGTTTTTTGTTCACTTTGCATTTGTGGTTATGCCCCTTGTTCAATCCTAGTTTTGTGTATTTCTGCATTTTTGCCTTATTTGGAGAAGTTTTACCTGTTTTATTGCTATTTTATAAAATTTAGTTTGTGAGTTTAGTTATCATGTCTATAGGTTTGGTGTTTTATCTTGTCTTTTTAAACATATCAGTTCCTAATTTTATCTATTAATCAATTTCTCCTACTTTCCCGCCCCCTGTTTTCCAAGCTTCTTGAGTTGAATTTTAGTTCATTTATATTCTTACTTGTTTAATTTTATAAGAGTTAAAAACCATGCATTTTCCTCTCAGGACAGTTTTGGCCTCATTACATAGTTTAATATGCAGTGTTCTGTATGTTCTATATATTTGTAGGTTGCAAATAGTCCATAACCTTGCTCTCATTTCTTCTTTTACCCAAGAATTACTGGAGTGTTCAAAATTTTCCAAAGAATTGAATCTTTAAGTTATCATTGTTAGTTTTCTCATTCTTTTATTCACCAAATCTTTAGGCAGTGTTTTCTTTGTCTTAGGAACCATGACAGACGCAGGGAACAGTGGAGTGAAAACAACCGACATGGTTGCTTCCTTCATGGGATCTGTCATTTGCTGAGTGAAACACAGATGTAATTGCATAATTAATCACAATCATAATAAATATGGAAGGAAATCTCAGCATATCCCAAGATTTCTAAACTTTATTAGAGGTGAAGTTGCCTGCTATATTTAGTGAGCTTTTCCTTACCTCTTTCCCTGAACATGAATGTTTTTAGTATCTGACTCAGGTAGGCAAATAATTTGTTTTCTAGTGTGTAATTCTGATGATTTCTTCCTGAGGCTCTCCATAAACTCTAAAATCTAAAGGAACCTCACTCAGTTCATTGGAGGTTTTCAATTTATGATTCTACTTGTAATAAAAGTTTAAAACATGTGGAAGTAAATCCTCTTATTTCTGAATAAATAGATCCTATGTTTAAAAAATTATATCTGGAAAGATTTTTTTTCAGCATAATGCGTGCACAGTAATTTAAAAAAATTACTAAATACTGAAAGGCTTAGTGAAGCAAGAAATACACATTGCCCCATTTCTTTGTACCCTACTCATTCCCCAGCGGCAAATGCTTAGCATTATGTAGCAGTTTCTTCTGGTAGTTTCTGCTGCATTTCCACCGAGGTGTTTTTGTTATAATTATTTGATCCATTCACTTTAGACAGTATGTGGCGACTTCTTTGTATGATAGATGTTGGTTTGGTTTTCCTGAACTGCTTCCTCTCATTCTGTAAAGACACTCATATTATTATAGTTAAGTCACTTTTATTAGATGAATCTTCATGTTTTATTTATTAGGAATGTGTAAATATAGTTCTCTGTATAGTCAAGTGGTTAACTATGAATAATATGTCATTTCTAAAATACTCTTTTATTTCCCTGGAGTTTGTAATTCCCTTTTAAGAAGAAAAGTCTTACACTAGCTACCTCTTATCTACCAGATGTTTTCTGTGTATATGTAAAATATACATATATAATATATATAATATTATATAATATCTTACCAGATTTTTATGTATTATATATAATCTTAAAATTATTTTATTTAATTGATTTTACTTTTTATTATATATAACAAATATATCCATGCCCCCCAACAAATGTTTTGTCCTGTCGGATTGTCTATTGAGCCTTCTCTTTCTCTAGATGCATCTCTTCTGGAGTTGATACAATGTAGACCAAGTTGTTCTTAAGGCTTGCTGTCCATCTATCATCCCAGAACCTCCCTTTACTACTGCTGGATTGGATCCACTGTTTCCTATATCCCATATCTTCATGTACTTGCTTTATTCTTTCATTTTGCTAAGGGGAAGTTCTCAAGTAGTATTCAAATACTTGCACTGGGAGATAGATACTCTGAGTTCCTCATGTCTTCCAGCATCCTATGTATTACGAGAAATCTGATGTTGTCTTGAATCTCATTTGTGGGCTCAGAATGGGGCAGATGAGTGAGGGTAGCCAGATCCAGCCCTTCTGACTGTGTGTGTCAGTGTGTGTAGTGGGTGGAGGGTGAGTAGGTGTGTATATAGAGGCAAGCTTAACAGAGGGAGATGTGGCCTAGAGGAGCTTGGTTTTAAATTTAGGAAGCATGCAAATGTGATTGCCTTTGGTTGTCCCACCCCACTGAAGAATCCCAGTTGTGGGTTTGAGGTCAAGCTGCAGGGTGATTTTCAGGGACATCCTCCGGGGCTCAAACTTCATGTTGCCCTGGTCATGTCCATGGGAGGACACAGATGACATGCTTATCACCTCTGTGGTGCCTCATGCATGGAGGCATTTGACAGGCTAGGCAGAGAGGCTGGACATGCCAGGAGACATGGGCAGTTCCTCAGCTGGGTCTGGAGACCCAGTGGGGTGAGAGGTGAGCACTGGGTGCCAGATTGGCTCAGCTGCAGTGTGTGTCAGGATAACACAAGAATTTGTTTGACTGCTGAATGAACTTGGGTCACTGCCAGAGAATTCAGTGGGGTTCTAGGTTTCATTAATAAAGAGATGACCTCCCAGCCAATTGGGTGAGGGTCCTGCTCAACTTTACAGTGGGGCAGTTCACAAGTCGAGTATCTGGTTCTGATCTGGGTATATATTGTTCATTTAGTGAATTTCTCATTCTTAAATGTTCATTTCAAATTACTCTCTCTATCTAGCTTTCCTTGACGCTTCCCTCACCGATAATTTACTTACTGTTTGTCTGGGTTCTTAGTCTCTATTTACTTACCATGTTGCTAGAATATACATCTCTCTCCTCTATCAAATCAAGTTCCCCAGGGATAACTTAATCCTTGTGATTAGAAACTTGAAATAAAGACAATAGTCCTGGCTCCATCTTTGTCCCTGGGCTTTGTAAAGATCAGAAGAGTTGTGTGTTATGGTGCTTTACAAACAGCAAGTGGGAGCTGGCGTTATTTCCTGTCCATTTGTTAGTATGATGAATAACAGCCTTAAATTAGCAAGCCAGTTAAGCAGCCGTCATTCCTAGCATCTGTGTAGTGTCTCCACCCTGATGTATCCTGAATTTCTCAATGGAAAAAAAAAAAGCTTGCTATTTATTCCTCAACTTCTTCAGCACTGGGACCTTCCTTTCAGCTTTTTCTTTTGCCTCTTCTCTCTGAAGTCCTTAAGCTGTCGCTGCTCAGCTGGGCTGTTGCACAGCTGCATCCTCTGTGACTCCAGAGGCTGAGGATCAAGAAATTGGCCAAGGCAGCCTGGGTTCCCTGATGCACCAGACATGGCATCAGTCTGGGATTTGCAGACCTGGGTCCCCGGAACCCAGAGGGGCTACTTGTACAAAAGGTCCACTTACTTGGAGCTGGTCAGTCACTGTTGTACCTCTCTGCTGTATGATAGAGCTGTTGACCACTGGCCTATGTCAATCTGATAGATGTGGCAGGTCTCCTGGTCCCAATCCTTGCACAGACCACCACACTTGACCAAGGATACTCCCGGCCTAGGGTCCCTCTGCATGTATACTTCTGGGCTCAGCCATGGATCTCAAATCCCAGAGGCACTGGCCCTGGAAGCTGAACCTGGGGGAGTTGCCAATATCAGCCACATGCTGTGCCAAGACCAGCACTCTTCGATTGAACCTCCCCCAGACCCTCTTTTCAAGCCTGCTCTCCTGGCCTAGCCTCCTTTCCTCAAAGCCATTTTATTCAAGGAGACTTATTGCCATTTCCTGGCACTTGGCCTTGACTGGGGACATGTAAGGCGCCCACAGCATGAGTCCTTAGCATCCAGTCTGGAGAACCAGGATTCAGTTTATATTCCTTCCTTCTACGAAGCCTCCTTACAAACACTGAGACGTCCCTTCCCTGGTGACCAGCTTTACATACCAGTAATCTCAGTCATAAAGGATCTCTGGGCTGTGGGTGCCTGCTGATCCTGTATTTGTGTAACTAAATCACCCCTTAGACAACAGTATATGGAAAAGAACTTGGCTTATTTTGACTAAAACACTGTACACACCCAGTATAAATATGACCCAGCCGTGGACCATGGGGAATCTGGAGGAGATAGGCCAGGGTGGAGCGATGGCCTACCTATGCAACGTACACAGGTGAACCGTGTGGAATTTCCTGGGGCCTTCAGCAAGGGCAGAGATGTTGAGGAAAGAGACCTGATATGGCTGTGAAAAAGCTCTAGGCAACCTTGAGCGATGTGTTTTTCTCTCTGAGCTCCTTGCTGCTGTAGGGTCTGTGCACCCGTGGAGGCGGGTGCTCTGTGGAGGACTCTGGCGTCATTTAGAACAGTGGACTGGGACCTTTGGAGAGTGTCTTCCAAGTGTGAGAGTCTATGAAAAGTGACAAAGTCGAGGCGATGAAAACCTTTCCATCTCTATGTGAAACAGCCTCTTAAAATTCTTAGCTGTGCCCAGGATTCTGCACACTGAAGACGTCCCGTTGAGGACGTTTCCTTTTAGTCTTCGCCCACAGTTAATCCTTTCTCTTTAGCTCATTCTGGTTTATTTCTCTTCTCTCTCATAGAACTGTATTTTTTTTCTCATTCTAGCTTTTGAATCGAAAAGACAAGACCACCTTTGAGAAACTGGACTACCTGATGTCTAAGGAAGATAATTACAAGCGGACTCGGGAATATATCCGAAGCCTGAAGATGGTTCCCAGCATTCCTTATCTAGGTAGGAGTCTGATTTGGCTTATTATTTTTTAAAGAAACCTGCTAAGTAACAGATAAGATTTTTTTACAGTTTCTACTTGAGAGGTTTCCAGGAAGCAGCATGGGCCACGAATGAAAGGGTAATTGGCTGGCTGGTTGGGCTGAAGTAGACTTTTGATGCCTCCTGAGGATGGGAACCTTGATGGGGGCCTTGAAACAAGAGAATTCTGCTGCTTATACAAATGACCTGTGAATCCCAAGCCTCCCCGCCTGTGGCTTAGAAGGGTCACGTGACTCTTACCGGTTTATCCACATCCTCCAGAACTGGGCAAGTGAGGCCCAAACCCCTCTATTCTGGTTCTCTGGGTGTTATTAATATGTTACAAAAGATTTGTACCAACAAAGTTATTATAATGATTATTGATTTTACTGCTTAGAAAATAATACATGTTCATCATAAGGAATTAGGAAGAGAAGAAAATTAATATCATTTGTTCTCCCACAAAGAGATAATCACATTTCCCTTCATACCTTTTCCTTGGTTGAGGTGCATATAAAATCTGTATGTTTGCTCTATTATGAACATTTAATGGTATTACCTGCATCTCTGTACTATGCCTCAGTCCCATCAGAAGGATCTGTCCAACTGGAACCTGCTCTCTAATATTGACATTTATAAGTTGTTCCTACATTTTTGCTGTTAAAATTTTGCAGTGGACATCCCTGCTACAGAAACTTCCTACATATAGTTATGATTATTGCCTTGCAATGAATTCTTAGAAGTGTGATCATTGGGTCAAAACTTGTGCAAAATTGAATGCCTTTTCATGTGTATTTTCAAAACACTCTCCATAGAGGTTGTAATAGCTTGTATTTTCATTGGAAGGGGACAAAATTGCCTGTTTCCCCATGTGCACAAATACTGTGTATTTTCATATGCTTTTTTTTTTCTTTTCCTTTCTTTTTTTTTTCCTTTGTCAATTTGACAGGTGAAAAGTACTTCTTGTGGTTTGGTTTCACAGTTATGTTAATTTTATTAAAATTGTCTATCTTCTTATGTTATAAAATAGTATTAATAATGAGAGAAATTTTATGGATGTGACCCCTAATATTTTCAGAGATTTAGTGCAAATTTTTTTGAGATACATTTTTGACAACTTTTAGATGTCTTCCATGAGCATTATTTAGATTTTCTAGTTCTTTTAAAGCTAATTTGGAAAATTTGATCTTCGCAGAAGATTGTCCATTTGATCCAAGTTTTCAGAATTATTAGCATAAAGTTTTTTTCCTTTAATTTTTTTTTTGACCGCAAGGTTTCACATAATTTCTTACAAATTTCAACCTCCTGTGTATGTGTGGTTATATTTGCCTTGCATTCCTAATAGTTTGCACTTTTGTTTTCTCTTTCTTTTTATAATTTGCTTTGCCAGAGGTATGTCTGTTGGTATTTCCAAAGAATTGGACTTTGTGTTTGTTTATTAGTCAGATTGTCTTTCTGCTTCTGCCGTATTCCATCAGTCTGGGATGTGCTCTTTCTCTTTGCATTTTTAAATCTCTGAAACTGGGATACATCTTTCAACTGATGGTAACAAAGCATTGTGGCATTGCTTAATTGGCAGCAGTTTTTCTTAGTGATACATAAAATAAAGGCGCATCCTAAATTGCTAACAGGAGACATCCTAAATTTGATGAAATATGGAGTTTACGCTTTTGTCTTTTATAATTCATTTCTCCTTCTTTCCTTAAGTTATTGTAGACAAATGATTGGCTTATTTGTATATATACTATGATTTCCACTTTAACTGGAAAACAGTGAAGGGTATCCATTGTCCTTTACCTGCTGCTTTTGTTGTTGTATCCTACATGTTTTAATGTGTAGTGTACTCAGTGATAGTCGTTAAATGTTCTGTAATTATAGTTTCAATTTTTCTTTTATCCAAGTATTATTTAACATAGTGGCTTTTTAATTTTAATTTAGGGCTTGAGGGTTTTTTGTTTCTTTTTCAAATGGCCTTATTAAGATATAATTCATGTATCATCCATTTAAAGTGTACATTCAGTGGGTTTTAGTATATTCAGAGTCATGCAACCATCAGCACAGTCAATTTTAGAGCATTTTTATCACCTCAAGGAGGAACCCTACATGTGTGAGTAGCCATCTCCCTCCCACGCCCTCACCCTCAGCCCTAGACAACTGCTAATCTACTTTCTGTCTTCATGGATTTGCTTATTCCAAACATTTCATATAAATTGAATCGTACAATGTGGTCTTTTATGGCTGGCCTCTTTCCCTTAGCATCATGTTTTCAAGGTTCATTCATGTTACAACACGATCAACATTTCATTCCTTCTTATTGCCAAGTAACATTCCATTGATTGGATGCACCACATTTTATGTATCCATTCTTCATTTGATGAACATGTGAGTTGTTTCACTTTTTGTTTATTATGCATAACACCACTGTGAAGGGCTTTGGTTTTTTAAGTCTTCTCTCTAATTTTTTTTAAACACTGGTTTAGAATATATGACACGTATGCTTCCTAGGTTTTTAAAAAATGGTATTTGTCTTGTGGTTTAATGCAAGATCAGTTTGTGTAAATGTTTCATGAATGCTGGAAAAGAAGATGTAATCTCTCAAGTTACTCTTATAATTACATTGTAACATTCAAATTATTCATTTTCAACAACCTGGTCTATCAAGGACAGAAATATATGTTAGAGTCCCCTTTCATTTCCGATAGTTCCTGCCTTACATTATTTAATATATGGTTGGTCCTCCATACCCCTGGGTTCTGCATTTGTTCATTCAGCCAACCCCAGACCAAAAATACTCGGGGAGAAAAAAATCCACAAAGTTCCAAAAAGCAAACCTTGAATTTTGCCAGGTGCTGGCAACTATTTACATGGTATTTACATAGTATTTACAACTATTTACATAGCATTTATGTCATATTAGTATTATAAATAACTTAGAGATGATTTAAAGTATAGGGCAGGATGTGCTAGGTTATATGCAAATAATGTGCCATTTTGTATAAGGGACTTGAGCATCCCTGGATTTTGGTATCCATAGTGATCCTGGACCCAGTCAATCCCCTGTGGGTACCGAGGGATGACGACGGTATAGAAGTTTATAACAGCTGTAGATTCATCATGAAGTGTGTCCCATACAAAATGATCTTGATTCCATTTATTATTTGTTTGTACTTCTTTGTCTGATATTAATTCTATGAAATCTGATTTATTTTTCCTTTGCATTCATTTTATAAACCTTTGACTATATTTTGGGTTTTAATATTTTAAATTGATTAGTTTTAGATGTAATCCTTGAAAACTGCACTGAGTTAAGCCCAGAGACCTGGCCTTTCAGTAGGGCAGTAAATGTCTTTCCCATTTGTTTAGACATAAGCCATGTTATTGGCTTGATTATCATTCTTTTTTAATGCTTTCTTATCCTTTCCTTGTTCTCTTCTTATGGCTTGCTGTAAACTAACTGCAGTGTTGCTCTGCTTGGTGAGGGGAAAGCCCCATCTCAGATCAGCAGATGGAGGACATGTTGTAGGCACAGCTCCCAAGCCCATCCCCACGTTGCCTGAGGCTAATCAATTAAAGGATGGGTTGATGGCATTAGGGTGAGGGCAGCTAGTGCAGCCCACTGGTTCAACGAGCAGAGGTGCTCTGGGATCTTAAGGATGGGCTCTTCTCTCCTTATAAAAGGATCGTGAGAGCTGCTGTGATTGTCTGCTTTCTCTGTGCCTGGCACTTTGCTAGTAGGCATTTTAATACATCATCTCAATGAATGCTCACAATGGCCCACTGAATAAGCAGGCGCTGAGAGGTTGCCTAGGGTCACATAACTGGAGAGTGGCAGAGCCAGGTCTTGGCCCAGATGGTCTGGCTATAAGCCCCAAACTCTGGACACTGCCCTCTCCTGACCCCCCACCTCCACTGCTCAGGTTATTATGTTCCTACTCCTCCCTTTCAGTTGTACATCCTCTGCCATTTATGACTTGTGAGTGGCCTCCATCGGGCACTGCATGAAGTGAGATGAATTGTCTTGGCTCTTTCTTGTGACACTCTGTTCTTGGACCACAAACTCTTGGGCTTCCGAGGGATTGGTTAGTGGGCCTCAGCCAAAGGCAGACTGGACCAATACCATCTCCCCTTGCTAACCTGTGTCCCTTCTCATCAAACCAAGCGTATGTTCCCAGATCCCTCCCCTTCGGGTGAGTCCCCTTCTCAGGCCACTGGCCAGAGGCCCCTTGGGTGTGACCATGATGGCTCTCATCAGGCCAAGGGACAGATCTGCACTTGCAGCGGGCACACAGTCTGCCCCAGGGCCCCTGGCCACTGAGTTTCTGGACAGAGGCAGCCCTCCTGGTCCTTGATCACCTCATCTCAGCTGTCTCTTCCTGGCCGGTGCTTCCGGAGGGGCTCTGTGAGGGCCTCTGTTCTCTGGCAAGATCCTCCTGCTTGCCTCTAAGTGAGCCCAGCTTCATTGCCTGCTCTGCTCCCTTTCGCCCTTTGAGGATTTCTCTCCTCTCTCATGCCAGTCAGACTGCATTTCTCATCCTTGCATCGAGACGACTCCTGACATCTACAAGTCAGATTGAAAGAACAGGAGGAGACTCCGGTGTGCTTTCTGTCCTTAGGATGGCTTGTGAGGTTTACCATGGGGGCCACCACGGTCTCCTTAAAAAGAATGAAGCAGGTTCCCACTCTGAGGCTCAGCTGGGCTGTCTGTCCTGAGGGCAGCTAGGGCCCTCCCTGCACCTCTGATTGCCATGGACAGACCCTGCCCAAATCCAGGTTGTGGTTTCAGTACTAGATTCCTCTTGAAAACCCAACCTGTCCTAGGGGTGGATTTGTTTATCAAAAGAGGAAGAGTTACATAATTCCTGGAAAGTGCAGTATAGGAAAAAATGTCTGAAACCATTTCTTTTTCCCCTGGCAGAGTCCTCACTCTGGGTCTTTCCCTGGGGTAGAGGGAGTTATTCTCTGAAAGGGGAGGGACGTTAAGCCCGGCCTTGATATTTCCAGCTGCTTTGTTCGTTTGGTTCGTGCTTGAGACCTTGAATGCTGCTTCAGCGATTTTTTGGCTCTAGTAGCAAGCCTGGGTTTTATTTTCATAATGATTCTTTTAAACCTCTGTGGAAGGTTCTACACTAACGGGTTTCCTGGGACTATTCATATACGTGTCTCTTTCTCACTGTAAAGATACCCTCATGTCCTACTAGCCGTTGTTATTAACATTGTGGGCGTGTATTCCAGCTCCTTTCAATGCAAATTTCAGAGCCAGTTGGCTGCACTTTGGTGCACTGTTTCTCGTGAAACATAATTTAAAAAACACTCAGGGAAAAACCTACTACATTTGAAAAATAAGACTCTCTTTGTCTCAGAAAGTTTATTCCCGTTTACTTCAAAGTGTAAAAATAGTGACGGGAAATGGTCAGGTCAGTTATTTGCAGCTTAAATTTATCTGATAGCAACTCCTTGTAAATACCCAGTTCAGATGGAAATAACAAAAGCAGGCAAAGAGCTGTGAAGAGTGGCTACAGCATTTATTTCTAAGTAGCTTTATTGACTTAGAGGGTGTTTGATTTTCACTACCTGTAATTACCTCCAGGAAATAGCTAAATAAAATTAGGAATGTAAAGGACTTTTTTAAAAAGGTCTAGAGCCTGATTCTAAAAGTAACTATAGGCAGTGTGGAAAATTGTGATCTCTCAAGGAACAAAAACTAGGCATTCTGACAGTTCTGAATAGTAAGAGAACATTTAGATTCTTGGTAAATTTACCCAGACTTCTAATATGTGAAGTAAATTTCTAGAACCTAGGCTATTCCTTCAAACAAGCAAATCCTTCCATTTTTAAAAAGAAAGGCTTTATTCTCAAGTATGAACTCTGAAGTTTAAAATAAAGGCAAGTTGTTTCCAAGTTCCAAGTATAAAATTAACAGACCTAAATCTAAAAGGACTTGCAAAAAATAAGTGGTCATTGGTCAAAAAGAAGTGTTTATGCTGATCTCCCCAAACCCCCAGAACAGCCAGGGAAGTGAGGGGCTGAGCCAGAGGGCAGCACGTGCCAGGCCCTCTGCAGGGTGGATGTGTTCACTGCCGGGCATCAGACACCATTTCTGCCCTGGTGGAGCCCGGATCTGTTCACTGGCAATGAATAGGATACCATAAGTGAGCTGAGCACTGTGCAGGGAAAGACCAGGGAGCGAAGAAAGGGAGACCCATCCCAGACTGGGGGACTGGGGAAGAGTGTTCTGGAGGGAAGCCCTAGAAGATGAATAAGCTGGTGAAGAGGTGAGTTGTGAGCATCCCAGACAAAGACAGTGGCTTGTGCAAGAGACCTGAAGTGAGGAAAAACATGTTCGTTGGAAAAACTGGCTGGAGAGTAGAGAATGAGGGGAAGGGTGTTGTGAGAAGCAACTGGAGGGAAGGGAGGGGTGAGATCGCTTAGGGCCTAGACATTGGGAGTGGGGAGCTCAGACTCAGACCCCCATGAGCAGTAGGGGACCAGGAGGGTTTTAAGGGCGTAGCTGGCTTGGGTTTGCATTGAACATGGGTCTCTTGGCCTGTAGTTTGTGCGTGGCTTCGAGGAATAGGGAAGACTAGGTAGGGGACCACACAGAAGCCTGTGGTGCATCACTAGATTTCAGAAATTGTTAGTGGGGGAGGGAAAGCCCTTTTAAAACTAGTTCATTTTAGAGCAAAGCCTTGGAAAGACCTGAAAGAGTCGTCAGTGAGTGTGTCCCTCATATCTGATGGAGACATATGGCGTTTCCCTGCACCTGAGCTTTCAGAATTAAGGCATGCATTGGAGCAGAGATGAAAGGGCACACACTCTTGATCCACCTCCAGAAGGCGGGAGGGGTTGAACTGGCAGATGCTGGCAGAGCTTCTGCTTCCTAGAACTGAATCAGCATGGCTGTTGCTCCTTTGGTGGGGGCCACCGCCACCCCAGGATCAGAGTCTGGTGGCTCCCAAGGCAGGGTTACCACAGTGTTATCCAGCTGTCCCGAAGTTTGCCAGCATTAAGGGTAATCCTTTCCTTTAATGCCCAACTGAAAAAATTCCATTCCGTATGCAGGAAATCCAGCCTCTTTTTCCTTCTGTTACCCACCCCACGTGTTTCCAACAATCCCCAAGGAATACTCATTTGTTCCATAGATCCGTCCTGATTGTCGCATGGTGCCTCAGCCGGCTGTCTGGCTGCAAACCTCTGATGCCTCCCTCCAGTCATCTCCTGCTTTCCTGACTAGTCTCTCCAGCTGGACCTCTGTGGAGCCAGGCTCCTCCTTCCTGAGCTGGGGAAGCACAGCTCAGGGCTGGATAAGGGGATGTCAGTGCCACAAAGAGAAGCTTAAGCCTGTGTTCTGGAACGCCTGCTCCTGGAGCCCAGGGCCATGACGCCCTTTCTCCTCTTTGCCCAATGGCCTGATCTACTGTCATCCCTGCGTGGCCAGGGAGAGCCTTTGATCAGGTTTCCCCTTCCCCAAATTGAGGCATCCGCCCCCTCTGGGGCCCAGCAAGCAGGGAAAAGCTACCTTCTGACCCATCTGAAACATGCTTCTCAATCAACAGAATAATCACAGAGACACAGTCCATCCTAAAGGAAGGAAACTTTTTCCATTATTTTGTTTGGTGATCAGCTGCATATGGTCTTAAACCTCTCAAATCTCTCCGTTCCAGAGGGAATTTTGCCTTTACTTTTGCAGTCTCAGGGTTTGTTACCTTAAAATTCGCGTTTCTCTGGGACTTCTCAGTCTTGCTCCATTTTTACAAAAAGCCGGTGGATATCATTGAAATCCCTGTTTTGTGAATGAAAAAAAACCCAAAAAACTTCTTACCGTTTGACTTACGACTTACCAATGTCATATGCCAGATGAATACCCAATTTGACCCAAGACCTCATGCTCATGGCTGGGGTTCCACCCTTCCCTGACTTATGCATCCTCCATTTAATATCTCTGCCTCCATGGAGAGAAACAGTATAGGAGGAACACAGGCTGGGGAGAGGCTTATTTCCTTCACGCTTTGCTGCCCAGAGCTGAGCACCTTGCTGCATCCGTCCCTTCTGGGAAACAGGGAGGATTGCAGTTAGCTTTTCTCTGGGTCAGATAATTTTGTCTGCAACATTGTAAACTGACTGTACTTCAATTTAAAAGGAAAAAGAAATTTTGTCTGATCCCCCAAAAGCGGATGAGAGCATGAGCCCATTTTGTGCAAGTGAAGGTGTATTTTCATAGCAGGATCAGGATGACTGCTCCTCTTTGACCTCTAGTCTTTAGATTTCTAATTAGAAACTGACAATCATAATAATAGTGACAATAGTTCACATTTACTTTTTTATCATGCGGCAGGCACCACACCAAGCACTTTATACATATTATCTCATTCAGTCCTCCCAACACTCCTTCCTCTGAGGGAGGCACTATTTTAAACTGATTTTATAGCTGCAGAAGCTAAATAAGACTTGTTAAAAGTTTCACCACTTACTAGTGCCATTTTCTAGGGGTGGGACCAGTGCTCAAACCTGGGTCTGATCCCAGTGCCCCAACCACTAACCTCAGAATATGCCATTTGTTCCTTCCAACAGGCCTTTACCCTCTGGGGAAACCAGGAAGGTGGGCTGAAGAGAGGAGTGTCTCCAGGGGCCTCCTGTCAGAACAGGGGCTCAAGATGGGAGACTGAGGGCCCTCCCAGGGTCAGCCAGTCCTAAAGAAGGGAAGGGTGAGCGGTGGAGGAAGGACTAGAGCTTCTCCATCCTCAGGACTAGCCTGGGGCCATTGGGATGACTCCTAGCACTACTTTGGAGAGAGAGTCAGGACAGTGGCCCTGAGAATCTGAAGGATTTCACGTGGTAGAGAGCTTCCAAGATGGTCCCCAGTGATCCCTGCCCTGTGCAATCCCTTCCTCTGCAGCATGGGCAGAACATATTGACTCGCTTCTAACAAACAGAGTATGACAGGAACAATGGAACGTCACCTCGGGACTTAGTTGGAGAAGACTGCCCTCTCTGCTGCGTGCTCCTCTCTTCTGACTCTCTCGTGGCTCTCGCGTCCTGGGAGAATCCAGCAGCTGTGTGTTTGGCAGTCCTGTGGAGAGGCCTGTGTGGCAAGGGTTTGGGGCCTGCCAATTACCATGTGAGTGAGTTCGGAAGCAGGTTCTGTCTAAGTGGAGCCCTCAGAGGAGACTACGGCCCCGGCTAGGAGCCGGACTGCAAGTCTCAAGAGATACCCTGAGCCAGAGACACCCAGCTAAGACATATTCAAATTCCTGACCCTTGGAAACTGCAACATGGCAAATGTTTATTGTTGTAAGAGGCTAAATCTGGGGGTACTTTGTCACACAGCAGTGGATAGCTAGTGCACCACACCACCTTCATCACTTCCCCACATTTGTTACTTTGTTGCCCCATCTGTACTGAAACAAATCAGCTCTGAAATTCAACACACAAAAAACTGTCAGATTCTGGATGTTTAAAAGTAGAATTGAACTACATTACGTTTACTCATTCACCCGTTGAACACATTTTGTATAAACCCACCAAGTACAAGTAAGAGGCATTACAGAAACCGCAGGAAGCAAGAGGGCAAATCACTGCCCTCAAGGCCACAGGAGACTAACAGCTGGCACATGATTGAATCAGGAGCAGGTTGCAATGGGGCCAAAGAGTGGGAGCGGGAGACAGAGGAATCAGGAAATTCCCAACCACCCCACATAGCAACCCACACCATGGTGGAGCAAGCAGGCAATTCCTGTATGTATTTTGGGTTTGCTTTGTTGACTGAAATGCAGAACTGTGACCCACTCCCTTGTGGAGGTGGGGCCAACACAGAAAAAGGACATAACAGTTATTGACAATCTCCTAGACACAACAGATGCCTCAGGCTGAACCTCAGACTTTAGCAAGTAGGCCTTAAGAAGGAAAGGACTCTTTTTATCTCTCTCTCTGGTCTTCAGTCTCTCGGGTCTGGGTTCTAGTGATAAACGTGGAGGTATATACCCCTGGGCAGTGGGTGCCGAACTGCTGTCTAGAATAACGGATGAGTCTAGGAGCAAAAAGGGAGGAATTACTTCCTACCTGCCTTTGACTATTTATAGAGAGGACTCTATGATTCCATAAATCCAGGACAAGTCATCGACTGTAAGTTTCCTTAGATGTGTGTTATTTTCTGTTTACTTCTGGGACACAATATAGCAAGAGCCCTGGAGGCAAACTGCTTTCTTTCATATCCTGATTCCACTACTAATTAGCTGAATAATCTTGGAAATATAATTTACTTTCTCTCTGCCTCCCTTCATTATCTTTAAAATGGGAATAATCGCTGGATTTACCTTATGGGGTTGCTGTGAAGAGCAAATAAATCATTGTATGCCATGCACTGCAGATAGTCCCCTGCATGGAGTAAACACTCAATAATTATCTGCCGTCAGATATTTATCATTAAAAAAATTCCTTAATTAAAAACAAAAAAGACTGTCAGACTGATCTCTGGGGCAGCAGGAAGTGCTGGGTCCCTCTCAGAAGCTGGTTTTGAGAGGAGGAAGTCCTCCAGGAAGAGGGGGTGGTTACCACTTTGAGAGGTGATGGAATCTTGCCCATCTGTGAGAAAGGAGGGTGCCTGAGGACTAAAGCCTGAAAGGTCCTAGGAGGTTACCCTCAGAGAGGCTGCACTGCCCTTCCTAAGTGTACATCGGGCTCAGGGTGTCAGGTGTCCAGACGTTCAGAGGCCCAGGAGTGCCTGTTCAGGGGGCAGGACCTCTGCTTCATGTGGCCAGAAGGCCTTGCTCAGGAGTGCCGTTCAGCTCCTACTCATCCTTCTAAAAACTTTTAAAACTACGGAAGTAACACACTGTTTGCTGTAAAACTCATTCACACTAAAAAGTCTACAAAGTAAAGAGTGAAAGTCCCTGGCTCTCCCTCCTGCTTGGCATGTATCCTTCCGGGCACTTTAATCCACACGTACAAGTATCTGTGCATGTGGGGGTGTGCAAAGAGTCTTGTGCTTCTTGACCAAAATGAGAGTGGGTAAAGAGTTTGTTTTGCACCTTGCTTTTTCCACTGAAAGTGTCGTGGGCATTGTTCAGTGGCAGCAAGTCCAGAACACCTTCATTCTTCCCAGTGGCTCCGTGGCATCTCGGCCACGTGGGGCTTTGTGGGACGGTGCCTGGATGTGCACCGATCCGTTTGGCCCCAACTGATAAATGCCTAGGTTGTTTCTACTTTTTCCCTTGGACAGATGGTGCTGTTGAGAATATCTTTATTCATGTATCTTTAGTCACCTGTCAGAGTAATTCTGAAACTGAGAGCTGGGAATGGAATTCTGGGCAAGACCAAAAATTTGTATTTGGTGGCTGCTGCTGGAGGGCCCGCTGCAAGGTTGCAGTTCCACTCTCGCCAGCACGTGTGAGTCTGCCTGTCTTCTCCATGCTCACCAGTGCTAGGTATTACCAGCCGTTTACTTACTATGAAATGACAGGTGAAAGATGGCCTCTCGCTTTAATACTCATTTCTCTACCTGCTCATTTTTTGTGCTCTTAGCAAAGAAGCTGCTTCTTGCTTCAAGCACATACTCCCTGGGCCTGGGTCAGGCAGCCAGCCTTCTAGGCCTCCCACCCCGCTACTCAACTGCCCCTGCTCCTGCCTCTGCATCCTGAACATCTGTCCTTAATCCCCCTCCCTGCATCCCCAGCACAGCCTTGTGCTGCTGCTGTGATCAGTGAGGAAAGGCTGGCTGGCTGACTGTCGGGTCCCCAGGGAGAGGAGTTGACAGAAATCCATGCCCGGCACACTCGCCTTGGGCTGGGTCAGCTTTCCGGGCTCCAAGAAGGCTGCGTGCTGCTTCTGATTCTTTCCCCAATTTGAGATGACTAGGGCGTGGCTCCAGTCATATGGCTGCAGAAGACAATTCTAATTCCATTCCTTCATTAGCTACCCAGGCTCTGAGCCACTCCTAGCTCTGCTAAGTGTTGGGGCAAATGTGACCTGTCTACCCTTGCCCAGGGAGCTGTCCTCCCAACATGACATGTCCTTTAGCTTTCGGAGGGTACACGTGCTGTGGCAGCCAGGGAGGAAGCACCCCTTGACCAGCTCATGAGTCAGATTTAATACAACCACGGCTGAGCAGGGGCAGGGACAGTCAGATGGCCCACCCACTTGGGAGGTGACGCATGTGGAAGTGCGTTGGGAAGGCTGTACAGGTGGGAGGGATTACCTGTGTCTGGGTTCCCATGTGTGGGCTGAGCCGGCCTAGGCCAGGATGCCCCCATTCAGGAGAGATGGGAACACTTCAATGTTCCAGTGATGGTAGGGACCAAGGCTTGTGTCCACAAGGGCTGGAATCCCAGACTAGGGCTGGTTCAGGCCTGACGATGGGATCTGAGAGATGGGGTATGCAAACCCCAGTCCTGCAGGCATGGAGATGGGAGATGAGCCTCCACAAAAGGGACCCAGTTACCAGAGAGTGCAGGCCAAGGCTTGGACTAGGTAGAGTCGGTGCACGAGGTGACAGCCAGACCAGCCACAAGTGGGACACTTCTACTGCCAAAGGGTGGAGCTTAGTCTGCAGATAGCGGGACATGTGGCTTTCTTGTCGTACAAGAGGAAGGGAGAAAGGCAGAGCCCAGCCACTTTAGCCCTAACAAAGGATTGGAAACCCCAAGAAATTGTGAAATATTCTCCACTGCTGCCCCCTGTTGTTCTGTGCCCTCTGCTTGGAGATGGGGCCAACAGCCCTGGTCTTGCTTCCTGACATCCAGGGACCTACTGTCCATTTGCTGCTTCTGCACAGGCAGGCTGGCTGGCCACCTCACACACCTGCTTCTGTGGAAACGGGCTCCATGCTGCCATGATTCTAGGAAGTGATGATGGAATGAGAAAGGAGCCTCAGTGGCTTCCTTTCATCCTTGGGGACAGCCGTCTAATCCTGCAGAGTCAGGAGCTCAGGAGTCGGACAGACTTGAGCTCAAATCCTGACTGTCCCAGGCTGTGTGTTCTTGGGCAAGTCACTTACAACTCTGAGTCTCAATTTCTGTTACGTCAAAGGGAGGGTAATTGCAGAACCCACCCCATAGGGTTTTTGTGAGTTTAGAGAGACACACATGGAAAGCGCTGACGCAGGGTGGATGGTATGAGTGTTTCCCAGAGTGAATACTGCCCGGAAGAGCCCAGCAGTGGGGAACTTGTTGCTTCCTGTGTCCACAGAGATGATTGAGGAACCTGGCGTATCTAGGAAGGGCAGGAGGAGCCCCATCTGGGCACAGCCATGTGTCATGTTTAGTGACACAGCTGGGCCTGAAAGGGCTGGGTGTGCTTTCTGGGGTGGGCCAGGTGTCAGCTGGGGGAGCTGGGGAACACAATCTAACAAGTAGTGGGACAGAATCCATCTCGCTGGCCAAAGGTCGTCTCCAGAGAGGATGAGGGCCAACCAGAGCTGATGTACATAGTCTAGACCTCTTTTTGGCTATAGACCCAGCCCTTGACCCCTCCTTCTCCAAGAACCCAGCTCTGCGCTGAGCCCAGTCAATAGGACTGAGGGGGACACACAGCCCCCAGCGGGCCAGTCGGGTCCTCTGGCTGGGAGTTAGCTGGAAAGGAGAAGGACTTTGAGTCTTTGCTGGCACTCAAACCAGCAGGACATGTGAGCTCAGAAATTCCATGCTGGGAAAAGCAGATGGCTGCACAATGAGAAACAGAGAGACCTCGTAGGCAGGGGAAAGGGAAAGGGAAAGGAAAGGGAGAGAAGCCGAGAGAGCTGCTGCCCTGCCCCTTGAAGGCCTTCCAGGTGGTTTCTGGTTCCTGGCCCTCGTGAGGCCCAGCTGCGTCCCTGCTCATGGACTCTGGGAGCTACCTCGTGTCCTTATGTAACCAGCTTATTCAGTGAGCTGGACTCAATCAGGTGTAAGAAGAAACCAACTTTATTTTTCCCTTGTGTCCTTCCCAGCCTACTCTGTGGATTAGTTCTTTTCCCAATTGACGCTGAGAACTTAACAGGCCCCTGAAGTCTCGCTGTTAACTGTCACATGACTCCAGACTGTCCAGTGGAGTGATCAGGAGGCTGGACTCCTACAGCCCGGCCAGGCTGGAGGTCTGGGGCCGGGGAGGGTGCACAGTCAGCGTCTCCACTAGACCCCGCAGTCCCACTGTCTCCCTAGCTTGCCCACTGAGCTTTGTGGCCCCTGGGGTTGGAACAGGGGAGAGGGATGAGGGAGAGGTATGGGGTCCATCTGATACGGCCGGTTCAGTGGGAACCCAGAGCTGGTGCCCTGTGGTGCCAGGTGCCCAAAGTACCCACGCTCTGTCTTTTTCCCTTTCCTGTCTTTTCTCCCTCTTCCCTGCTGCTGCTTCACAATTTCCCTTCTGGGCACCTCTGACTCCGCCCCCTGATAGGATAATGCTTCTCCTCCAGCTGACCTCTTAGGACCTTTCCTTGGCTCCTGGGCTTCCTGCACTGCCCCCACCCCACCACCCAGGCTGCCCTCTGCCTCCTAGCAACCTGTGTCCTTTGATTCCCTGCTGCTCCCAGGGCAGTGTCGTTTCTCACTGCCCGCCACCTCTGGCCTGCAGACTTGAGGCATGAGTCAGTTGGTAGTGCTTGCACTCGGCCATGCGAGGCTCTTAGAAGAGTCCCTTGAAGTTCCTCTCACTTGATTTAGGGAGGGGGAACACCTACCTTCCCTGTGGTGGCAGTGGGATGCCATAGGGACGACTCATCCCCAACCCCACGATACTTTTTCGGCTCTCGTTACATGGGCTGCAGATGGGCAGTCGGTTAATGCTGTAGAGCCAGTTTGGGGTCATCCCCTGCAGGGAGGGTCTTGCACCTAGCTCTAGAATATAGGGGCTCTTGGCAGCTATTATTTTGTCCTTAGCCTTTTGAGTCTCAGATAAAACTGAGGCAGAAAAGAATGCCAGTTTAACATTCTGTTCCACTTAAAATGTCCCCTTTTTTATTTAGTCCAGTTCTCTGGCTCTCTCGTACTATAACCGAGAGTTTTTACTACACTGTGTAAAACAAACGAGGCGCCCCTGGGAGATCAGGGAGGACCCCTTGAGCTCCCAGAGAGGATCTGTGGATTATGAGCATCATTGATTCCCATTGCTGGTGTTTTCTGTAGTTCAAAGGTTTCTCTTTCAATCTTGCTCAAACTGGCAGGATTTGGGGGAAGGGGTCTTATTCAGCATCACTTGTTTGGGGAACATCTCTGTCTTCCTGACATGTTCCCCACATGAGCCCAGCAGGTGGGTGCCCTCCGTCCACCAACGTATTGGCCCAAACTGGGGTACCGGGGTTTGGCTGGGGCAGGGGAGAGTCCGGGTTTCATTGGCTTCCTTCTGGGTCCGCAGGTGCGCTCACTGTGGAGACCTTAGTAACGGCAGGAGCCCTATGACTGTAGGTCTCAAAAGTCACCGTGGGAGGGGAGAGGGGGAGTGTTGATGTGGGTTGGTCGGGCTGAGTGTACCTGGCTGGCTGCTGGCAGGTGAGTGTCTCTCTGGGCACCAAGGCCCCGCACCTGACCACAGCCCTCATCTCCCATTCTCTTCTTCGATGCTGTTGGTTTGGTAAACTGCCTCCCTCCCCCCATTTCACTGTAGGGAGAGTGGGTTCCACATCTCTGATGGGCTTATTCCTTCCTCTCCTTCCATGTAGCCAGGGTACAATTTGACGAAGACTCAAGTTTGGGTCCTGGGGTGGGTGGGGGCTGGTGTCGTGCTCTGCTTTTGTTTGGTTCTCAGCTAGTTTAGAAAAAGGGCTACCGTCCCTTGTCCAGAGCTCTCTGCTTTGGGATTTGGACCCAAGACCAATAACCGATAAGGTTGGGCCCTGTTTTCCTTTGCCTTCAATCCTTGCATCCCGCACACCCCCACTCCAGATGTGTCGGGGTGGGGAGGGGTGGCTCTGGTCTGGGCCAAGGCAGAGATATTCTCACCTAATAGTGTCCAGATTCCACTGTGACCCCAAAAACTGCCTAGGAGTTTGGGAGAAGAGTTTGAGAACTCTTACTCAGTAGTGCCTGACTCCCAGAACCTTCTGAATTAATCCCTGCTGGGGCATTTTTACCAGCGCTCTGGCTCCAAGCCTCACTTCTCCCCTTCTGTGAAGTGAGAGGAAAGTCCCTCCTTTACAGGCTGCTGTGAAGTCACCTGAGAAGACGTAAGTCCAATTCCAGGCTCACAGAAGGCCCCAGGAAACGGCAGTCTCCCTGCACTGCACCTTTGTTAAAAAGGGCTCTCATAAGGCAACATGACCTGGTCATTAAAAAGAGGGATTGGTGAGTCCAAAGGTTTAAGTGCCTTTTAAATTTTGATAGATACATTGCCAAATTGCTCTTCAAAAATATTGAATCAATTTATACTTCCATCCAGAGTACACAGAGTACATATTTCTCCATTCCCTTGTCAGCATGGAGACTGACATTTTTTCATCTTTGCCAATCCGCCAGGCACCGTGTGATGGTTTGGGCTTGAGTTAACCGACCTCTGTGGTGATTCTTGAGCTTGGCCTCTTTTCTTGTGTACTGGCCATTTGTGAGTCTTCTGATGTGTTCGTGTAATTAAGTTTTCTATAACAGTGTTTGTATCTTTCTTCTTAATTTGAAAGAGTACTTGGTGTAGCATGACTGTTATTCCTATATTTTTCTCTTGTTTAATATTTCCCTTTTAATCTTGGTCGTGTTTTGTTTTACTCCATTTTTCATAGGGCAAAAAAAAAAAAAGGAATTTTCTTTAGTCAAAATCCCTTAGTCTTTTCCTTAATGGTTTTGGGGCTTCCTGTCAGGCCTAGAGACACCTTCCCAATCCACAGATCAGTTTTACAGGAGGGTGGTTCTGGCAACTAGTGTGGAAGTCAGATTGGAATGAGGGCTCCTGGTCTGGTGAGGGGCAGCCTGTTGTCGTAGTCGAGGGGAGAGGGGAGGAGAGCCTGCACCAGGGCAGGAAAGAGGGCTTGTGTGGAGGGATGGGTTGCCCTTGGCAAGGGGCTGGGAGGAGTCCTTGTTTCTGACCCGAGCAATTGAGTAGATGGTGCCATTTGGTGAAATGGGACCAGATGTGGGGGAAGGTGTTTCAGGTGTTGACTGCACTGCCTGTGTCCAATGGAGATGTAGGACTCCTGAGGGCATCTATGGAAACCAGAGATAGGGAGAGTGCGATTACATGATTTTGGTGGATGCCCCTGGTGCTGAATCTCTTCTTGGTTTTACTCAAAAGCTCTGATATCAAGGGTCCCAGGAAGGCATTCTAAAACAATAATACACAGTGTAGATACATCCAAATCGCACTGATGGCTTTTATTGCAGATTTGTGTCATTACAAGGATAATCTGGGAATATATTAAAAAAAAAACCCTCCCTTTTATATACACAAAACGTGCTACATGGTACACTTTGTGAGACTGCTGAGGTAATAGGCACACACCCAGACGCGGACAGTACCGAACGTTCCAACATCTAGCACACCCCGACCCGCGTGCCCTCTGGGGAGGGTCTTACCTTCTTGGTCATCCCTTGCTCCCTGCTTGGCAAGAGTCCCGGTAGTACTGAGCCTGACACTTCGTGGCCAACAGGACTCAGAGAGCCACTGCGCTGCAACGCAGCAACCAAGGGATCCGTGGCCCCTGGTTATTCAGTAACTCAGGACAACTGGCCAGTCCTCATTTTTGTGGCACCTGTTCTCAGGGAAAGTGTAGTTTGGAAACAAAATATGGACTCTAGTCGGCCTGAGAACATGGGACTTTTGGTCTGTAGCCACTTGGGGCCCCCAATGATTGGATTATGACTTTGCTTCAATTGAATATCTGCTGGCAAGGTGGGTAATTATTTCTGTGAAGGTTAAAACGACAGGTAGGCTAAAGTATGAATGAAAATACAAGACTGCAAATACCGTTACCTATGTGGCAGGCCTTTCAGGCCTGACTTCCCCTTTCCTGACTAGAAACACGGAGTTCAGACTGTTTCCTACTCGGGGACTAAGGGATCTTGCCTGGAGGGAAAGCACAGGGGGACGGAAGAGGTAAGGAGTAAGTAGGCAAGGAGTAGAGAAGAGTGGAAAAGGTGCCTGGACAACAGTGGCTTGGGACTGATGCACAGAAGGCACTTAGCAAATGGCACCAATGAATGGGTAGGTGGGTGGGTGGGGAAAGGTCCTGAGAATGGAGAAAGGTATCAGAATGGACGGGGACGTGGAGTCTGAAATTTGACTAGGTGCCAAAAGGGGATCCTAAGCAAGGAAGCTGGGACCCCCTCTGGGAGAGGGCAGCACTGTGGACAGTCCTGGAAGAATCCAGGCATGTGGAAGCCAAGGATTATTCTTCGAGTTGGAGCTACACAGTCTGTGATCTGCTCTTAGGCTCAAGTAGCACATCAATAAAACGCTCTTCTCCTAAGAGCAGAGCTGTTGTTAACAGCCTCAGCATCCGAGAACTGAGTCTACGTGTGTTAGGTGTATAAGGCAAACCTGTATATGTATCAAGATGTATGATGTGTGTGTGTATCTGAATGCATATACGTGTGGTACACACGCAAGTGCACAAGGTCGGCTCACACACGTGTATATTATGAAGGTATTTTGCAGTTGTGTTTTTATTGTAGGGACTTAATTTATTTAAGGGAAGACTTGATTGCAGTCCTGTCCTGTCTGAAAACACGAGGGGCTGTCTGATGTGAAGAAAGTAGTAGGGACAGAGAATACCGTTTCGATTCAGTTCCGTTATCTGTCGCAGTGACTTGGGAAGAGTCCAGTGTCCCAGTCCTCCCGGCCCCAAGGTGACCCAGTGAGGAGGTGCTCTGTGTGCTGGGGCCAGCACGGCCACGAGCGGTCAGGCGGGGAGCCGGCCTAGTGGAAGGTGTTGGGGTTGGGCCGGATCATCATCACCACTTTCTTGAGCGAGTAGGAGCCCCCTCGGAACTCAGCCCAGTAGACTCCGTCCTGGTAGCGGCTCCGGTAGTGGCCCCCGCGGTACCAGACGCCATTGAGGTTGGAGTGGGCACAGGCGTTATACCACCAGCCGCCCTTCTGGTAGTGGGCACAGTTTCCTTCAGGAGAGAAAGAGCGAGAAGGTCTCAGGGAGGAGGCTTTACCCAAATCTGCCGTTTGCTCGGGGACTTCAGTGGGACCCCCCCTCTGGGGACATTTGAACAAGAATGCTTGGGAGGGGACGGGGCTTCAGACCTGCTCAGACCTGCCTTCTACCTAGTGAGCTGTGTGATCTTGGGCAAGTGACTTAACCTCACGGAGCCACCGAATTCTCATGGTAAAATAAAGATGAGTGTGGTGCCTCCGTACAGGACCACCGTGGGAACTGAGCAAGGGTGCGTGCTCGCCCAGGGCTTACTGCAAATGGAGCATGCAAGGAGGACTCCACACCCCAGGCTTGAGCAGAAAACGGAAGTGACCTGTGATGGGCTGGGGGAGAGGGCCAAAGGGTTTTTTTAGAAATTTTTTTCAAAGAGTTGGAACTATTAGATCAAGAGTCTTTATAGAATGACAAAGGAAATGTTTAAGATGAAATGTTCCTCTATTCCTCCCCAGTCTGTATTCCAGCCAAAAAATTTTTTTTCACAAAAGAAAGATATTTTCATGAAGTTTTTGGCACTATCTTATCATGCTGGATTTTGCTGCCAAGGACAAGCAGTTCAGAACAACAGTAAAAGTGTGGGCAAGGCATTGCCCTTCCCAGGAAGGGGGGCCAGGCATTGTCAGGCCTAGAGAGGGACCCCACTCAGGGCAAGGGCTGGCCCAGTCAAGTTTGTGGCTTTGGGAGCGGGTGTTGGGATGAGGTGAGGAGGGAGCAGGCGGCTGAGGCAGAAAGCCGAGAGGAGAAGGCCCAGGCGCCCCAGAGCCGCCCCGGCAGCCCAGGTTTTCCCAGAGTTTTCCTCCAGCTCCGCTGGGCCATCCCCTGAGGCCACACGGTCCAAGTGGCAGAGCCCTCGGCACACCACAGTCGGCCTCCCGTCGGCCAGAGACGGGGAGCTCACTTCCTTGCCGTCCCCTGACTGTGCTGCCGGACAGGCCCAACAGTTGGGGTCACAGGGCAGTCTTCTCCTTGCTCTCCATAAGGGCCCTCAAGAAATGCTGTGCCAGCCCCTGTATCCCCCGTGTCTGAGCAGCTCCGAGGGTCATCTTTCAGCCCTGCTCTTCTTGAAGCCTTGGCAGCCCTGGCCTGAGAAGACTCAGGGCTTCCTCAGGAGACCCTTCAGCAGGGTCAGTTCCGTGCCAGTGAGGAGGTAGAGGGGTCAGCGTTTCCCCCGGTGTTGTGAGAACAGTCTGCTGAAGTGCGGCCGCTGTGAGGACCTGGAGTGGGGACCTCCCCGCCCCATGCAGGCAGCCGAGCTTGCCTGAACTGCAGGGACAGTCAGTCCTCGGAGGGCAGGGAGTGGCCTTCGTAAATGGGCAGCTGGAGCAGAAGGGGCCAAGCTTGCCCCTGAGAACAGACAGCCTTGCCCTGGAGGAGGGGTCAGCCCCTCACGGAGGAGCTGGGCCTCACTGCCACCCACCGGTGGGGGCCCAGGGACCCTCATCTCAAGGAATTGGTGTGGAGCCTTGCGATGCATTAGCTGTTGGGGGGGTTCATGTCTGGACTCAGGGCTGGACTGTCTGTGCTTCTTATAATTTTCTATTTTCTCCTTTTTTTGATCTAATAAGGACCTGGATTTGAGACATGGCCTTGGGCAGATCACTTGGTCTCTCCTACCTGGTTTCCTCTCAGTAGCTCCCCTCCAGCACTGCATTAACAGTACCTGCTAGTGACTAAGTATACAGAGAGCCGCTTGGATGGGGCTCCGACTCTGCCAAGTCCCAGTCAAAGCACGTCAGGCACATGCTCTCTGACCTTCTCACCCCCCTGCTAGGTAGATAGTGTCCTTATTTCCAGAAGTGGAAACAGGCTCAGAGAGATTGAGCAGCATGCCTAGCATGGAGGCACATAGGACGTGGGGCCAGCATTGGTGCCCAGGGTGTATGGCCTGGAGCCCGCAGGGACATGTCGCCCTGATATCCAGTGCCTCAGGCAGAGAGTGATGCGGGTGCACAGCCCAGCACGAGGTCCGGCTTGGCCCAGAGTGGCCCTCCTACGTGTAATTTGTGCCCCTCTTTACCCTCTCCTATTTGTAAATGCCACTTTGACCCAGGCTTGTGAAGGGGATCTGTGGGCAGAGGGCAGAGGGCAGAGGCGTGGACCTTCAGGGGTCGGCAGCAAGGCTGGGCAGCTGGGCCTGGATCTGCCTGTTCTCAGGCCCGGGAGTCAGAGGCTCAGCTTTAGTTGAGCTCTCTCCCTGCCCTGCAGCTGGGCTTGACCCCGCTGGCCCTACCTGTGTAGACGTCGTGGTCCCTGTCCAGAGTGGTGAACTGCTTGCCGTTGTGCCAGGTGAAGGAGTCGCCGGCGTTGCCGTGGTAGCGCCCCAGCCGCAGCTTGTAATACTCGCTCTCAGGCTCCAGGCGGAAGCTGGCATATTCTGCAAAGACCTTGCGGCCAGACCAGTCCTCCATGGTCACCAGCAGTTTGTAGTTGCCCTGGTTCGTCAGCCAGTAAATGTTCT
This sequence comes from Vicugna pacos, assembly GCF_048564905.1. NCBI lineage: Eukaryota > Metazoa > Chordata > Mammalia > Artiodactyla > Camelidae > Vicugna > Vicugna pacos. The sequence goes on from NC_132990.1 coordinate 72,375,699, forward strand.
CCAGGCCCAGCCAGTATTCGCCATCAATGTTCCCAAACCCTTGCTGGGAAAAAGGCGGGCGAGCGTTAGTAAGGGATGTGCAGGGGGCTCCACCAACAGGGCCCGGCCGTCGGCTGCTCAGCGCCACACGGAGGGGCCTGGAAACCGGCAGAGCCTAAGGCCAGCCTGGGTTTAGTTCCCCACTCCCCGACCTGTGACTTGTTGAGTCACCTTGCCTGTCTGAGCCTCAGTCATGCATCACTCAGGACTATTTAGAGAGTGCCCGCTGTGTGCTAGGCATTGTGTGAACACAGGGGACACTGTTTCCTTCCCCGCAGGGTTGCCCAATGACACACGCATATGGTAAATTGAGAGCCTAGCACACGACATGAGTTCCTCGGACAAATCCCTTAGCTCCTCTGAGCTTCTGTTCCCTTCTCTGGGGATGGGCTGTGTGTGAGGGTCCCATGTAAACTAACGGTGTGACAGATGTGCACTGTGACAAATGTATGCCACATGCACCTGGGCTCCCTCCTAGCTCTAAAATCCAGTGGGTTTATTGTCATTTTTATATGTAGTTTTGGGAGTCATCACTCAAGTGGTGGCCATTTGAAGTCTTGAAAATAGGTGGACTCATTAATGATCATAATAGCTAGCGTTTATAGAGTTCTTGTGACGTACTGGCACTGTCATCAGAACTCTCCACAGGTTATTTTATTAATCCTCATGTCAATTCTATCAGCTAGGTTCTGTGATTATCTCCCTAGAATGGGTGAACTGGGGCCCAGGTCACACAGCACGTGAGGATGAGCCAGGATTGAGTCAAGAACCCAGACTTAACTACTGTGCCTACTACTCTGAGGACAAGAATGTGAAAAGGAAGCAAAAGGAGTTGAGGCATGAGGCTTCAGGAACTTCACAGCGAGGAGGCAGAGGAGAAGGAGGAGAAAGCAAAGGCCCAGGCTGGTCCAGAGGCGGGTGGGAAGGCTGGCAGGACTGGCGCAGGGCACGGCTGAGCCACGTGTGGGGGTCGTGGTCCAGGTAGTTTGTAGGTTTTGCAGGTGTCAGAGGCCACTTCCTGTCTGTGCAGCCTTTTCATCTGTACACGGGGTCCACACCGGCCTCTCCCTCCCAGGGTTGGCGTGGGAGTAAAGGAGGTAATGAAGGGCAGTGCCCAGCGGGGTGCCTGGCGTGGTGGTGGTGGGGGCATCAGCAGACTGAGCTGCCCTTGCTGTCCTTAGTGCCACCTCTTTGTTCAGAGGAGGGAGGCGGGTGTGGGGCTGAACCCTCACAGCCTTTCCTCCCACAAGGGCAAGCCTTCAACTCCCTGGGAACTGGGAGCCCAGAGGATGAGCCCTGGAATTAGGACCCACGTGCTCCTGCAGTTCCCTGCAACAGGCCATGTGGGGGATTCTCCCAGGGCCTGGGACCCTTGGGACTTGCCCCTTCTGGGCTGTGAGAACAGATCTTCCCCTTGGGACTCCCAGCTGGGAGTAAGATGCTCCCCACACCTAGGCTGGGTGAGGGGCTGCTGCACCCCAGCATTTCTAAATTCCCACCCTACCCCATCTGTGGGGCATTTGTGGTCTGGACTCCTCACTCTCCTGCTGCAGTTGGTGGGGGGCAGGGAAGGAGCTGCTGGTCCTCACCACCCTGGCGGGTTTGCAGAAATGGAGTGTCCTCCTTCCGTGCATGTTTCTAGTCTGGGCCACACAGGTCCTGACAGGCAGCACGCACCTTCCCTCCGAGGGCCCTGCACTGGCTGGTCAGGCCTCTCAGGGCGGGTGGTCCTCACCTTGTAGGTCTCCCAGTTCCTGAAGAAGTTGACGGAGCCGTCCAGGCGCCTCTGGATGACGGTCCAGCCCCCAGGGTCGTGTCTCTGGTCACACCACACCTGCATGAGGCGGTTGGTGTTCTCTGGCTTCACCAGGTAGATGGAGCTGGTGTCGTGGCCATCCTCCAGGGCCTGCAGGCAGTCTCTCCACGGGCCTGGGGACACAGGTGTGCACGTGTCACAGACCTCCCTGTCGCCTGGCCCCCGAGTCATGTTCTCCCCGCCCCCACCGCCGGCTGCGCCCCAAGCTGAACAGCCTCGGGCAGGGCTCGGCTGGGAGCCACGGGCCTGCAGTGTGTAGGCACCGACTATGGTTTCCAGGTCTGTGAAGTAACATGATATAAAGACAAGAGCCCAGGGCTAGAACTCAGGATGCCTGGATTCTGAGCCCGCTTTCACCCCTGACTCCCGCACGCTGTGATGTGGGTGAGCTTCTGCACCTCTCTAAGCCCGCGGTTTCCCCAGTTTGTAGAAGGGAGGTCATAGTTACTTCATTGGGGTTGTAAGGATTGCTGAGCTCATTTGTGTGCAGTTCCTGGAGTGATTTCTCTTTTAAGTTGGTTATATTGGCAAAAAGAGACGCGTGCCTGCTACGAGGCAGTGGCGTCCGCCAGCCTGTGCGGGCTCCGCCAGGTCAGTGAGACGGGCTCGCTGCTTCCCGGGCACCCAGGGCTGAGGCAAGCTGCGCCCAGCGACTGACTCTGTGCCTGCCTTTCAGTGACGGTGCTCGGGGACAGCTGCTACAGCTTTCAGTAGGTGAACTTCCCTGGAGTTACAGGGGCCCAAGCAGTGCCTAGAATCTGTAGCCAGACATTTCAGGATATTTCTGGGATTCAGATGCTGGCCTCCAAATATTTTGGGGGTACCAAGTTCCCATTCAGCTCAATCTGTATTTTCCAAAGGAAGATCACTGAGGGCCAAGTGCCCAGATCTCATGTCCAGGGGTCCATGAGACCTCTGGACCAGCTTAAAGGATGGTGTCTAGGACACATCCCAGTCCCTGGCTCTCTTCTGAAATTGAGACCAGATGGGTCTGTAATCTGTGACTTCACCCAGCTTGGGCAGCCTGGTCAGAAGGGGTGGGTGTCGCTGGGAATCTGAAAAGCCACCATCGGTCTGTCAACACCCGTCCCCACTTCCCCTGGCGGTTTCCTGTGTTCAGACGTCGGCCACATCAGCAGGAGGGTGCAAACCAGAGTCACCAAGAGCCAGACAAGCTGGGTTCTTCCTTACTGATCTTAGTAAACTTCAGAAGTTTTTCAAAACCTAACCATTGGACTGTGTATTTTAAAATAAATAAAATCACCACACATAGCTTCAGCTTCTCTTCAAAACTGTTCTGGAGCAAGAATGGTTAAGACAAAATTTCTAAGAAAATTCCATCTTATTCTATTAATGCGTATGTTTATTCAACAAGTGTCTGTTGAGTCCCAGCCCAGGCAGGTACTGTGCGGGGCCGTGGAAGCCTAGGGCACAGTGGGGCTCCTCTGATGCCCAGCAAGGCAGGAGCTGACCTCCCCAGCCTTCTCCCAACCTGAATTCCTGTGGAATCTTGCTCTTCCCCTTCTGTGTGTGTATGTTGGGGGAGTGGGGAGCAGGGATCAGCAGCAGATGCATTTAGCTTTTCTTGTGTGGCTCAGACGTCTCACCTCCCTTCCTGGCTGTGACTGGGCTTGGGTGTCTGCAGGTGATGGTTAAACAGGAGAAGTTTGGGTTTGGTCTTTGCTGGACGTCGCTGGTGGCGTTTCCGGAGGCCTCACAGCAGTGTGTGAGCACCATCACCTGGAGCCCGACGGGAGGCCAGGTGCTGTCTTGCTCACCCCTCTGTCCCCAGTGCCCAGTATAGCACCAGAAGGAAGATGGGTGTGGGTGCTCGCCACTGACAGCTCACCAGGGGCTCCTCCCCTCCTCCTCTGGAGAGAGACGCCTCAGCCATTTACGTACTTGCCAGCCCTCTTTCCCCCAAGGGACAGGGCAGGACCCCAAGTACCCGCCCAGCAGCAGATGTGACAAGCCCTGCTTCCTTCTTTGCCTTGTGCCTCTTCTGTCCTGGCAAGGGGAGGCCAGACCTCCAGAAAGAACATTCATGACGGAGAAAAAGATTTTGGTTGTGTTCGGCCCACAGCCCCAGGGACCAAGGCAGAGAAAGGGAGTCTGTCCCCGACAGCTGGAGCAGAGCACGGAGCGGGCGTGGGAGGCCTCCCAGCTCGTTACCAAGTCAGACGCACAGGAGAGGCCTTTGGAGGCGGAAGCTGGTGACAAGATCCGGCAGAAGCCTGCAGAATAACACCCCCTGAAAACAAACAGCCAGACTTTTTGCTGCATAGTCGCCGCAGGGCTCCGCAGATTTTCAGACTGAAAGGCCGGCTTTGAAGGCATCGCCACGTGGGGAGAAGCTTCGAGGCCACCGGGAGACTGGCAGGTCAGCCTCGTGGCTCCCAGCCTGTACGCTTTCTGTGGGTGCCGTGGGTGGTTCCAGCTTTACCTTTGACATTTCCACAAAGGGCTGTTTTTAAAAGGCAAGTGTTTTAAAATGTTTTGGGGCCACCGATCCCTTTAAGAGTTTGAGAAATTCTAGACCCTCTATCCAGAAAGATGCATAGACATACAACTTTGCTTATAATCAGAAGGTAAGTGGATGTCCAAACCCCATATTATGAAGCCCTGGAAGAGAGGCTTGAACAGAGCAGTAGCAATAATAAAATATTTCCACTAGCTAACCTATGGTGAGCATTTACTGTGTGCCCCATCCATGCATTTGTACACGAGGTCTTCCTGACATACCTGCCAGGTCGCTAGCAGTCTCCCCACTGCACAGATGAGGAAACTGGAGCGTGGGGACCTTAGGTGACATGCCGGGGTCACACGGCTGTTTGGGACAGATGCATTATCTGAACCCAAGTGGTGGTCCGGAACCCACGCTCTCAGACTTTCTTCTTTTCCTCCAACCAGAGTGAGCTCAAGGGTTGAGGGCCAGGCGGACTTCTCTCTGTGTCCCTACAACTATTTTTAATCGTTGCCAGTCAGCCAGGTTAAAAAAAAGTACGAATTTATACTCCTTCTTTGTCAAAGTGTTATTCCTTTTTTAAATCTTTATTGATTTGTTTTTCTTCTGTGTTTACCTGTTGGTATCTTTTGTCCATTTTACATCTATTTTAGCGTTTCTTACGATGTAGAGGTTTTTCCTTGTCTTTTTTTTTTTTTTTTTAAGGCAGATCCAGCAGTTCTTTCCTTTAAGGCTTTCAGGTATGTCATGCTTTCTAGAATCATGCAGTAAGTTTGAAATAGTGTAGAAGTGTTTAGTATTTTCTGCTGTTACTAAAAACAAACTCCATATGTCTCCTGCATCCAGTATGTCACATGACACTGAGGACCCACCAGCCTCCATCAAGAACATTTCCAGACAGTGGCCCCCAGCTACCCTTGCGGGCCTCTAGAAAATCTCCCGCATTCAAATACGTTCCCTTTTCTTACACTAAAGGCACCAGTGGCAAAGGTCAGAAAATTAAATGTTGGGTGAAAGTCAGCAAAATCCTCAGCATTGAAAAGTTGGCAGCAATAAAGTAAAGTAGCAGAAAATGGCAGCAGTGAGATTATGTTGTGGCTGCTGAGTCCAACAGCTGAGTCCAAGCGTCCTCCTTTGGTGAGAACACTGTAACTGTTACATAAACTGTCGCCAGGGGTCGGGGAGGGGGGCAGGCACGGTGTCGGACTTTGACTAAGGAATCCATGGAGGAAGTGTCTGCTGGGGACAGGACCCCAAACTTGGAGTTCGGAGCTCTCGGCTCAAGGCTCGGTGGCCTCATCTCCTCACAGTTGACTTTGGGCAGGTCCTCCCTGAGCCTCACTGTCTTCTCCTGTAAACAGGGGGAAAGAAGTCTACCTCCTCTGAGGGTCTCCTGAGCCCAGCACCCAGCACAAGGCCAACCAGGGCAGGTGCCAGTGAGGCTTTTTTTTTTTTCTTTGATAGAGGAAAGCTGATAGTTTTGAAGTCGTCCACTTTCCGCCACCCCCGTCCCCAAACAGGTTACTGTGTTTGCTTTAGGATTTCCAAGATGAAGTGTCAGATTATTTACTGATAGATGTTTGCCATAAAGGCGTATTTTAGAAGTCATAACTTCAGTGGAGAGGGCCACAAAGACGTGTTGGAATGAAGGACGGAAACCTTTTTTGTCAATGAAACTGCATTTTCAGTGCGCGGCGGGCAGGGCTCTCCCTTGGAGCAGCGCGGCGTGCCGGGCGCTGTTTCACTTGGCGCTCCTTCTGAAAGGGCAGCTCTGCCTGGAGCACCAGGCCAACACTAACTCGGCGGCACCACGGCTCTGAGTGCAGTGAGCGCCCCGACCTCTCTCTATAAAGACCATATTTACACTCCTGGCACAACTGCAGCCAGAACGTTCCACGTGAAGGGAAGTGTAGCCGCCGTGGCCGAGCTGAGTCTGCGTGGTTCCCTATAGGAACCACACAGGGTGTGAAAAGCACCCGGGGCTGGGAGTCAGGAGGCCTCGGGGAGAAGGCAGGTTGGCAATGGGAACACAGTGTGCAGGTCTTGGGCCCCGATCTCCAGTGTCTGGTGAATGTTGGAGGTGATGGGGTTTGGGTGCCTGAGTCCTCTCCCTGCTTCCTTCCTCCTCACTGGGGTTCTTGATGGAGGGATCAGGTGCACAGTTCACCTACCCTCCCAGGGAGCCAGGAGCTACTTATTGCTAGCTTATCCAGGGCTCCAATACCCCAATGCAGGGCCTTTCTGGTAAAGCTGAATTAGAGCCTGCAGCCAGCCCCGGCCTGCGGGTAGCCTCCTAAGCCCAGTGTCCTCTCTGTGGATCTGAGACAGACCAGCTTCAGCCTGACTCACCCACCCAGGCCCCAGTGGAGAAATGGGCTCACCAACTGCACCAGTCTTCAGTATAGTCACCCCTCCTGCTAGGGAAACGTGGCCCCATGAATATCTGACCAGGCCAACTGGCCGAGAGGCCAAGAGCTGAGAAGTGGGTAGACACTGGGGCCTGCGCGGGCGAGAGTGATGCCTCTTCTGCCTCGCCGCGCCTGAGGCAGGGGAGAGCAGCAGAGAGTGCCTCCCGGCCGTGAGCTGGACTAGACCACGCACAGGCCTGCAGTCTGACAGGGCTCTTTATGCCCTCAGCCCAAGTCTCCAGACCTGACCACCCGAGGCCTCACAGAGGACCCTGTGGCCTGTGGGAAGTGTTCTGGGATGTTTCAGTCCATATGTGGGCCCTGGGGAGAGGCTTCTGTGACATCATCAAGAAATACCGCTTTTGTGTGAGAACGTACGCTGTTTCCAATTATTCTCACTGATGATCTGCCTCCAACAAGTCTTTTGCCACTCCCTGAAACATTTTTCTAACAGGAGAAATGACTGGTTGTTGAAACTGGATCTAGAATTTCCAACCCAGATTAATAATCTGAGCCCCAGGGCACATGGACTGCCCAGGTGTGGGTCCCGCCCTGGCCAGCAGGAGGACCTGCTGGGCGTCCCGGGTGAGGGCGGGAGAGCAGACAGCAGGTGTGGGCAGCGAGGAGCCATCACCCGTGCCGCTCGAGTCTCACTTATCCAGGAGGCTGGGGAAATAATATTTTAGTTACGAACATACGTGTTCTATGTCAGTCACCACTTTTCAGGGAACCAGAATACAGAACAATAACCTAGCACAGGAATAGCTGGTACGTCACCAAGGTCGTCTCACTCAAGCTGCCACCGAGCCCCAGAGCTGACATTCTGAACTACGCTTCTGGGCCTTCTGGGGGAAGGGACCAGCCGCTCAGGCCCTTTAAGTCCTCGGACAACAGGCATGCTGCTTGACAAGCTTTTCAGGAGTTTATGAAAAGTGTTTGAGGCCTAAAAAAAGTTGTTGGCTCTAAAATATGAAAAGAAAACTGCAAAATCAAAATGTGTATCATTAAATTTCTACAAAGTGTAACATCTGGTCAAGTTCATTGATTGTTAAATTTAGCCTTCATAAAAACTGTTATTACTTTCGAAAACAATTTGTAGGCTAGATTTTTCTCACTTCCCAAGAATTCCTGAACATGCCTGATGTTTGCCGAGAAATCAGAGCCAACCATAAATTAATCGTGCTGCTCTTGGCCAAATAATTTCAAAGGCAAAATTATTAAAAATCCTTTCAAAATTTTTACAGTAAAAGTTACATTACATGTTGAGGTGGGTATATTTCAGTACACTTGGGCCCGTGAAGAGTTTGAAGGGGTCCTGTTTCTGCCTGTTTGGCCTCTGGATAAACAGACACTGCAGTGTTGCTGCCCAAAGAACCCTTTCAAATGCGCTGTGCCCACTCCCAGGTTTCCACCAGGACCCTTGGGCAGGGGAAGAGACACGGACTTTAAAGTGATTATGAAAAGAAAAGAGGTCAGAATAGGAGGGAGCTGTGAGGGGCTCCCGGTGTGCAGAGGTGAGCAGCTCCCCGAGGCTCCTGGGACTGGTGGGGTGAAGCCCCGGGGCTCCCCAGCCGCAGTGTAGAGGCTGAGGGATGCTGTTCTGCAGGCATGTCATGGAGGAGCTCGTCACACCATGACTGCGGTCCACGGATCCGGAACGGGAGGCGTTCCTATGGTTGTCCAAGCCCTTAACCCTTTCCAAGAAAGGGAGTCAGCTTATGGGCTTGTTCTTAGAGAACCTGTGTTGGCTTTCATCAATCACCTTCTGCTTTTCCAAATGCTCGCACACCCTTCTTCATAATCTTTTCTATAATTTCACTGGGGTTTGACCACAAGCCAACTGGGCTGTGATTTCTAGTATTTTATCCTTTTTCTCATTCTGAAAACAGAACATTTGCCCCGCACCAAGCCTGATCTTCATGATTCCTCGATGATGGTGGCAGTGGTTCCAAGAGCATATCTCCAGGCCCTCAGCCCTCCTCATCCCCTCCTCCAGGAAGTCTTCCCCCCACCCCAGAAGAGCTACTTACTCCTCCTCGGGGTTCCCATAATGCCTTGCATATTAACCTCCACTGGAATGTATAAGAATGATGCCTGCCAGGGGTCTACAGCCCTTCACCTGCCAGGTGCTTTCCACGCGCTTTTATTTTACCCTCACAAGCCCCTGCAGCGGTGAGGAAACTACAGCGCAGAGAGGTCACACAACTGGGAAGAGGAGGATGTGGGATTAGAACTCAGCTCTGCCTTCCACTCCCTGGCTCTTTCTCCTGCACTGCGCTGTGGCTGTCACACTGTGTTAGGATTGTTGGGGGTCTGTGTCCCCACCAGACTGTGGGCTCCTTTGGGGAAGGAGCCTTCTCAGGGCAGTGATTATGAGTTGACCCCCCCAGTCTAGTGCCAAGGGGCACCTAGCACCTCTCATGCCTTCCTCTGTCTCCCATCTTCTCACCATTGTGAGCTGCATTCCCTTTGGCATCTTCATTCTGTTCTTTCCAGTTTGAGACTCGATAATAATAAATCCATGTGGAAACAGCAGCCCCACAACAAAGAATAATTAGCATCCAGACCAAACCTTTGGAAAGGACACTGTTCTGCGGGGCAGTCTGGACAGTGTGCAGAGCGAGTCTGCACTTCTTGCCCAGGGTAGTGCCCAGTGACTGGATTCTCTGTTCCTGTGGATGTCACTCTAGCACACTGCCTAAGACAGCTTAGTTTCAACACTTGAAAAAAAATTTAAAAACTATTATATTTGTCACTTAAACTAAAATTTTCCTAGTGAAATTCCTCTCTGTATGTCCAGTAATTTTACCTTAAATTATTGTACTCAAAAAAATCTACTAAGGGAAATCACTTATTCATTTAAAAAAAGAATGACATAAAAGCACTCCCAGCCCTGCAGCTCCACTGGCTCATCTTGAGGTGCAGGGCCGGGATCCTCAGACTCCTTTCCAATGTGCTCCTCTTCCAGAGTCACCCGGGGGCTGCTGAAGGGCTGCAGGGCTTGAGAAAGGGGCTGTGCCAGCGCTCCCGAGGGCGGTCTCTGCTGCCGACCTCCTTCCTCGATGCTGACAGGGACCACTGGGAAGTGCCCAGCCTTGCTTTAGACACTGTAGTGTGATGCTAACTTAGTTCTGCTGTCTTTATCTTTTTTTCTGGGGGAGCATCTGAGGGTTATGACACATTCCACTGCTTGAATTCACCACAACAATCCATTCCTAGGACCAGTGAGCTGGCCACAGATGCCTGAGCCCCCGGATTTTCTAGATGACGCTCAGTTTGCCAAGTGCCAAACTGTTGGGATTTCCAGACCACAAGGTGCCAGCTCACCACTTGTAACAATAACAAGTTGACAGTTTATCTCCTGGGGCTGTAAATAGCCTGAGCACTTAGCTGAACGTCCTCGCTGGAAAGTGCCTGAGTAATAGCGGGAGAGCTTGCCAGCACACTCGAAGGCTCTGTGATCTGCTCCAAGGTACCCCAGGAGGAGAAGAGAGAAAGCGAAGCTGGGAGGAAGATGACCCAATTCGAACTCAAGAGGCTTTTGTTTATGAAGAGGCGAGCAAAGAATGCTCTTTGAAATATCACTGGATTACGTAGTTCGTAATGAATTCGGGAATCTTATTTTGTTCAACAATAACATTTTAGAAACAAGACAGCATAGCACAGTGAAAACAGCACAAGCTCCGTAGGCAAGAGACCTCAGTTGGGATTTCCCTCAGTCCCTGTGACTTTAAAGAGTTTCAGGCAGTGCTTGGTGGCTGTGGTCACCCTCACCATCCTCACAATGTCACCAACCCTCCTCCGGGCTCAGGCGCACATGGGACCAGCAGCTCTCATCTTGACTGACAGTTGCTTGACCTCCAGAAGGAGCAGGCCATACGTGATACATCTTGTTCTCGATTGTAACCCACAGTCTAATTACATATTTCCTACCTCGTTGTTCAAGTTGTCCTTGCCTCCCTGGCCGCGGACCATCTGTCGTGAGGGATAGTTTCTGTGTGTTATCCGTGAAGCTGTGTGGTTGCCATCTGTTGTGGCCCCAAGAGCAGATCACAGTGACTGATTTTTATATATTTAAGGTTAACATATTAGAGAAATGGGGACTTCAGACTTTGCTATCCGTTAAAATGATGTGTAGACATAACCCCAGAGAATGTGTCCAGACTTGATTCAAATTAAATATCAGGTTTATCGGCAGCTTCAGTTGGATCCAATTTCTGGAATTCAGGTGCATGTAATGTTTTCTGTGGAAGAGCTCTGTAGTGTGAGGTGTACTTAATTCTGCTTTCTTTATCCTATTTTCACAGTGATGATGCCTTCATCATCAGAACGTTGAGAAGTCTAGTGACAAATCTACCAACGTGTTCCCAGAGCTCTTTTACAAGGAGCTGCCTGGAACCTGGTACATGAAATAGTGATAGTCAGGTCCCAGGCAGCTGGCAGCTGGGGTCAACCCCAGCATTTATTGAGTGATTTTCACACCAGTTCTCCTCCAGCCTTTCCATGGGAATGTGCAGTATCTCAGAGTGGTTAAGACAGGCTTGGGTTTGAGCCTTGGCTGAGCCACTTACTAGCCAAGTTATTGTGGCTAAGTTACTTAACCTCTCTGAACCTTAATATCCTGGAAATTACAAGTCCAGGGACCAGTGCTGGCTCTGCCGCTGACAGGCTCTGGCACGCGACGGGGAGGGCTGGGCCCGGGGATCCCAGAGGCCCCTAACAAGCTCTAATATTTTTATGATTTTATGGTCCCTTCTTTATCCATTGAGCAAACACACTGAGCTGATCATGTTCTCTTTCTCAGGAGAGAAAACAGCTAGAAATGCCTTCTCCTTTTGGTTTTTAAAGATTCATTTCAGACAAAGCCTGTCTGTGGCAGCTGGTGGTCACACTGCCTTCCCTTCTCTGACCAGGGAGGGCGCCGTGGCCAGGGGACTGGGCTGGCTGAGGAGCAGCGTCCCAGGCTCCCAGAACCACTTTGAGAGAAGGTGTCCTTTCCTTTGCCTCTGAGAGAGTGACCCCTGCAGCCTTCCTCTTTAACAGACCTGACACGTGTGCAGGGTCCACAGATGGAGGAGGAGGAGGTTGGGACAGTGTGAGTGGGAGAAAGAGTGGAGAGGAAGAGGGAGGGGGCAGCCACAGGACCCCCAGGGAAGAGGACCACAGGCAGGCCTTTGGCCCAGGCCTTAACACAAGCATCTCCCAATGGAAATGCTCTTAGGTCTGGCCAGACCTGAGAGAGACAGGACAAAACCCAAGTGAGACACCAGGGAAGCCAGGGGCTGCCCAGGCCTCCCTCACTCAGGCTTTCAGTGGCCTGGACCTGGCCTGGTGCCAGCCTGTTTCTCTCTGGCTGGGAACAAGCTGGTGAGTGCAGCTTCAGATAAAGTGGCCATGGTTCCCTCGGTCCCCTGGGGAAGGGCGTGCTGCGGGCTGAGTGGCCTGGACAATGAGGGAAAGGCTCTGAGGTTGCGGAAGGAAAGATTTAAAAGCTGCCAAGGCTTGGGTGCAGAGGTGTTTAATTGCAGAAGTGTTTCTGGCTGAATGATGCCCCTGGAACAAAGAATCCGTTGGGCCAGAGCACAGAAGAAGGTTTTGTCTTCCAAGACCAGAACCTGCCCCCAAGCTCTCAGAACAGGCCTGATAAGAGCTCTCTGCTGATTGGCTGAGAGAGACCATCTGCCTTTCCTCCCGGTTTAGGAAACACCAGGAAGGGGCAGGGCTGCTCTCCAGGCTCTGTCCGCCCATTCAGCTTCCACAGCCAGGTAGTCTTGGCTGGTAATGCCTGTGTGGGAGCTCGTGGTCAGATGAGCCACAAGGAATCTATTACTAACAATCAGTACCAACATTTGAGAGGGCTTTGCATGGGGAAGAAAAGGTAAATTATAGTGCATGCAAGTTATCTCCATACTAAAATCACTGCCATTCCCTCCCTCCCATGCAGGTGTGCTTCCTTAGGTGTGGGAGAGAGGGTTGGTTGTGTGCAGGAGCCTTGGAATGCACTTAGTCCATGCTGAATTATGAACGTAAAGAAGCAGGAGAGCCAAACCACTTGAGATGCCAGGATAGGGCCATGCCCCTGGGTCTCCCCCAGGGACCCACTGGTAACTCAACTCTCAAGTCCACCTGGTAAACTCTTACAGATCTTCCAGCTGCAACACTGAAGTCCCCGCCTCTGTCCAACTTGTCCCTTCTACTCCAGGCAGACTCAGTCATGCCACCTTAGTAGACGTAGTAGGCTTAATGCCCGGAGTCCCTCACGTGCCCCTCTGTGGGCACTTAGCGCACAGTGATACTGCCACAGTGCCTTCACAGCCCATAATTTTCATCAAGTTCCTGATTTCAGGTACTTTGTTATGTTGGTCCCATAAATTCTCACCATGTTCTGGAAATTTGGGGCTTGACAGATGCTTCCCCTCAGAGAAATCCTTTATCAGGCCAGACATGCTGATTTTTAGGGTCTAGAACTGGTGGGCGCTGGATAGGTCCCAGTGCATTCGTGCATGTGCCACCTCCCCCAGACTGACTTCCTGGAGGTTAGGACTGTCGTTTCCACCTGCACCCTGCCCCCACAAGTCCAGCACTGTGATGGGCAAAGAGTAGGTAGGCGCTCAACTATTGTTGGCTGCCCCACATGACGTAATACTGCATGCCTGATTGCACTGAGTTTCCACAGCAACCCTGTGACGTTACGACTCTTGTCCCCATTTTACGGAAGAGAAATTGAGGCTCAGAAGAGTTAAGTACCTTTCTCATGAGCAAATAGCTAACAAGGGGTACAGCCCGGATGCAAACTTAGGTCTTTACTCCTACACTGTGTATCTACCAGCTCAGTTCAAGCTCAAGAATATCCTGACATTTTTGAGTCAGAAACCAGAGATGCTTAAGTGAGAGGAGATCTGTTCGGTGAGCACTGAGGTCAGCCTGACTCCCATCAGAATTCCATTTGGTGTCTGTGGGCACGTTTTACCTTCTGGGTATTATATCAAGACATACTAGCACACTCTGCACTCTCTTTTGGAACTTCTGATTTAGGACAGGCATGTTGATGAACCAGTCATCAGCTGTAGAATGCCAGAGCTAAAAATGGACTGTTTTTTAAATGTCAATCTCCTGTTTCAAGGAAGAGACCAAGACCAAAGGAAACTCATAGATACCATTGTTGAGACTTACCATGTGCCCAGAACTGTGCTAACTAAATGTTTTGTAGTATTTCATGTAATTCCCAGATGGGCACTACTTAATCCGTTCCTCAGTTGACAGATGGGGAAACAGAGGCTGTGAGGGACTAAGTCCTGCCTGATGTCCCAGAGGTCATCAGTGAGGAAATCAGAAGATGAATCCAGGTCAGGCTGCCCCAGAGCACAGGTCCTCACCCTGGACACCCAGTACAAGGCTTTGCTGCGAGATACTGCGGGAGGGTGCTCTGCCCTGCACCCAGCTGCCCCCACAGACCTGCAAACAGTGCCACCCTTGTCCTTTGCATGGGCCACCCTCCTGCACTCAGGTTCAGCCTTTCTCTGGAATTAGCAAGCTACTGCTCTTCCCAGTCCTGGTGGTTATTTTCAGAAGTGTGAAATAAGTGTAAAAGAGGATATTTTCAGTGAAAATATCACCCTGCTTATATAACGAAGTGGTCCCAAAATCACTGACTTGGAGCAGATATGTTGTTAGTTTTTGCAAAGATGAATCTAGTTCTTATACGACAGCCCATTTGGAAGGCTCCCGGGGTCCTGGATGAATGAGAGGCTGGGCTTCAAGGGGCTGGGCTCATCCTCCCCAACAAAAACCCCCGGCCCGAGTGAGGATTCCCAGAGTCATAGAGCACAGAGGAGTCAGCTCCAGCTTTAAAGTGAAAAGGCCTGAATTCAGACCCAGCCTGAGAATACTAAGCCTGTGAGCAAGTTACTCATCCTCTCAGTTAACCGTCCCAAGGCTTTGCAGGGGTTAATGATGTAGTATGCACGAAAGTGCGTCAGCATCTCAGTCAAGCTTCAGAACCTACAAGCAGCCCTATTCCTCCCCCATAATGATATTCTGAGAATTACCATATTTTAAGATGAAACATGTATTTAAGAGTATAAGGAATCATACTGAAAGTTCTAGACAGCAGCAGACTCTAGGAAGTGTGTGGGTTTTCCAAAGCACTCCTTCCCATCCCCCGGCCCCTACAACGTGTTCATCATACTTTTGCTGTGATAACACTTTCTTTTCCTCTGATCCGTTGTTTCTTCACTGAGCATGTATCGAATGCCAGTTCTGTGCCTGGCACACACAGTGTGAGAGCTTGCAGGAGAGACATCTTACCTGGCAACACTGAGCACCTCCTGCAGAGCCCAGCAAACTCAGGCTGAGGGTTTTTCCTATGAGAAGCCAAAACACTTGTTCTCTTCTGAGACCCCACCCCCACCCCATTTCCTGGTTCTACCTTAGGGCTTCCATCTGAGGAATGTGGTCCCCCTCTCACCCCACCGGCTCCAGCGGCTTGGCCCAGGGGACTGCTGGGGATTGCGTAAGCCTTTGGCCTGGCTTCAACTTGCCGTGGCTTTTCCCCCACTTGTGGTCACAGCCAAGGGAAGCCTGGCGCCGGGCTCTGAGGCCCAGATGGAGCGGGCTTCTGGAGGGACTTACCCGACGGCTTGTCTGTGGAGGACGGGAGGCTGGTGAGGGTCGGCATGGTGGGCAGAGGGGGCGGCAGCACCTTCAGGTTCTGGTCGCTCTGGATCTCATTGGTGGAGATCTGGTTGATGATGCGGTTGTAGGGGGGCGGCTGGTAGACGCGGGGCGGGGCGGCGGGGGGCGGTTGGGGCATGGGCCTGGCGGCGGGCACGCGCTGGCAGTGTTCCTCCAGCTGCGCGATGATCTCCGACTGGTTGTGGGCCAGCGTGGCCAGGTGCTGGTACTTGTGCTCCAGGTCCTTGTACTTGCTGGCCAGCTGCAGCATGTCGGCCGTCTGGTTGAGGATCCTGTTCTCCAGCTGGGACAGCTCCAGCGCATTGTCCCGCTTGCGGATGATCTCGTGCAGGAGCTGCATGTAGAGCTGCGTGACCCGCGAGTTCATGTTGCGGCTCTCCTTGCGCAGCAACTTGACCTCACTCACAATGCCGCCGTCCACCTCCACCAGCTGCTGCAGTGTCTCGATCTGCCGCTTCTGCTTGAGCAGCTCGTTGTTGAGCAGCTCCAGCTCCTGCTTGTGCACCCGGTTCTCCAGGAGCACCTCGGGCTCCTTGGAGTTGACGCAGATGGCGCCCGTGACCCGCTGCTGGGGCACGATGAAGGTGTAGGTGCACTTGTCCGGGGACTCGCCGGCCCGCTTGTACCTGTTCAGGTAGATGAACTCACTGGGCGAGCCCTCCTCTGTGCCCTCAAAGCCATCCTTCTGGCCTGCAGCAGCTCCCAGGGTGGCCAGCAGTCCCAGCCACCAGCATGTCACGCACAGTGGCCTCATGGTCCTTACAGAATGGTGGTTCTTCTTTGCAAAAAGAGCCTATGAAAACCTGAAAGTAAACAGAAGGGGAGACTCAGTAATGGCCCTGTCCCTGCCAGCAGCCTGTGCCATAAATGAGCTCAGACTTCCATCAGCAGATCTTTCCAAAAACGCAGCTTCAGGAGGCAGCCCTTCTGGGAGCCACAGGAGGAGAGAGGAAGGCCCCAGCAGAGGTAGAAGGAGACAGGAGGGGATCCGGGCATCTGAAGGCAGCAGGCCATAGCCCTGCCACTCCTGGAGCCAGCTCCAGTGCCCACAGCCTTCTTACTGAGCTCCTAGCCTGGAGCCTATGAACCACACGAGGGCAGCTTAAAGCAGGGAGGGGAGGGAGAGGAAGAGTTCTCTGACCTCCCTTCTCCTTTGCCTCACACTCCTCAGACTGCGAAGTCTCCCCTGGACGTGCCCTTTTTAACACCCATCACAGCTGTGATGAGTCTGAATTCTGTGTGATCTTTTTTCATGGATCTATGCACCATGAGAGCCGGTGCTATGTCTGTTTCCATCCTGTATCCCCAGGAGGCTGCACTAAGCAAGCTTTCTGAAAATATATGTGTATATTTTAATAGAGGTACTGATGATTGAACCCAGGACCTTGTGTATGCTAAGCATGCGCTCTGCCACTGAGCTATTAACACCCCCTCTACAAATATTTGTTAAATGAACAGATTGCTAGACATAGTATTGAACGTGTTCAGTGTGTCATGGACAATGTCAGTGGAAGGATGTGTCCAGTCACGTGGCTTTGGTCTTCGCTCTGGCCAAGCTACAGAGCCCAAACAGGAGCAAACAACTGAGCTCTTCTAAATCCAGATGTTTGCAACAGCCAGTAACTGCGTGGTCCCCATCATTGCAACGTGATTAAACCAGGTGGGAGCAGAATACAGACACGTGTCTCCAGATTTGTTTCCATTCTATTCTTAGACCATTTGCTCCTTCCCCAGGCATCCATCAAACATCTGCCTATGCCAGGCGGTGTGCTGGCTGCTGGAAATGCAGCTGCACACAGGACAGAGCCAGCCCCTGCCCTCACAGGGCTTGCCCATCATCGCGGCCCCTGGGAGCCGTGAAGCGGAAGTAGTGTATGCTGCAAAAGGGTGTAACAGGGAACTGACCTAACCAGAGGGGTCAGGAAAGCTTCCCTGAGAAAGTGACCTTTATGCTGACCCTGGAGGGATGAGTAGGAGTTAGCCAGGCCACGGGGGAGGGGATGGACACGCATAGATCCCTCTCGCCTACTCAGGAACGTGGCTCCAGCAGTTCTCCCTCAGCTCTCTGGCATGATCACATTTTTCCTACAATCATGCTGTTATTTCTTTCAGCTTAAAGAAAATCCTCTCTTGACCTCCCATCCCTTTTCCAGCTACTATTCCATTTTTCTGCTCCCCTTTTTAGTAAAACCCTCTAAAGAGTTGCCCATACCCACTGTTTCTAGAAAGTCCCTCTCTTCCTGTTATCTCTTGAGCCCATTCCCATCAGGCCTGGCCCCCTCCCCTCCATTCCAAGTGTCCTGGACAGGATCACCAGTGGCCTCACTTGCCAGGCCAAATGGCCAGTAAGTCTTGGTCCTCATTAATACTTGCCTCTTGACACTGTGGGACCTGGCTGATCCACCCCTCTTTCCCAGACTTCCTTTCCTCCTGTCTCACTGGCCACTCCTCAGCTTCCCTTGCTGGTTCGTCCCCCTTTTCCTGTCCTGGGCTGGGAGCAGGCGGGCAGAGCTCAGTCCTCAGGCATCTTCTTTACCTCGGTGGTCTCATCCAGTCTCGCGGCTTTGATCACTTTCAACCACGGATAACCCCCACATTTATCCTCCAGCCTAGGCACCCCACTGCCCCCCGCCTTGAGTCCAGACTCATACATCCAACTGCCTCTTTGACATTTTCGCTTACGTACTTCTACTACCTCTGGGCATCTCAAACTTGACTTATCCAGAAATGAACTCCTGGCGTTCCCCATACCTCCATTCCAACCTATTCATCCCAGGTTTTCCTGTGTTAGCAAATGGCAACTCTGTTCTTTTGATTGCTCAGGCCAACAACCTTGAAGTCATCCTTGATCTCTTTCTTTTTGTCATCCCCTATGTCTAATTCACCACCAAATTCTAATAGCAATATCCTGAGAATATTCTTAGAGCCCTCCTGCGTCTCCCCACCTCCCCTGGTACAACCCACCCTCACCTCTTGCCTGGACTCAGCTGATCTCCCTGCTCCTGCCCTTGTACATTACAGCCTGTCCGCAACCAAGTAGCCAGAGTGAGCCTTTTAAAGAAGTCAAATCAGGTCATTCTTCTGCTCAGAATCCTCTGGTGGTTCCTCATCCTGGAAAAGAAGTTAACGGGTCTCCAAGGCCCCCGACCTGGCCGTGCTCCCTCCCTGGCCTCATCTCCGGCTCCTCTCATCCCCGCGCTCGCCGCCCCCACCGCACTGGCCTCCTGGGTGCTCTTCAGGCTCACTGGTGGTGTGGGGCCTTTGCGCTTGCTGCTCCCTCACCTAGAACGCTCTTCCCCCTTCCTCATTGTGCACACCCTCGCCTCTTTCAGGTCTTTGCTGAAGTATCACTTCCCCATGAGGCCTTCCCTGCTTATTTAAAGTTGTGACCCTGGCCACCTTCACTGTCAGACAGTGTCTTGCTACCCACCCCCATGAAAGGAAGCTCCGTGAGGGCAGGGGCTTGTCCGCTTTGGCCACTGCTCCACGCATAGTGCCTAGCACAAGGCCTGGAATACATAGGAGCTCAGTGAATATTTGTGGACTGAATGAAAAGACACACCTACAGCAGTTACCACACAGTGGGGTGTGCTATGAAGAGGGGCCAGGGAGCCGAAGGCAAGTGACTGGCTGAGGGGGTGGGGAGCTGCCCAGAAGGAGCCCGTTTATTACATTTATTACTAACGCCCATAGCATCCATTTGCTGAGTGCCCACTGTGTATCTGGCCCTGCACCCAACATTCTGCAAGTGTTCTCTACTTTATTGAGTTCTCACAGTGTCTTTTCATAGGTGCTGTTGTTATTTCCATTTTACAGGTGAGGAAACTGACACTCAGTGAGGCTAAGTGACTTGCCTGAGATCACAGAGCTGGAGGGTGGCAGAGCCAGGACTCAGCCCACATCTGATGAACTCAGACCCTCAAACTCTTAATGACTACTCAGAAATGTACTTCATCTGGTTTCTAGTAGTGAAGTATTAACATCACGACTTTCTGACTTCGCATTAATTTACGTTAGAATGACAACTGTGACACAGAACCTGAAGGTTCTTCTCTTCCCCTGGCCCCTTTGAGGGCTTCTCTGGTGGGCAGCCTGGGTCTGGGCTCCACCTTGTACTGGACAGCGAGTGGTTACAAAACAGACCTGTGCTCCCAGGGCCACGCTGAGCTGTTTTCCACTTGAATGAGAAAGTCCAAGCCTGGTTCCGAAGGCCAGCTCAGGCCTTCAGGCCAGGCAGAGAAAGGTGTTTGGAGCCTCTGGTTTGGGTTGGGCTATGAGGTAGGGCTGCAGTGACGTTAGTGGAAACGGAGCTGAGTTTGTGAGTGTTTGCCTAGTTTCCAACGGGCTTTGGCAGCTCCTGTGCTGGTGGCCACACCCGACCCACAACAATGGGGAGGAGCCGCCCTCCCAAGCCAGGACCGGCCTGCCAGCACTGCTTTGCCCCAGGCCGCTCACCTGCAGCAACTGGGACTAACACCTCTCTGTGGGGCGTGATGCTGCTGTGGATGCCCTCGAGGACCTCCACTTTGGCCAAGACACTGCCATGGGCCAGGGAGGCAACCTAGCTCCAGGAGAGGGTTGGCTTCCAGACCTTCCCAAGCCTCAAGACCTGGCAGGGTGGCACTGTTTACCCTTGAGTTCTGTCCCCTCCCAAGTGTGGGCTCTCAAGGCTTCCCAGGCAAAGCTCTGTGCCCTTGGACTTGAGACCCTGAAGGCTGAGCCTCTTCTGTGAAATGGGGTATTCCAATGCACCCTGCATTAGGTTAGGAACGTTGAAGTGCTTCTGAAACTAGAGATAGGAATCACATGATAGCAGCACGAGAGCAGACAGCCAAGCCGACGGGCAGTGAGGATGCTGACCACGCAGTGTGTCCTGCATGTGTACCATCTCCTTGGATCCTCCCATACCCCTAGGAGGCACCCTGACTGACTATCCCATTTCACAGAGCAGGCCCTCCCCAGGAGGTCTGTCTGGCCTCCTCTCCCAGCCTTGAAGGGGTCACGGTGTCCCCAGCATCTCACACAGCGCTGGGCAGAATGGTGAGGCAAGGGACGTGCAAAGGCAGTCAGTAGCTGTGCAGTCTTTGGAGAGCATCTCTTGTGACTGTTGTAGCTTGACAGTTAACACTCGTACAGGTTTCCAGGTTCACAAGGCCCTTTGTGTACACATTATCTCATGTAATCATCACAACATTCAGAGCTAGTTAGCATTCTGAAGGTGAAGAAACTGAAGCTCAAGAAGGGGTCAGGTATCTTGCTCAAGGTTTCATTGCTGGTGGTGGGACCTGTCGTGACGCCACGTGATTCTGGGTCTTACTGTCACATTTCCATGGGGTCTGGGCTTGGCATAAGTGACTTGGAGCCTTTTGGGTTACAAAAGAAGGAAAGGGACAGGGCACCGTGCTGGGTACCTGACATACATTGTCCCGGGGAATCCAGCGAGGTTGGTACTCCCTACCCCACCCCCCACCCCTGGTTTATAATTGATGACACTGAAACCCAGACAGGCTCAGTGACTTGCCCAGGAGCACATGGTAGACAAGGGCCAGAGTTGACTCAGTCCAGAGCTGGGGTCAGCCTGACACCAAGGGCTGTGCTCTTTGTGTTGCCCTTGGCCTTGGAGTAATTTATTTTCCTTAAAGATTCCAACCCCCCTCCTCAGTTTTTTTGCAAGTTTGGCAGTTCTTAATGGGCAGTAATGAGTTTGTTTACTTTTTCTCTCAATATTTATTCAAGTAATTGCATCTCAAGAGAAATAACCCCCCAGCATTCCAGCCATCTTAGATCTGGAGAAGAACTCAAACCCAATCAAAGAGATGCTCCTCAGTTTCTTCCTATGACCAACAAAGAAAAGCAAATCCAACTGTTTTCCTTGGCTTCAAAATGAAAATAAAAACGATTCTTGAAATTGCTTTTCCACATTGTATTATGAGGAGTTTCCATTATGCACGGGATTCCCCCCCAGCCAGTGGGGCTGGTGTGACCGACCCACGTGATGGACTCTGCATACTGGGAGGCCGCCTCACCAGGGCTTGGGTCCCTCACAGCCTCTGCTGGGCAGCTCTGACTGTCCCTGATTGGTCTGGTGTGGTGGAGCCACGCACCGTGTGTCCTCATTCCTCTCAGCACCACAGCACTGCAGCCAGGTGAGGGGCCACTGGGTGGGAAGAATCATTTTCATAAGACAGAGTTGTGTGTCCTGCCCTGTGGCAGAAGCTGCTTTCCTGGGGTCATCTTGTGAGCTCTTACTCAAAGGTTAGGGGTAAGAAAATTTCAGTTACTAAAAATAATAACTACAGCCAATTATCACTGCAACCCATGCACTTTATTATATACATTATCTCACTTCATTCTCAAGCCATTATTTCAGGGTTGTCATGGATGGTGGCCCAAGTTGTGCACTGGGCAACTCTGGGGAAGCACAACTCACATTGATAGTCTTTGTAGTTTTGTATGAATTTAATTATAGCAGTTTTCTAATTCCCACAGAGATGCTTTTAAGGCTAACAGCAGAGCTAACAATTATCTTCATTGCAGGTGAGGAAACTATTGAGATTCAAAGTCCATGAATCATTTTGCCCAAAGTCACCAACTTAACTAAGTAGCAGAGTCAGTAACAGAACCCCAAAATATACACCATGCTGAACATATACAAACAAAAGTTCTGAAGTGACAAGAAACTCAAAAGAGATTATTCTCTGACACCCTCCCTCCAAGGCAGAGGGGAAACAGGAGAGCTCTTGGGACCCCCAGGACCGCTGACTCTGAATTAAATCCAGCCCTCAGGATGGTGATTCATCACTAAGCCATGTTGTAGTCCTGTCTGAGGGTTCACAAAACCCATCCCTTCTTCCCCAGCCAGCTCTGCTCCATCATTCTGTGATTACAGATGAAAGCCAGGTATGAGTCCAAGCCAGAGGCACTGCAGGAGGCCTGAGAAGTAGGCCTCTGCCAAGGCAGTAAGGGAATCTGGAACTGCCACCTGGCCCCGAGCATGCCCAGCTGGCCCCTGACAGGAAGCTAGGGATTTGAACTATGCTTGAGTGAATTCGATAGACCTGAGCACGAATCAGGATGTTAAACCAACATCAGGACAGAGAAGAAACAACCAAAGCCTCAGAGTTGACAATTTTTCCTTCTAAAGCTGGTTGAGATGAATGATGTGCCAGTCTCATAGTACCAAATCATTTGGTAATCCAGGATGAGGGAGGGATCCAGATAGAGGAAAATTCCAGAAGGAAAGGCCCTAGATCTAGGGCCCAGCTGAACACATGACCGATAGTATAGCTAATAACAGCTGTCACTTGTTTGTTGTAAACTTAGTGTGTGCCCCACCATACTGTGTCTCACTGGCGCTTGCGACTCTGTGAATAGGAGACCATGTGTGCTGGTTGGCCCCAGTTGAGGCCTGGTGTCTTACTAATTATTAATAGCACTTTCTCTTATTCTCAAAAGTGTCCTGATTGGGTAACAAACTATATGATTCCCTTACCTGGGAGAGAGGTATTATCTTCATTTGCAGTGGAGGAAACCCAGGTCCAGAAAGGTTAGTCACTGCTAAGAGCCCTTGGAGTAAATAGCGGGATGGGATTCCGTTATCAACTGCAGGGTCCATGCCTTCACTGCTATCAGGATTGTCTCCCCAACCAGTATGAATAAAAGGTGCCTGTCTGTCTGCTTGGCCAGGATGCGGATTACTTCTTAGTCACTCTTGACTGAAAAAGTAGAAAAGGCTTTCAGGTCAGCACAAGGGTGAGTCTTGTTGGATGTTAGAAACAGCTTCGTGATCATCCAAGTGGTGAGACCCCAAAATGGGCATCTAGGATGAGCAGTGGTGTCCTCACCTTAGAAAACCTGGAGAAGGAACTGTGCACCACTTGTCCTGTGTGATTCACCACCAGCCTGGAGGCCAGGGAGGGAATAGCCACATCTCCAACTGCCATCCCCTCCCGGCCTAGGATCCTGTGACTCACCCCCACCAGAAGGCAGTGTGGGCACCCAGGGAGTCTGGGGCTGATTCCCAGACTCTGCCAGTTCAGCTCTCATTAGACCTTCAAATGAGCCATTTGTCCATCCATCTAGCCTTCCATCCATTTAGCCTTCCCAGCCAGCCAGCCATTGTGTGTTGCTCCAGCCTGGGTCTAGCCCTGTCATGAGTGATGGGAACACAGGCATGAGCCAGAGGCAGGTAGGGTAGGACCAGACAGATGTGCCTAGAAGAGTGACTGGAGAGTTGACTCTGCCTGATGCCCGGGCCCCTGTGCTCCTGCCACTGGTGCATTGTTGGCTCCAGGGCAGGGCTGAGTTCATGGTGGAGGCGGTTGTGGTCATACTGTGAGATCACAGGGCAAGAGGGGATGTGGTTAGGCAGTGGGGAGCTGGTTGCCTTTGCCAGGAGGACAAGGATTCTGCTATCTCTTTTTCACAGTGCATTATTTGGGAACCATTTTGAGATTCCCCCAAAGCCTATGCACTGAGCCCTTTGTGCCAGGAGCCTCGGCCAGCACAGCAGAGGCGGGAGAGTCTGCAGAAGCCATTTCAGAGCCCGGCTCCTGAGTTGGCTGCTGCATTTCCGGCAGTGCCTGGAGTGCTCTGGAGCCCTGGAACTGGAGGAGCCTCAGGCAAGACAGAGAAGCCAGGGATGGGGTGGACAGTGCTGCCCCAGGGCGGCTTCCTGGGAAATCCAGACCTTGCCTGGATCTGCTCTTCTGGGCCAGGCTGAGTGGTTGGCACCAAGGCCACCTCGGCCTGTTGGCAGGGCTCATTCCTTGAGCGCTTGGCCAAGCACTTTGGGCCTACCTCACTGATCCCAGCAACTCTGTAAGGCAGGGGCTACAGTTATCCCCATTTCACAGATGAGGAATCCGAGATAAGGGATGAAGTCTTGCCCAGGCCATAGAGCTCCCAAGTGTGGAACTGGGCTTGGAACCAGGTGTGTTGACTCCAGAGCCAGCTCTCTTCCTGACACCGTACCCAGCCCCCTGCCCTCCGCATCATGTGCAGCTCCACACTGAACTCGTATCTGGTCATGTCATTGTCCTGCTTGAAAACAGAGCCCATGTTGTCATGCCTCCCAGCCTCTGCACGTGCTGTTCTTTCTGCCTCAGCACCTTCCCTGGGTCCTGCCTGATGCCTGCCTGCCTTCCTTGCTGAGTTGACCTCATCAGTTGGCTTCTCTGAGAAGCCAGCGGTTCTCAGTGAGGACCCCTCCCTCCTCCAGCACCGAGGAGCAGCCGTGGCTGCTTCCATCACAGCACCCGAGACACGCAGGAGACACACAGCTCGTACTCATCTGGTTCTCTCCCCCCCGGACTGCGAGCTTCTTCAAAGCGGGCTCAGGGCGGTTTCCCCTCTGAATAGCCAATAGCCAGGATGGCACCTGGGTGACTAAATAGGAATTCAAGGATTTAATTGAGCATTTCCCCTATGTCAGCCACTGTGCTGGGGGCTGGAGATGGAGCAGGAGCAAGGTGGGTCCCTGCTCTCAAGGGGCCACAGGTATTGGTGAGACAGAGACCAGGTATCAGGGCCCTGATGGGGCGGCTCAGGGGGCTGGGGGCACCTAATCCAGCCGGGCGGAGCAGTGTGGCGCCTGAAGTTAAGAGGCATTTTGTCTGGCTTTGAGATGCCCTTCCTTCCTTTTATTCGTTCCACTCTTCTCTGTCTGTCCCTGAGTGGGTCCTGGAGGTCCAGCAGTGACTGAGAGATAGGAGCTTTCGCTCGTGGAGGTTGGAGGGGGACCATCTTGGGCGGGAATTGGTCATTCCTGGAGCTGGGTGAGTCCTCAGGCATCTCTCAGAGATAAGAATCGAGTTCATTTAGGGCTTTTCTGAGGTGGTCTTGGGTGTGCCTTTCTGGAGGACTCGACAGCAGCGGGAGGCTGGGGCTCTGGGGCTGCTGGCCCCACGGCAGGCTGGTTTCACCAGAGAATTGACCTAACACAATAGCTTGATTGTAAGAGGCCTCGCTCCCCCACCACTCCAGCATGTTAACATTTCTGTGATCAGAATGTGTCTTCCAGCTGATGTGTACGTGTAACAGGACATTGTAGCATTTTAACCCCCCTCCCAAAGCTGTTATTAGGTCAGTCAATGGCTTAGAGTCCATGTGAGGGAATATGGTTTTGTCATAGGAACTACCCTCAGAATGAGGTTCTGGTGTGACCTATCTATCACCACAAACTCCTAGCTGCCAGTGGCTGAATAACTCTTCTATTTGGGGTGTTTTATATAAATTCACAGAAAAGAAATGCTATTCAATGAATTGATTCATTCTTGAGATTCCCACAGTATGTTTGTCGAGGATGGCAGTGGACTCAGAATGAGCCCAGATTTGGGTTTGAATCCTTGCTTTTTGGCCCACTGGTGGAGAGACCTTGGCAGAGGTGCTGCACTCTCTGACCCTCAGTTTCCTCCTCTGTAAAATGGGGACAGCAGCACGCATCTCTCAGGACCCTCGTAGTGCCACATGCCTCCTCCTCACACGTCTCCCACGTTTTGCGTTTGTGTGATTATTCGATTCACCTTCTGCCTCCTCCCACCGGGCTGTGGGTGCTGTGAAGCAGAGCCCCTCCCCCATCTGACTACTGTTGGTTGAGACCGTTTCAGATGAAGTGGGCTGTGACGCAGGGAGGCCAGAAGCTGAATGTACTTGCCTTGGGCGGGGCAGCTGCCTGTTCTGTTTGTTCTACTATAGCTGCCAGTCATGGTTCCCCGATGTCTACTCAGGAATTGCTCAAGTGTGGCTGGTGTAGGTCATGAAGACCTGTGATCCAGTTCTGCAACCCTTGGAGTCTCCAAGTAGGGGTGCCGGACACTCACGAATGGTATCCCAGGCACACAGAGGAATGTTTGCCCGAGGCTCTGCCCACTGAGCTGGTGCCAGAGCTGCGTGGCGCTGCCATGGGGGACAGCCACACAGAGGACCAGGTGCATGGGTCTCTGAGATAAGACAGCCTGGCTTGGAATCCGGTTCCACCCCTTATTGACTGCAGTACCACAGGCATGCTGAAGCTCCTCTTAAGAGGGGTGGCAATGAGGCCTGTTCTGTCTCAGAGGTAGGCTTCTATGACAAGCAAATGATGCATGGAGTTGGATGAGCACATGGTCTTCAGAAGGGGTGGTGTAGCATCTCTAAGATGGCAACCAAAAAAGACTCGGCTGCAAGACGCCTTGAATAGGGCAGTGGAGTGAGGTAGGAAAAGGCATGGACTTCGGAGCCATACTGACCAGGGTTCAAGTCCACAGAATCACCAACTGTATGACCTTGCACTGGTTGCTTAACTTCTCTGAGCCTTAGTTTTCTCACCTGTAAGATGTGATGCTAAAACTAGAACTTAACCTCCTAAGGTTGTAGTGACAATGAAATGAGAGAATGCACGTGCCCAGTGGTGCTCAGTAAATCATTGTGGGGTTGAGCAGTGGATGAAGAAATGGCTTAATTGCTCTGCGCATGGGTTTGCAGCAATATTGTGCAGTCCCCTCCTGGGCCATGTGCATCACACAGTTTTGTCTGCCTTTACTGAGCAACAATCTAATTTTTGTTAGCCACGCCTGTGAGATCAGTCAGAGTCTCTGCCCACAGAGCATAGTGAGCCACCCTGGTTCCAGCTGGAGCTGGGAAACCTGCAGCTTCTACAGCCCCAGAGGTCTCGTGCTAGAGAAGCATATATTTAATGTCAGCTTTCCCAAATGCTTCCAAGAGTGCAAGGACCACTCAGACCTCTGTGGCCGCAGGAAATAAGTTACTGTCCTGGGCTAAGATGCACCAGTGTTGGCTGTTGTAAGACCCACTTGACTCGGCCATCCTGTGTCCAGATTTGGTGATGGGGTGTTGTTTAGGGGCGAGGTCCCTGCCTCACCCTCTGCAACCCCAGGACAGGGCTGGTATTGGTCTTCCTGCTTTGTGGAGTTCTGCAGCGCTGTGGTAGTTCAGTTTCCTCACCTACTGGTTCTGGCGAGGAGACCAGCGGGCAGAGGAGTGGTGCCTGTGTGGGTGGTAGGATGCTCTTGCTGTAAGGTTGGTATCAGATGCACCCAACGCCCTTTTGTCAGTGCCTCTGTACTCTCCCTTAGTGTGGACTTCTAGGACCTGATTTGCTGTGGTTGCCCTGCACATAAAGCACCCCCAGGCTCCTGGGAGGACCCCCAGTATGGGTGGCAGTAGTGGCCACAGCACTGGCTCAGCCTTGTGGGATTTTCTGACAACCTCTGCAGGATGTATGCAGGACAGAGAGAGACCCTGGGTCTCTGCTCTTCCCTTTCTGTGATTCTGATTGTTATGGCTCATAATACTCAGTGACTAATGTTTTCTGAGGGTTTGCCATGCACTAGGCACTCTGCTAAGGCCTTCCTGGGCATGGTCCCATGTGCTCCTCCTTGAAAGCCATGGAGTTCAGAGTGTTGGGTTCAAGTGCTGGTGCTGGCACTCACTAACCTGGTGGTCTCGGGCACAACACTTAACCACTGTGCCTCAGTTTCCTAGCCTGTGAAAGAGTGATGACTTACAGTATCTGTATTACAGGGTGGTTGTGAGGACTTTAGCCAAGTTCCTGGCTCAGAGTAAGTGCAGTTACTAATTATTATCCCATTTTGCAGATCAGGAAACTGAGGCTTAGAGAGGCTAAATGTCCTGCCAGTGTCACTTTGTTCATAAGTAGAAGAGCTACGATTTGAACCAAGCTCTTGAGCACCACCTTACTGTGCCTCAATTTGGAAAAATACATGTGGGGAGCATTTGGCCAGCTTCGGAAGTGGCATTCTCAACTTTCCTCAGAGCCCCAGTGAAAGGAGATCCTTCTCTAAGTAACCGAACTGGCCTCTGGGAGCTCTCATAATCCCACAGCAGTGGCAATAGCTGACCCGTGACACACATATCACAGGAGGAGAAGGGAGGGATCACTGAAGAATTTCTGTTTGGAAATGTTATCTAACATGCGCTTTCAAGGGACTGGGAATGTGGAGCCTGCGCTGTCCCCCTTGCCGGGTGCCTGGTCCCAGGAAGCCTCAGCCTCCCCTACTTCCCGCCCAGGCCACTTACAGCCTGATGGAGACCTGGGGTCCTGTCCAGTGCTAGGGGGACCACACGTCCTCGGACACACCGGGAAACCAGGGCAGCACTTTGCGCCGAGTCACAGCGGCAGGAAGCTCTGCCTGATGTGTCCCTCCTGGCTCTGGACCCCGGGCTCCGCTCCTCCCCAGCTGAGGGTGTGAGCGAGGCTGCTCAACTCCGGGGAACTTTCTGAACAAGGGCTCCCGGCTCCCGGCTCCCAGGGCAGCATTTGCTTTTGCTTTTGCCTCGGTATACTCTCCAGCCAGGGTAGGTAGGAACCCAAAACTTCAAAACAACTTCCCAAGTCCTCAGGCTACCCTTGCCATCAGCAACTCGGGTCCGCTGGCCCCTCAAGCACACCCCTCCACACAAGCTCCCGCTCCCGCACACACCCCAGCTGCTGAGCCATGCCCCGGAGCCGCCTGCCCTCACCCCAGAGGCTCTTTGTCTGAAGGAGAGTGGGGCTTACTGATGAAGTCCTTGAAACCCCAGCCCATGACCTCATGCCCCTAGAATGCCACTCTCTGCCCAGGTGTCCACAGATCCCACCCCAGCAGATGCCTTGTTGGGCTCCAAGTGAGAGCAGGAGTGCCCCGCTCTGGGGTCCAGCTGCGTGCTTCCCCCGCCCGCTCCAGCTGGAGGGGTCAGGGTTCTTGAACCCAGAGACCCGGGGCCAGCTGCTGCCTCTCACCCCATCCTGCGGTGCCACAGAGCTGGCCTCTTACCTCTTCCCTCCTGCCTTGGTCCCAGGGCAGCTCCTCACATGCTTCACCTCGGCCGTCAGTGGGGCAGCCTGGCCATGGCCTCCTGGAGGGGTCCCCGAGTCACAGGCCGGACCGGCGGCCAAGCAGTCCTGCCTCACTGGCCTCTGCTCGCTCAGCTCTGCCTCTGCAGCAGGGCTCCGGCCGGGGATGGGGTGGGGGCTGGCCGGGGGTCCTGCCAGGCCGCTCACAACCTGCCTTCTCTCACGGGAGCCGGCAGCTGCCTCAGTGCCATGCTCTGCAGGTCCGGAATGCAGGCAGCATTGCTCAGGGCTCGGGGTCCATCCTCAGGCCGTCTGCGGCAGCCTCATTTGAACTCCCAACTCCTTTGTGGAGCCTTTACATGCCGCTGGAGGAAACTGTGAGCACAGCCTGACCCTGGTTGGCTGCAGGCACTTCTCTCCACCCACCAGTGCAAGAGGATCCCCCAGGCCCCAGAAAGGCTCCGGGCCTCCCCTCAGCCCCAGACAGAGGCGGGCCGCCCGGTGATGTCACACTAGCTCCAGCCCCAGCTGGCCTGGCCCCTCCCGCCCCAGCCGGCTTTGGCGGCCTCGGCCAGCCCCCTCCTTCCTTGGCACGAGCAGCCTGGCCAGCTCTGCTCCCTGGCCCAACCTCTCCCAAAAGCCGGGGCAGCCCCTGGTGCGCTCTGCTAAAGCAGAGAACTTCCCCACTGACTCAGGTAATGGGTTTAAATCTGCTCCAGCTGTGCAGGCAGCGAGCGGGCATGTGGGCAGCAGGGAGCCGGGTCCTCCCCCTGGGTGGCTCCCTCACCCAGGCACTGCCCCACCGAGCCCCAGGTGGGCAGGAATGGCAGCCCACACAGATGGCCTCTCCCCATCAGCTGCCCTTCTTAGAGGCTTCACTCTCACCTTTAAACCCTGAGGGAGGGAGCCCAAGGCTGTCTGCACAGAAGCCAGAAGGATCTGTGCTGTGAAAGTTAGGGAGAGACAGTGGCTTAGGACAGTGGAAATACCACAGGCTAGGGGTGAGGGCAGCCTTGGGGAACCACTCCATCACTTCCCACTTGAATGGCCTTGACTGACTTCGTCTCTCAGACATCCCTCTCATGTATCAGTAAATGAACTAAGACGAGTAATCTACCTCCAAGGGCTGCAGTGAGGATTCAGTGAGGTCACACAGGGAAGGGCTTGGCACAGGGCATGGATGCCTTAGTGGACTGGACTCAGGACTCTGGTGTTGAGCGGGCCAGGGCTTGCTCTCCCAGAACTTCCGCTGTGGCCTCCCATCCGGCTCTTCGAGGAACACATACTGGGAGTCCATCAGCATCCTCAGCCCAGAGTCTGTCACCGAGTTAGAGCTTGTGAATGTTTGTAGAATCAGAGCAAGAGAGGAAACAGCACTGGACCCCAGAGTGAGCAGTGCTACAGACTGGTCATCACGGGAAGGCAGAGGACGGAGGGCCAGGCCGGCTGGGCGGGAGGAGGTGAGTACGGGGAAGGGAGCCGCTGGACGCAAGGTCGTCCCTCTGCCTGGACGACAGCCGTGTGCAATACTGGTGGTAACTCTTTCCTTTCAGAAAAAATTTTAGCGATGATTGTGGTAGTGGCGATGATGACTGAGTACAAATTGGGAGAGAAAGTTTAATGGGGTTCTCCACACCCCAGGCACAGCATATCATGTTTCTAATTCTGGGGCAAACAGGCCCACCATGGCCCTCTAGCCCTCAGGGTCTCCACTCCTGTCTTTGCAGGGAGCAAATTTTCTTGCCTCAGCTTCTCCAGAGGGCCTGGAGGGTCCTGGTGGTGCTGTGGTGGAGCTGTGGAGGGAGGCATGGTGTGCTGGGGTCCCAAGATCAACAGAAGCACAGAGAATGGGCCTGAATTCTTATCCCTGAGCCTTGCCCTTGACAGCCTGGATGCAGTCATGTTCCCTTCTTTCCCTTCCTCCCCCTCCTCCTCTCTCTCTGTCTCTCTTCTCCAGGATGTGTTTGTTGGGAACCTGCTCTGAGTCAGCACCAGGAAGCCAAAGTCCCTGTCCTCACAGAGCTCACAGGCAGGAGAGGAGACAGACGGACAGACTAGGGTGCACACAAAGTGCTAGGCACGGAGAGTATCTAAGCAGGAGGCCTGGTTAAGCAGTCAGGACAGGCTCCCTGATGAAGTGTTGCTTCAGCTGAAGCCTGAAGGCTGGCACGAGTTAGCAGCTGGTGAGGCCGGAGGGAGGCTGGCCTGGGTAGAGAGGGTAGTGTGGAAAGTTCAAAGATGGCCCCAACAATATCTCCCCATCCACAATGCCATGCACAGGCCTCGTGTACTGTAGGTCCCAGCTGGCAGGCAGTGTCACCCCCAGACATGTGAGGAAAGAGGCCCCTGGTCAATGAGTCATCCTTCCCGTGGAGACCCCAGACATCAGGGAGAAGAGAAACCATTCAGCTGTTCCGTATCTGCTTTCCTGACCCACAGCATCCACGAGGGTAAGAAAATGGTTATTTTAGGCCACAAAGTTTTGGTGGTAATTTGTAACACTGCAGTGGTAATGGGAGCAGACCCTGAGGCAGGGAGAATTGAAAGGAATTCTGAGGAGCCTAGAGGACTGCGGTCTGGGGCGAGAAGGGGAGTGTGGCGGGTGATGAGGCCTTGTCAGAGGTGGGACTTTATCCCAAGGACAGTCAGGAACCACTGAAAGGTTCTGAGTAAGACAGGGTTCTGGCTTGCTTTTATTTTTAAAAGGCCACACTAGTGTGGGGTGCAGACTGGATTGATGGGTGCTGCCGTCGAGGCATCGGAGCTGCTGGGAGCTGGCGCCAGCCGTCCTGGTGAGAGAGGCAGTGGAGTGGTGGGGCTCACTGGGGCAGGAGGAACTCCCGGGACTTTCCCTCCCTTGGCAAACAGGTGCCGCCCAAGTCCCCTGAACACTGAAACAAACATGCTTCCATAATCAAAGTTCCTGGGATCCCACCAAGCGCTGTATTGTTTTGGTTTTAGAATTGCCACTTGGTTCATTTTTATGGGTCCCATTTTCTTCTGAGATTCTCTATCTACTCTTTCATTCTATCCTTCATTTCCTGAAAACCCTTTGCATATTTATAACAGCCATTTTAACGTCCTTGTTTACTAATTCCAACATCTGGGTCATTAGTGGGTCTGATTTTATTGACTATTATTTCTCTTGCTCATGGGTCCCATCTTCTTGCTTCTTCACATGCCTATAATTTTTAAATTGTATACTGGACATTTTGGATGATACACTGAAAAAAACTCTGTATTTTACTGTCTTCCTCTAAGAACGTTGTGTTTTGTTCTGGCAGGCAGTTACATTACTGGCATATTCCCTTGATCTTGTGGAGGCTTGGTTTGTAGGTTTTGTTCAGATATGTTTATTTTGGTTTTGCCCATAATCCTAGAGTATAACCATTATTCCTGGATTTACTTGTAAGGCATGGCCTTTCTGGGATTAAATTGAGAACCTTAAGTGCTTGCTAAGCCCCTTTAACTTGGCAGGACTTGAACTCCAAACTCCACCTTCCAGGTGGCTGCTGAACTTTCTGCCTCCCTACTGCTTTCTTTTGGGCTCCTGGGAGTCTTCTCTTTACATAGACACAATTTAGGGTTAACTAATGATTTAAGGGGAATTTGTGTAGTAATTTTGGAGCTCCTCTTTCTGTGGCTCTCTCCTTTCTAGCATTTCCCCCTTCCGTTTCCATCCTCAAGGTCCAACTGCTTTCTCTTCTTCCCGGCCAGTAATGCTGCTGCCTTCTGTTTTATCATCCTGTGTATCACCATGACCTGGGAAGTGCCCCGGTGTACTTCACATCTTTCAAGGATCACGTCTCCGCCAGCTGCTATTGCTTTGAGTTGTTCTCACGTGCTTTCAAGCCGTTCTCTTTTATTTATTGTCCAGCTTTTATCGTTACCGACCAGAGGGTTAGTTCAATACAGTCTACTTCTCCTTTTCAGGAACTGGACCTCTCCACATCCCAATTGAATTTGTCTTCCCACCCAAATCCTCTGTACTCCTGCTTTTGCTGGTGCCCTACCATAAACCTAGCCACCTTGTTGGTGGTTCTTAGTTTAGTTGTCTGCCCTCCCTGTTCTCGGTCATAGTCTGTTGGGAAATACTAGCAAATCCCCAAAATTCATAGATTGGTTCAGCTCAGTGTACCCATCAGTGTACCCACCTGGGCACCAGAAGATGGAAGAAATGTGTGCTCCCCGCAAGCCTTGTTGGAGCACCTTCTGTCGCTCCCTGTGATGTGCTGGGCGTCAAGCTCAACATTTTCTACGTATTTTTTTTACTTCTCCTCCCAAAACCCCCTGAAAGAAGTACTGCTATTCTGTTCTCCTCTGGAGAGGAGTGAGGCTTGGCAGAGAGAAGTTCCTTGCTCCAGGCCACACTGCTAGGAAGCAGGGGGACAGTGACTAAGACTTATTTCAAAGGTAGCACAAAGACTATTGTGTTGTCCTGAAAACAAATAGCATTTCTTCCATTCTAACTTTTTTTTAAAACTCTTTTTCTTGTTTTGAGTTCTCTGAAGTCAGGCTGCATCTTAAAGCATGTCAGGGTTTAATTGGCAGCACTTTTTCTTTTTCACTAGAACATGACACATTTAAGGTTGGTGACTTCTCCGATTCAAGGAAGTGTGGCAGTTTTTTTAGTGATCAAGGCTGCAGTGAGGTTGACCCATGGGTGAGGGACAAAAAGGCAGGGCCCCTCCTGTCCTGGTCAGCTGTCTTGAAAAGGCTTAGGGGAGCGTCCAAGCATTGGAAAGCTGTGGAACTTCCCAAAAGCCTCCATCCATCCAGATTTAATAAAACAGCTGCCTCTGAGCTGAGAGTGAGCCAGCTGGTCCCCTCCTCTCCTGGAGGTGTTGTGGCTGGGTCCTGTGACTTGCTGCCTCCTGCCTGACAGGGGAGCCACGTGCTCCCTGGCTCTGGTGAGAGGTTAGGAGACTTTGTTTATGGGAAGATTCTAAGGCAGGGCTACTAGATATCCTGTTCTGCCCAGTGTCACAGAGGATGTCCAGGCACACAGAAAGCCCTTTGAGGACACTGTGTCTGTTAAGTACTTGACATGTCTTTCCAAACGTCAGAACAGGGCTCATTCTCTGTTACAAAGCAGCTTAGAGAGCCTGCTGTGAGCCTGTGTGTGTCCCATTTCATTCCTGACTTCCCAGCCCACCTGCCAGGGCACAGAGTCAGGGCAGCACCTCGCCTCAAGCCCTGACATCACCTAACAGTCACACGTTTGCTCTTCAGTCAACAGATATTTATTGAGCCCCATCTAAGCACCAAGTGTGGGCTCCAGGTTAATCTGCCCAAAGCCAATTTGCTGAGACCTTAGTTGACTGGGTTTCATTTTATCTTCATAACAGGACTCTAAGGAATGTTCTCTTGGTCCATCCCTGCGGCTGATGTTCTCCCTTCCCCAAGAAGGGAGAACAAGGAACAGAGAGAGGGGAGATTTAATTTCAGTTTGCTGGTTCTCTTTGTAGCTTCATAACAAAAACTTCCCAGCAAATTTCCAAAGCTGTTTAAAATCATCCCCATCCTATATAAAAAGTTTTAAAACTGTGGCTTCTGGAACATTGTCTGTGTCAGAAAGAACCTTTGTCTCAAACAGGAGGTGAGGGGCCAGAGGCAGTTTTACGGCCAGTGGGGGAGGACCCCAAGCCCCTTACAGACGGACACCTGCTGAAATCCTCGTCCCGCAGAGCGGCTGGGCTGTTGCTGATGTTGCTTGTCTTTCCTGGGGCCCAGTGAGACACCTGAAAGATAGATGAGCATTTCTGGCAAGAGACTGATGGACTGAGCTTCCCAGGCACAAGGCCATGGTGCGGTCACCAGGCAGAGGAGCTGGTGCCGGCAGGGAGATGGGCCGGTGTCATCAGAGAGATCCGAGGCTGAGCCTGGGACTGCCTTGCTCTGGGCTCTGTCCTGAGCATCTCACTCGAGACCTAGCAGGTGGAAGCCCACGAGAGATGTCTGTGGAATGACTGCATGGGAAAGCTAGCATTCTAAAGGTCTCCCTATGTGGCACATCCAGGGTTTCTGACTGTGTCTTCAGGGTGAAGGCAGCAAGGAGTGCCATTTGGGAGTGTGGCTAGGAGGAGAGGGGGCAGGAGACCCGGGGAAGGAAGGACAGCTGCCCTAATGTGGTGAGGCTCTGTCTAGACCAGTGACGGGCTGCCCCAGGCCTGTCCCAGGCTGGCTCTGGGGGCCCCAAGTGACTTCTCCCTCCACTCACCTGGCTCCCAGGGGCCCCCATCTCAGCCCTGCCCTCCCCGCTTCTCCACTGCTCCATCAGCCAGGCAGGTGCAGGAGGAAAGGCAGTACCTGTGATGGGCCTTTCGAGGCAGTCCTGTCAGGTGTGGATGGGGCAGCAGAGGGGCATCCGCTCACATTCCTAGCAAGTGCAAGTGGGTGATGGTGGTGTTCCCAGCATGAGTCCCTCTCCCCCCGCATGGCAGCACCAATTTGCAAAGTTCTGGCATTTGTTAATCACCCTAGAGTCTCACGGCAGGCCTGAGGGTGGGGAGGGCTGCAGCTACTCCACTTTGTAGATGAGAAACATGAGCCTGAAAATATGGTCATTATTAGGTCATTTATTAAGTGTAGACTATGTGTGGAGCGTTGTGCCCATCCTTTCGCTGGCCTTATCTCCCCAAATCTTCACAGGGTCTCTGTGAGGGCGGTGCTCCAGGCAGGGCCTGGTGACTCCTCGTGCCCTGCCTGGGCACTTTGTCTCTGTGAGCTCCTTCCCCCATTAAAAGTATTAAAACTCATCTTCTGTGACTCCATCAGTCTAAGGACAAATATGTTAACATCATACATTAAAGCATTTTCTGACCTAAAGTGTCACTTTTTACTCTCATTTTAAAAGAAACTAGACCATTTTCGTGAGCCCCTAATAGTATCATGAGCCCCAAATACTGCGCCTGCTCTGCGGGATGGATGGCGGCCCTGACTGCGAGTCCACTCTCCCTCCTACGCAAATCTGGAACCCAAAATGGCTTTTTTAAAAAAGCCTTTTTTAGAAGTTTGGCACAAATTCATTTGGTGGTAAAATCCGACTTGAATTGAATTGACGTGAGGTTCTGTGTAGTGTCTGGACTGCTTAACGTCACCCCCACGTGTTTACCGGGGCTGCCCGCCTCCACCGGGCAACGCGGCCGCGCACCCCCTCCCCGCCCCCGCCCCAGTGGACTCATTTGCTTGTAGATCCGCTCTCCTCTCCTGGACCGGAGTTCCTTGAGAATGGGACCGTGTTGTGTTCATCTCTATGGATACGGATATTAATCATTTCTCTTTAAATCCATCATTTCCTCTTTCTCAATGAACCCACAGGGAACTGCCGTTTACAAATTTCTCTCTAGCTGGGATCCAAACCAATTATCCATCGCCTGGCAGGGGCGGGGTGGGGGGCGTCTCTGGATTTGCTTTGCATGAGCAGATATGAGGAGGAGGTTTGCGCTCAGGTCCCTGGAAGCAGACAAGGGGCACAACTTCATGGAAAAAAATAATGGAGACAACACGAATTGAGCATGTATTGGGTGCCAGGCGCAGTACTAAAGGTTAATATGAATTGGCTTATTTATACCCATAACAACTCCATGTGGCAAGAACCATCATTTTCCTCCTTTTAGAGCTAAGGAAAATAAAGTTTGGAGAGATTAAGTAGCTTGCCCAAGGGCATAGAGCTATGAAGTGATGGAGCAAAGATTCAGACCCAGGCACATGAACTTCTGAGCATGATTTCACCCCTGGTGCCACCATGATGGTATGGTGCCTAACTCCGGCCTGGCTCCCAGAGAGTGGCCTGAGCTCAGGACAGTGGGAGCTCTCGACAGAGGCTGGAGGAGCTGTTTTCACTGCACTCGTGGTGAGACCTGGGGCTCAAGCAGTGCTGAGCGGTGAGACTGGGGGCCAGGTGATAAAGTGCCACAGAGCACAGCAAAGGGCCAGCCCACCACTCAGTTATTCCACATGTTTCTGCTGCCAGGCACTGAGGACACAGCACAGACACAGCCCCTAGCTTTTGGAGTGTGTCTCCTCGAGGAGGCAGGCAATGAAGAGATGAGATAATTTCCAAGGCTGATGAAACCAGTTAGTGGAACAGGGAACGACAGGGGTGGGAAGGATGCTGTTTTAAACAGTGCGCTCAGGAAAGGCTTCTAGGAGGAAGGGTCCCATGAACCGAGGACTGGAAGGAGGCAGCCATGCAAAGGAACGGCATGTGCAAAGGCCATGGGGTGGAGATGAGCTTGGGCCACCCGAGGATTGAAAGGCCAGTGTGGCCAAGCAGAGGTGACAAGCAGGAGAGTGGAGGGAGGTGAAGTGAGAGAGGCAGGCCAGGGCAGGTCCTGCAGGCCAGGTGAGGCCTTAGGCTTAGATTCAGAGTGCGGTGGAGGCCTCTGGAGGGTTGTAGACAGGAAAGTGATGTGCACAGCTCTGCATTTTCTCAGTTTCTCTCCTGGTGCTGGGTGGAGAGTGGTCCAAGGGAAATGAGAATGGAGCTGAGAACACTGTTAGGAGACTCAAGGGACTGTCTAGGTGGGAAGCAAGGGGACTGGCACCAGGGCAGTGTCATGGAGACAGTGACCAGTGGTTGGATTCAGGATAGGTTTTGGACAAATAGCTGACAAGAACCCGGCACAACTGATAAGGTGAGAAGCAAACCACGCTGTTTAGCACCTTAAAGATTTGCCACTTAGGAGCCTAGAAATAGAGTTCTGGGGACGAGGTAGTGACCCACAGTCAGGATTGCCATGTCCTGTTGGGCAGTGCACACCCTGCACAGCTGTACATGGCAGCCCTGACCACAGCTGGTGCTGACAGTTGGGTAGTGTTGGGCACCATACTCTAGGAGTGTATGGAAATACATGCCAATAGGGAGCTGGAGAGAGGGGACCCCACCCCTGACACTAACAGAAATAAGTGGGGGAGACTTGGGAGTGAGGTTGAGGTATGCAGATGTGTTGGTATCTACATTTTTGAATTGCTGTTCACATGATCCTGTGTGTCTCCTCAGGCTGCACTGGACCGGAGAAGTCCATTTACTTACCCTACTCCTTGAACTAATTAGTTTTCATCGTTGAGGTAGCCCCTGAGATGGATGCTCAGGTTAACATCTGGAGAAACATGACGGCTCAGGGTCTCCTTGGGCTTGCTGGAAATCATTTCCAGCAAAGATTTGTAGCTCTGCTGCCCCAAACCTAGAACGGGGTACTTTGTAGCAGGCCCTGTCAGGGAGAGGCAAGAACTTGAAAACAGCTGTGGCCCTTGAAAACCAGAATGTGTTGTTTCTGCATCTTCCCAGGTTTAGAACTCTCAGACCCGTCCCAGGTACTCTGACCAGTAGGTCAGGGGTACTCACGCAGGCCCTGTAGGGAGTGGGGGCAGCTGGTGCAGGAGACTTACTTCAGCTCCTCCGGTGTCCACACCACCCCCTGCCCTCCCTCCCACCCTCTCTGAGCTGGGCCAGATAAATCTCAGCTCTGAGGCTGAAACCCGGGTGGGCAAGGGTCAGGTTTCCCCTGTGCTGGTTATTCTCCAGTTGCTGCCCCAGATCCGCTCTGTGGCACCCTGCCCTGTGTCCAGAGGCCAACCTGTGTGGATTGCCCAGTGGACCCCCTTGCCTTCTGGCTTCCGGTTGGGTTTGGCCAATGGCAGGAGTTGGCAGGAGACAAGAAGGTGGGAAGAAGGTGAGGCCAGGCAGATCGCCAGCTTCCTCCCTGCTGGACCATGGCCGTCCTGGTGGTGTAAGGGGAGGCAGCCAGGCCTGGGTTTGAATTCTACCTGTAATTAACCATGTGACTTCTGAAATGTATCTCTGCATCTCAGTGTTCTTCATTTTAAAAATGTGGATAGTAATACCACCTTCCCAGGATGGCGGGGAGGGGTACATGAATCAGTGTGAGTGCAGATGGCCTAGATACTGGGTCCTCTGAAGGTCACTGGTCATTTTGTATCTCTCCAGGTGGCCTCCTTTAGTTTTCCCTCTGTGGTTTGTGTGTCTGTCAGTCCCAGAACCACTCCTGCAGAGCCTCACTACCGACAATCCGTTAGTCAGGGAAGTGCTTCCCTGCCCCTGCCTTGATCTGCCGCCTGTATGTGAAGTCTCCTTAACCAAGGAAAACAATACTTTTATCACGGTGGGAAGCAGGCTTATGGAAAGTGCACACATACACATCCAAATGTGGTTTGTAACATTTATTGAGTGCTTGTTGTTCCTCACAATAACCCCATGAGATAGGTTCCTTTATTATTACCCAATTTTCAGACGCAGAAACTGAGGCTTAAGAAGTCACTTGGCTTGTCCAGGGTCAGATGTGAGTAGGTGGTGGGCTGGTGTTGAACTTGGGCAATCTGGCACCAGGAGGGGCCTGGCCTCCTAGGCCCTGGTCACCTGCCTCTGTCGTGGGGAAGCCTCAGCTCTCCAGGCTCTAGGAACCAAGTCATTTTAGATAATCAAGGTGACCAGAAAGCTACCCAGGTTCTCTCTTAGAACATCCAGTGCTTTAAAATCTTTTTCCATTCTCTTTAAGCTTTTCACACAGACCCACACAGACACACACACACACACACGCCCACGTGCACTAGCTCCTGAAAATCTTGGCTAATCGCAGTACTGACCTCTCCTTGGTGACTCAGTCGTCTTGAATGGACTAACTTTACTGCCTGCAAGCTCCAGGCAGCTGTGTTTGTTGTTACTTTGCTAGCTCTTCTTTCCATGGCAGCAGTCACCTTCCCTTCCTGGCCTCCCACCCCTCTCCTGATTCGTTGCCTCTCACCAGCTGAGATCCCTGAAATCTGATAGAATTATTTCCACATAAGAGTAGCTGGGCACCCCACCAGTGTAAAGGGCTCTCCTGTGAGTCAAGTACACGAGAGTCAGTGCAGAGGCCTTCGGGACTTACAGGTCTGTGCTCTTACAAAATACCTGCCGTCTGCTGCACACTCACTGTGCGCCTGGCCGGGCGGGAGGCCTTTCATGTGGATTTTTTTCATTGAAACCTCAAAAACAGAACCTTCCAAGAGAGATTCTATCTACTGCCTTCCATTTTAAGTGATGAAGTAGCTCAGGCACGGAAAGGTTAGGGAGTCTACCCACTGCTGCACCGCCCGTAAGGGGCAAACCCAGGCTCTGGATCTGGGCCTGTCTGAATCCAAAGTCCACAACCGTAATAGGGTTTACGCAGCCACGTGAGGATGGGCAAGTTGGGGAAGCTCCAGCCCGCATCTCTTCACTTGGAGGATAATGCTGTTTGTTCCCAGGGTTAGTATGAAGGTGTCACGTGCTCTGTGCACAGTAGGAACTCTATGTGCATTGGGCCCCCTGTGCTCATTATTCCTGCCCATCCTGGATCTGAGGTTCTCAAGCTCTAGCAACTTTGGAATCACCTGAGGGCTCATTAAAACACAGTTTGCTAGGTCCCACCCCAGAGATTCTGATTCTATAGGTCTGGAGTAGGGCCTGAGAATTTGCATTTTTAAAAAGTTCCCACGAAGCTGTGCTGTGGGATCCATTGCTCAAGACAGATGGGTTTGCCGAGCAGGTGAGTCCGGGTGGCCTTGCTTCTGACGGCTGTTCCCCCTGTGCAGGTGCTGGTTGGGTATCAAGCAGGGAAAGCGTGTTTTGGTTTCTCGCAGTCTTTTCCTGGGAGCTGGCTTGATGCTTTTAGTCCCACCCTTCTGCTTCTCCACCAAAATGCCTGAGTGTCACCAACCTGGGGAAGTGTAGTGTTTAAGCAGCATGGCAATGTCTGGACTCTGAAACAAGGTTCATTCAACCAGTTTTATTAACATGCCCCTGATTTCCAATTGCTTTCCTGTTTCAGAATAGGAAATAAAAGGCACATGAAAAAGATAATAAATCATCTTGCAGGAATTACTTCTATAAATTATCTAACCCCCTTCCCCCCTCAAAAAACCCTTTTGAAGCATCACTCGGGCCAGATACACTTTCCTTCACAACTGGAATTTTAGATTTATTTATATGCTGGTGTGATTGGTGTTCTCCTCTCCCCTAGCAGGCTGTAAGGGTGGGGTGGTCACCTTGCCACCTCTGGGTCTCCAGTGCCCAGCCCAGGGCCTGGCACACAGCAGCAGGTGCTCAGCTGGCATTGCTGTTGGATAGAAAAGTGACAGGCTTGGTGGCACAGTTGTGGGTGCTAGAGTCAGAGGGACATAGATTGGAGCTGAAGGCCTGCCCTTCCAAGCTGAATGGCCTTGAGCAAGTAACTTCTTTTTTTGTGCCTTTGTTACCCTCTTTGTAAATTGGGAATAATAAAAATAATACCCATACTTCATAGGGTTGTCATGAGAACTAAATGACATAAGGTATCCAAGGTGCCTGCCATGTAATAAGTGCTTTATTTTTTCTTCATCATTATCATCATCCTGCCATGTAGGCCAGTGTACTGGTATAGAGTGTGGGCTCTGAAACCCAACTTCCAGGTTCAAATCCTGGCTCCACCACTTACTAGCCATGTGGCCTTGAATGATTCAAGTCACCTCTCTGTGCTCCAGGGTCCTCATCTGTAAAGCGGGCAGCAGCCTTGCAGAGTTCTTGTCAGCAGTAAGGACAATGTGTGTAAGGTGCTTCCTCTTCTGCAGAGCCGTGAGCCAGCAGCTTGGCCACATGAAGAGGACACAGAGGCACAAGGCGGCACAGTGCTTGAGGGTGGTGGTGCTGCCCTTGTCCCCGATGCCCACCCACCCTCAGCCCCACCCAGGAGAGAGAAGCAGCGAGGCAGGAGAGCGCCCCTGGGCAAGGAAACATCCCCAGGCTTCTGTGGCTGGAAACCCCTCTTCCTGGCAGCCCCTGGAAGAGCAGCTCCGTCCTCAGCTGTCTTTGATTAGGCTCATGGGCTGGAGAGCATGCTGTGGTGGCGTCCCCCTCCGCAGAGCCGCCTTGCCTGCAGACGTCACCCCTTCCCACTACCTGCCAGGCTGGGGCTGCGCGGGGCGGGCTGCACCCTGCAGGGACGAGCCCCCGCCCGCCCGCCCACAGGCCTGCCATCGCCTTTCTTCCCCTGCCAGACTCGTTATGGGCAGCCCCGGGCCTGGCCCTCCTCCCCAGCATTGTCAGAGAAGCTTTCAACACCTCGAAATCCACCCCAGGGGTGAAACTCCCCCGTCCCCTTTAACGTGGAACCCAGACTGTCCTGGTTTCTATGTGTGCAGAGCGTTTGGTAAACAGAGTGCTTGAGCCCTGACTTGCTGGAAGGGGCGAATCCCAGCTGACGCCCCAGACGCTCAACCTATTTTGGGCCTTGTCTCCCCCCCTCCCCCACCGCTGAGCTCTGCGGTCAGTGATCATCTGGACCCCCCACCCCCACCCCCAGCACCCACCGTGGGGGTCGGAGGGATGGCCCGAGGACCCAGTTTCGGGTTCCTTTCCTGCTAGAGCATCGGCCCAGCCAGGTCTGCAGCCCCCTGCTCCCCGGGCTGCGCCTGCTGATGCCTGGTATCCACTTAGCAAATGCTCTTGTCCCTGCTCCCCCCGTGAATGCTGTGATTCAGCACACACAGAGAGGAGCTTCACTTAAGAAAGAACGTATTCACGGCCGCCATCCAGCTCCAGCAGGCGCCGGGAGACAGCTGCCGGCTCCCGCCCGGCCGGGTGGGAGGGCTGCCCACCCTCCACACACAGAGGGGTCTCTCCTCCTCCTTTTTTTTTTTTTTATGACCCACAGTCTTTTTCAGTCGCTGGACTAAATGCAGTTTAAATCTGCGTTCAGAACACCTTATTAATAAGAAGCAGATTAATAGTCTCCTGGAATTAAGAGAACATCACCCAGTCAACAAAATACGTGTCACAGGCCTGCGTGCGCCCAGCGCTGGGCTGGGCTCCTTTGCCGGAGCCAGAGGATGCTGAGCCCATGGCCTGTGAGCCTCTCCCCACCTGGGACCCCTTCCGTGTCTCTTCGTAACTCTGGGTTTTGAAAACTGCTATAAATAATTACAGCTGCTGTGTGCACCGGCAAATTCAGGTACAGTGTGAAAAAGCTCTTCATTCCCTCAAGAAGCCCATGGCTCCTTGTTGTGGGTACAATCACTTTGTCTCCGTCATCTAGATGAGGAAACTGGGCCTCGAAGAGTCAAAGGTCTTGCCCCAGAATGGACACAGAGCTCGGTTTCTCTATTATTGCGATAGGAAGTCTCTGTGAAACAGCCTTCTCCCCTTGTTAACAAGCTCATAGCGAACCAGAGCTTCCGACCAGCCGAGAGTAACTATGTTTGTCGAACAGAACTGAGGAGATGCTTTGTGACCCCACCTCTAGCGCTCAGCTACCTAGCCACATCCACCCCGGTGAATCTGGGAGGGGCATCGTGGAGGACAGAGGGTCCTGGACTCGCAACAAGGGTGTTTTGAGATGAGACAGGTGCTTTTCTGTCTGAAAGAGTCCATTGTGAAGACTGGAGTGCCTCCTACAGAGGGGGACAGGGCACGTGATGAACCGCAGAACCCTTGGCCCACCGTGGAGTGTGGGAGTGTCCCCGACAACTGAGAGTAGAGGGGCTTCGTCCTTTTCAGCCACCCCTCTCCAACCCGGGAAAGAAGAGGAAGAGGGTGATTGACATATAGCCCCTGAAGCTAGTCACACTGAACCTAGAAACTGCTGCCTGTTTCTGGTGTAGAGATTTCTGAAATGGGGCATTTGTGGCTCACCAGGACTTAGAACATTTGTGTCTGGGAAGAGCTAGGTTCCACCCTCCCATTCCAGTTCTCTGTGGCCCTCACAGGATGCCAGCAACTACCCCAGATGTTACTGTGTCTCCACGTGAAGGGGCAGAGGCTGGCAGTGTGCCAGGAGCTGCAGCTAGCCAGGTGGCCACCACACCAAGCAGTGGGACCCTCAGCCTAGAGAGGGGCAGGGACATACGCTCCCCATGGCAGGGAAAGGATGACTGGCTGCCCTTCAGCCCTAGAGGGGCCAGGACACAGCTGAACACATCCCTGGAGTCCCAGACCACCACCTGTGTCAGACTCG
Source organism: Vicugna pacos (assembly GCF_048564905.1). Taxonomy (NCBI): domain Eukaryota; kingdom Metazoa; phylum Chordata; class Mammalia; order Artiodactyla; family Camelidae; genus Vicugna; species Vicugna pacos. The sequence continues at coordinate 72,419,887 of NC_132990.1, forward strand.
GTTGTCCCACCAGTGACAGGCGACCCCTGCTTGAGCAGATCTCACTCCCCCAGGGAGGAAGTGGGCCCAGTGAGGTCTGCTGGAGCCTGGGCATTAGGGAAGGAGGTGCAAACAGACAAAGAAAACGGCCTTGGTGCAGAGCAGGACACCCTCTATCCCACCTCCTCCAAGCCTCCGGGGAAAGGGGCTGGGGAGGAGGGACAAGAGAATTGAACTGAGCTTGGATCAAGTCTTCAAATAAACAGAACTGAGTCTTAGGTCTCAAAATTCGACTGTGCTAATAATGGAAAGTGACTGCAAAGTTGCAGAATCTGGCCTGGATTTCATTGAGGAACCAGCTGGAATTAGAAAGGGGAGTCAGCACAGCACAGCTGGGGAGTGAGTATTGAGAGAATAAAGCATTTCATGTCTGTAACCCCAGTGGACTCAGATTCCTCAATAAACCTGTAATGACCTCAGTCATCCAATGACCACCCCCCGGGTCTGGCCACCTGAACTTCACACAGATGTCCAGGAGGCCCAGGGCTGCCCAAGGAGCCTCTCCTCACTGGGTGGGAGAGGTGTGGCTAGCTGCGGCCCAGAGTAGGGGGTCTACCTGGGTGTGACCTGCTGGGCCTGCCAGCCAGGGGAGCCGTGGTAGTGGAGGTGATGGGGTGGAGTGGGAGGAGAGAGGAGCAAGCAGGAGTGGGGAGTCCAGTGAGCACTGCCATCCACCCAGCTCTCTGCACGGGCTTTCCCAGGCCTCCTTCTCAGCACTCGGGCAGCAAAGCTGCAGGGAGGTTGAGGCCTGACCCAAGTGTCCGGAAGAATTCAGAGTTCAAGTGCCAACTCACTGCAGATGAAGCGTGTGCCTGGGGCAGGCGCTCAACCTCTCTGAGCCTCACCGTCCCCTCTGTGGAGCAGCGATCAAGCAGTGCCTTCCCCTTGTAGCGAGCAGCATGTTGTCAGGACGCGGCGGGGGGAAGCGGTGAAAGGCTGAGCTCAGTTCCGGCCCCAGAAGCACGCACACCTGTGAGCTCTCACCACCCTCAGCATCATCATCTCTGAGGAGGGTGTGCTCACCCTGTCATCATGGGGCAGGTGCCTTCATCCTAGGGGTAAAGGCTCAGAGTCACAGGTGAAGTCAGGTTGCCTTGCTCCACACCCAAGTTCTTTTCTGTAGCTTGTCAGAAAGAGTCAATGGATGTCAATGCTGCCTCTGGCCTTTCACCATAATGAGAATTCTATCCCTTTTGCCATCCCCCCGGAAGAGAAGCAGGGACTTCAGAAATTGAAACCTGTAGACTCCACAATGTAGAGGAAAGAGATGGTCGCAGGCATGACCCATGGCCAGGGGGTTTGTCCCAGCCTTAGAATGTGATTTGTTGTAGTTTGGGCTGCTCTAAAAAAATACCATAAACTGGGGGGCTTATAAACAACAAATATTTATTTATTAAAGTTCTGGAGGCTGGGAAGTCTGAGATCAAGACCCTGGCAGATTCAGTGTTTGGTGAGGACCCACTTTCTGGTTCACAGAGGACCGTCTTCTCATCGTGTCCGAACACGGCAGACGGGGTGAGGAAGCTGCCTGGGGTCTCTTATACGGCACTAATCCCGTTCATGAGGGGTGACCTGGTCATGACCGAGTCATGACCGAGCCACCCCTTAAAGGCCTGAACTCCTAATACCACCGCCACAACATGAGTTTTAGGGGGCCACAAACATTCACTTCACAGCAGGGTTGTATTTTTCATTGCCTTGTAATGAATTTGACCAAAAGTTTAAATCAGACGTAGATAACTGGGATAAGGCTACCCGTGAGGACGGAGGTTCTCTTTTTCCACTCACCACCTGACCACAGAGGGCCTCACCTGACCCATCTGGTCCAATCACAGCACGCCAGCCCCCAGCCGGACGGGGATTCTCACTAGGCCTGTTTGAGTTCTTTGCCGGTTTGTTTTGTTTTTCTGAAGCCAGGGAGAGAGGGGATCTCTCTTAGTCACGGTGCTGTCATATCCTGACATCACAGCTGCACGTGGCCCTGACCTCTGCCACACGGGAGACCTGAGTAAAGAGGGTGTGCCGCTGAACCCCGAGGGGCCAGTTAAGGGTGGAAAGAGTGCACGGTGCAGGCAGCTCGTGCCCCCTCTCCAGCCCCACCCTCCCGGTGGCTGGGTTCTGTGGTGCAGCCCCTGGTCTTGGGAGCCATTCTGGAATTCTTAAAGTCTTTACCTCTTTTGAAGCTGGACCCAGGTGAATTTTTGTCACTTTCAACTAAAAGGGTTCTGACTTATACATTTTCCCCCCGTCTTTCATTTAAGAAATGTTTACTGAGAGCCTATGGGGCAGCAGATGCTGTGGTGCTGTTGGGGAGACGGCTGTGGGCAGAGCAAACGTGGTCCCCGACCCTCGGTGTTCAGAGCCCAGAGGGGACAGGCGTTAATTAATCAGCAGATCGGACAGATGCAGACGAGGTTCTGAACCCTGCTGTGTCACGTGCTGTCCAGACGACCTTAGGCAAGTTGTCTGCATTCTCTGAGCCCAGGTCCCTGGTCTGTACGTGGGGCTGCCTATGGGTTCAGGGAGATGAGATGTGGTGCTGGCGGCAGCCCTCAGGGAATGGAACCACCTAACAGCAGGAGGATTAGCCTCCTTTTATTGCAAGGCGACTGACTGTTACGAGGAGAGGCCGAGGTGGGTGGGGGGTGCTCTGAGGGCATGGGGATAAGTCAGTGTGCAGTGGGCCCTGCCCAGGCGGTGGGGACAGCAGGGCAGCGTGCGTGGGCTCTTGTCCGTAGCCTCATATTTCGTGATACGGTGTAGCATACTGATCGTACTGGTCTCTAGAATGTTCTTCAGTATTAGAGCCAGAAGTTCCAACCCCTCGCTTACTGATAAGGGGACAGGACCCCAGGGGAGGATGGTGATTCGTCCACAGCTGAGTTGCCAGTAAGGGGCGGCTCTGAAACAAGAGCCCAGAACCGTCCGTCGGGTGGACAGGCACCAGCAATCACAGGCCAGTGCGAGAGGCGGAACCGGAAGCATCCTGGGCGCAGGCTCATCCCTGGAGCAGGTGTCGGACAAGCTCACAAACTGTGCTGTTCTCAGGTTGTCAAAGAGGCCCTGGAAAGGAGCCCACCATGCCGATTGCCAGCTACAGGGCAGTGTGTCCATAGAGGTCTGCCACTAAAGGACAGAGTCTGGGTCCCACCCTGGCTGTGTGGCCTCAGGCACCCCGAGTCTCGATGTCCATGTCTGTGAAGTGGGCCTGACGCTGGGAGCCCCTCAGAGGGCTGTGCGAGGACTCCACAGAGCTCACAGGTGAAGCCTGGTGTCGACATCCGCCAGGGTACTTACTAGTTTGTTACTGATGTGCTAGGTTCACAGTTGCTGGTGGGTAGGCAGCCCTTTCATTGGCCGTAAGTTTTAGCGCAAACCTAATCTGAATTCTCTATGTCTTGTTCTGGTCTTGGCAGAGATGAGGAGCCCTAGTTTGGGTCCCACAGGATCTCTCCCTGTTTTCTGCCCCTGTGCCTCACCCTGCACCTCGACTGTCTGCCCTTACAAGGGATGGAAGCTGATCCTTCCCGGGTAGATGTGTCGAGACCTCAGGGCCAACAGTGCCTTGTCTGGGCTCACCCTGCCTCAGAGGAAGGTCCCACTGTCCTGTGCTGACTTGTGGCAGGCCTGGCGAGGCAGGAGTTGAAAAGCCACCCTGTTCCCCCATCCCCAGGAGGCTGCTGGTACAGCTGGGGCTGGGAGAAATTTCCAGACCTGCCCTCCTGGGTCACTCTGACTAGGGAGGCCCCAGGAAGGTGTGTCTGCCAGGGCTGTGGCCGACTCGCCCGTCCACGCCAACCAGTCCATGCCACCCAGTCTTTTCCTTCTCGGGAAAGGGCACCCTCCTCAGCAGCTGCACAAACAGTCCTGAACCCAACCCGCTGTGTTGGCCACAGAGGCCCCTGCGGACAGGACCAGTAGACCTGTGGGGAGGTGGATGCCACACAGGCAGTGGTATGACCACCCGAGGGCCAGGGCTCAGAGAATCTGCCCTGGGCCACGTGTGAGTAGCGATGGGTCAGCAGAGCGAGGGCGGCGGGAAGAACAGAGGCCTCCTCGGCAGGAACCAGGGTGAGGGAGACCCAGTCTCCAGGGTCAGATGGGCTGTAACCTGTCACCACTCCCCAGGGGCCATGGAACGTCCCCGGGCCTTGTCCTCCGTGGAAAGCAGCTGTGAGGATCCAATAAGGCAAAAGGAGTTTGTTTCTCCAAACTTTGGGCATTGGTGACAATCTTTACTAGTCCTACCGATGTTCTGGCTCAGGTTTTCTCTTTAAATCTACTTTATTCTTATCTGTGATATTGAGGGTTTGGTGTGCTGTAGTTTTTCTAATACGTGCAAAAATAGATACAAATGTCCATCCCTGGACCAACATGACCCTCTAAGTGAGAGTGTCTGCATGTTGGGGAACACGGATGACACGTGTTGATCACTGGTGCTGATGCTCGGCACGTGGTGAGCTCTGAGCAGGGGTCAGCTCGTGCGCTGTTACGTTGATTATTGTTGCCACTGTCTGGGCAGCAAGCCTGCAGGAGGGAAGGGGGTGGCGCTTGGGCTCTCTCTACCTCAGCCCTGCTTCTCCGCCCAAGGAGGTCCCGTCCTCTTCCTTTTCCTGCTTTTCCTCCCACCTTGAGAGTCGGCTTTGCGGCGTCCGAGAAGGCAGTGAGCCAGGAGAGTGCCTGACCTCGGGGCCGGCCAGCACCCGTGTAAAGCGATGGCTCTGATTATCTGCAGTCAAGACGAGACTGGACAGGACGCACTCAGTTCGCAGTAGGGCTGCAGCAGCCCCTGTCCACCTCCTGGGGCCCTCAGGGAAGGCATCTGGGGTGTCCAGCACTTAAGACAATGCCTCAGTGCCTACTCGGGTTGGGACCTTTCCGCTTCCATGGAAAAATGAGTCCCCTGGGGCCTTCCACCAACAGAACCGTCCACCAGAACCACACGGTGGCCTGCGGTCAGCTTGTACAGAGGAGCGTGTTTATGTGAAGGGCACACCTAAACCCTGAGAGTGCTTATTTCACAACGGTGGGATTACAGGCAGTTATTTTTCTCATTATGCTTTTCTCTGTTTTCTAGGATGAACATAAATTCCCTTTAATCAGAAAAGAAATGTTCTTTTAAACCTTAAAAAAAAAAAAAGTAAGACAGTATAGGTAGGAAGACATTAAAGATCCCCAGACAAGCAGGGGTCAGCCAGGGAGTCCACGCTGGAGGCCGTGGAGGAGGGTGTGGCGGGAAGTCGGGTGGGGAGTGGGGCAGAGCAGGAAGCAGGCAGGGTGCCTGCAGGGAGGGACAGCTGGGGGTGGGAGGTAGGCAGCTGTTGGGGAAAACCAGCCACCAAAGGGAATAGGAGACACCCCCAGGAGGGGCAGGACTGCGGAGTGGGCTGTTGGCCCTGCTGAGGTTAGAAATTGGGCATTTGGAGGGATGGCCATGGTGCAGTTGGGTGATTGCCTCCCGCAGCACTAGGGGCCTGCACAGCGTCTGGGGGCTGCTCCCGAGGTGGATGAGAGCCTGCACCCGGCCAAGGAGAGGCCCCGGGGGTGAAGGCCCAAGTGAGACTGGGGTTCAGGTGATCACCCCTCCAGTCATACATAAACCCTGACAGAAAAAAAGAGGGAAGAGGTGAACTGAAGCTTGAGATTTTTGTGCCAAACTGAAATTCCTACTTACTCAACCTTCAAATATTCTTTTAAGTTTTAGAGATCCTGTAGCCTGCAGCAACACAGGGCCGCCTCCCTGCCTGGCTGTCTCCCTTGTCTTGCTCAGAAGCCACCCTTAGGGGTTCACAACTCCGGCGCCCTCTGCGCCAGCCAACAGTCTGACCGCTGCCAGGGAGCCACATGTGATCTCAGGCTAGTGGGCCCCAGATTTGGGATTTCATGGGCAAAAAGAATGTTTGGAGACTCTCACAAGGCTGCCAACTTCCCCCTCAACCCAATGGCGAGTAAAGAAAATATAAACTATCATCATTTTTTTCCCAGAGGAAAGAACATTTTAATACCAACAATGTAAGTAGGCCATAATCTCAGAATAAAAGATATTTTTCCCTAAGTAAGGATAATTGCCAGACTTTTGCTGACACGGTTTTTTTTTAAAGTTTTTGAAAAATGTAGTCTTTATTTTAAATGTTTTGAATATGGAACATCGCCACATAAATTTTATTGCATGTTTTTACCATATATGTAAATGCATCTTTGGTACAAATTTGTCATTTTGGAGTATGTATTCAGCAGCCCGTTGAAGTATTCAGTGCAGTACTTGGTGTTTTTCACAGCTGTTTGTGAAAATGCAGCCTCACATAGGTCTGTTGGTGAAAATGGGAGCAGCACTCTAAAATGCCAGTTGCTCTGTCTGAAACATTCTGGGAGAACAGAGGCCTCATACCGTTTCTCCTGCCTTCTTCTTCCTGGGTGCTAGGAAGTAAATCAGGGTGGCCGGCCAGGTTTCAGGCTAGCCAAGGCTGTGGCTCTCCTGCCCAGCAGTGACAAATGCCCAGGGCTGACCATCAGAGGCCTGGTCACCTCACAGGCAGCAGAGGATGTGTCCAGAGGGGCTCAGTGGCCAGTGAGTCCGCTGTCCTTATGAACCTGCCCAATAGATGTGCAGGTGAGTGGGAAGCTGTGGTCTCAGGCTCCCGGAGCAGGGATGGAGTGTCTGACTAATGACTGTGCAGCAAGTTCACGGGCAAGTGGCACCCTACACTGCGAGTGCATGTGAGACGGGCCTGGAATGCCCTGCTCAGTGGTCCCACCTAACTGCGTGGGTGAAGGCCAGTGAGGCAGCGACTGGAGGTGACGGGAGGGGCGGGCGTGGCTGGAGGGGAGCAGGCACCATCCTGGCGGGTCAGGTGGGGCTGGCAGGCCTGTGTGACTCTGTCCACAGGGAGGGGCTCCAAGCTCTGTGCTCCTGGCTGTAAATAAGACCCCGGGAGTCACTGCTGGCTTCCCGGCATTTCATGTGCCCCACGAGATGATCAACAATTAAATAAGTGGGAAGAGGCTGGACGCACAGTTTCCTGGTATCTGGGGAGGAAACCACTCGTCTCTGGGGGCTTGTTGACTGTTCACATGTATGTATAACAAATACATACATTTGCTGCTGCTTCGGTGAGAAACTTAACTCTGACAGTAAACATCAATGATTATAATAAAGTTGTGTCTTACTTAAAGATGAATGTATCCTTTTTTAAAAATTGCACTAACAACTGTGTTAACACTGACGTAAATTTTTTTAAGCACTTAAAACCCCACCACTTCCAGCATTATGTTTCTGTATTTTTGACATGTAGTTCATTTTCATTTTCTGAGCTATTTCCCTATTGTTTGACATTAGAATGTTTCCAATATTTGTTGTGTTGAAAACATCATGGATTTCACTGAATACCTTTGTGTGCACCACGTTTTCCTTTCTTTTAAAGTTATTCCCTCAGAATAAGTTCTTACAAATGGGATTACTGACAAAGGATATCAATATTTTTCTGGCTTCAGAATCCCTAATACTTTCCAAAAAGGTCGTGCAAGCTCTCTGGTCTGTCAGCAATGGATGGGTTTTCCCATTTCACCCCAGCTTCGCTAGTTTTCAGCATTGGTCCTATTTTTAAATTTAATGATGTAATGGATTTTAAATGGCAGCTTTTATTGATTAATTTACATGTCTCTGTCCACTCCATTTCCCTACTCAGAGCCCCTGTCCTTCCTTCCCCGGGTTCCCCTGGCATGACTTGATTGCTGTCCACCCCTCGAGGTAAAGCCTGAATGAATGAGTGATTGTTGGGGCTGGCCATTCTTCCTTGTCTGTATGGGAACGACCTCAATAGATTTTAGGAGGAAGACAGTGGAAAGATGTTTAAACTATAAATAGACTTGGTGACACCTCTTATTTGGTCAAGGTGGTCCCAGTAATGAATGCAGACTCTGTGCTTCTGGGAGCATGTTTATGTCTCATTTGAATTCCAGAAGACATCAGAGTTAAAACCTTAGCGCACGATGTATAATTTAAGTCAGAGATGAAAGAGTGCCCATCAAAAACAAGCCCTTCTTTCTAGGCGTCCCGTAATTACTAAAGTGGAGGTCTCCAAGTAGGGGCAGGACTCCCACCAGATGGAGACTGTCTGAAGGAAGCGTGAAGACCAGCCCTTGTGCTCTGGCCTTGCCCTCTCCTCCTGGCACCCTGAGAGTCAGCCTCAAGGGCAGCGAAGGATGCAACAGCCTGTGATTAGCCCCAGATACCTCCTAGGGCCTTAGCTCTGCAGTCACCTCTGTTGTGACCCAAACGATGGGCCCCACACTCCATCTCTCTGGGCCACCTCCTCTCCCCTGGGCTGCATGTTCCCACGACTGGGGGGGCTGGAGGCTTACCCCTCAGGCCTGATAACTGATGCTGCCTCTCTGGCTTTGACCCTTGTCTGGTCCCCTCTAGCGGTGCTTTGGACCCATCAGGTAACCATCGCACCCAACCTGGCCTCTTACTTTGCTAGCTAAGTATCTCTTTTAAAATGATTAACACAGTAAATTCATGATTTCACTAAAAAAAGAAAAATAGGTAAAAAAAAAATAGAGTAACCCAGCAATCCCACTCCTGGGTATATACTGAAAAGAACTGAAAACAGGCATTCATACAGAAACTTATATGTGAATGTTCATAGCAGCATTGTCATGAATGCCAGAGGGTGGAAACAGCCCAGACGCCCACCAACTGATGAACAGATGAGCAAAATGTGGTTTATGCACAACAGACTTATCATTCAGCCATAAAAAGGAGTGAAGCACTGACATGTGCCATACAGCATGATGACCTTGGAAACACAATGCCGAGTGAAAGAAGCCAGACACCAGAGGCCACATATTGTGTGAGTCCATTTGTGTGAAATGTCCAGCATTGGCAAATCCACAGAGACAGAAAGTAGAAGAGTGGTTGCCTAGATTGGAAGGAGTGGGGAATGGGGAGTAAATCGGGACAGGATCTCCTTTTGGCTTAATGAAAATGTTCTGGAACAAGATAGGGGTGATGGTTGCACTACATCATGAATGTACTAAATGCCACTGATGGTAAACTTTATGTTACATGCGTTTACCCCCGTAAAAATACACTATCGGTGCTATGTTGGCAAAAATCATAAAGTTGTTTGTAAATGAATGAAGTTAAAATAATATTGCGGTAAAAAGTAAAGCAAACCAAGAACCAGAGCTACAGGCCCTCACCCTCCAGGGCGGTTCTGTTTCATTATTGAAATCTGCTTGCTGGAGGGAGGACCAGCTTCGCCCTCAGTGTCTACAAAGGGCAGCCACTCTGCCTGGCGCCTTCCAATGAGGTACTCTCATTCTCCCCATTTTGCAGATGAGGAACTGGGGCTACAGCACTGGCCAAAGGCAGAGCCAGGCAGGCACGCCTCCCCACCAGGCCCTGCATCTTCTCATCTGCATCTTCTCACCCGGGGTTCCTTGGAGGCATCCCAGTTGAGTTGTCACCTACTGGTGACATCTGCTACCCTTAGCTTTTGACAGTGGTGCGGTTACTTTCCTATACTCGTTTATCAGCTATAGAATTCCAGCCCCTGATGCCTTCTCAGGGGTGGGTGACCCCCCTGAGACAAGCCCTTCAGCTTTCTGACTCGGGCTGGGGGCCTGCATGGAGCCTGGAGGTGCGTGGAGGGTCAGCTAAGTCATTTTGCTCTCAGGCAGCCTTCTGGTTCCACCTTTGCTCTGAGCAGCGGTTCTTAGACTAGAGGAGGAATCCTGGGAGATGTGGGGCTCTCTGCAGAGGATCTGGAATCACTGATGCTATTCTGGGCAAAATAATCCGTTTAATGAGATCTGGGACCTGGCCCTGGCTCTTACCCGGAGCGTGATCTCAGACAAGCTGCCTAACCTCTCTGATCCCCAGTTTCCTCATCTAGAAGGTGTATGTAATGGCATTTACTCTGTACGGCATGCACTTCTCCGTCGTTGTTCTTATCATTATGGTTTTAGTTAAATGGTTGTTTGTGCAGTTACTTGTTTACCGTCTGACCCTTCCTCTGGGCGGTCAGCCCCAGGGGCTTGTGTGGGCTGTATTCCCTGGGGCATCCCTAGCATCTATCCTAGCATCTTGATAAGTATGTGCTGAATAAAAGAATAAATTAATGCCTGAAAAGCACTTAGCGCAATGCTTGGCACGTCATAAATGCTCACTGATGTTTGTTAGTTGTCATTTGTGTTGTGATTACCATTATTATTATTCCAGGTGATGTAGTAAAGGCTTTCACACAGTAGCTCTGATTCTCAAAACAGCTTTGCAAGATTGGAATATGCTCCTCTTGCAGAAATGGAAATTGAGGCTCAGATAAATTGAATAACTTGCTCAAGTCTCATAGAACTGCTGACCTCAAAGCCCATAACCTGTCACTGCCCTCAATTCCTCGTCCGTAGTGGCAAAACCCCTAGTCCTTTGGAGAACAGTGTATGTGGTTTTACCTTTCTGAGCACACGTGTCTTAGAAATAAAGCACATTTTGTGGGAGGCAGTAGGGTACTCATGGGTTTGGCGTGGTTGTCCAGAACATGATGGCCTTCCCAGGGTGCTGCCCCCTGAGTGCCATGGAACTCCCCAATGGTGGGCCACCCAACTGGGTCTCTCTCTGCACACCCACGTGGTGGCCAGCCCCCTGCTGGACCCAGGGTCTCTGTGGAAGACAGGGAGGACCTGACTTGGTCATCAGGCCCAGGAGGGCAGGCAGGGAGCACGTCTGGCTTTTCTCGTTGTGTTTCCCCTAGAATCCAGTGCAGAGCTCAATGGAAATAGTGCTCGGCAACTGTTTGCTGAATGAAAGAATGAGTGTGTGGCTGATGGAATGAATGATGAAACAGATGAGCAGACAAATGAACGAACCCGCTGTGCCCCGAGCACTGTATCGGCTTGCTTATGTTTTCTCATGTGATGCTCAGAATGGACACATGAGGTGGGAGCAAATGAGATGAGGTCCAGAGGGGCCAGGCTGCTTACCCAGGATCACTTGGCGGAGTGGGTGTTCAGACCTGGGTCTCCCTGCTCCATGTGCTGCCCTAAAGAGTAGAGAGGGTTCCTTGGCCACTAAGATTCCCCTTCCTCAGACAAGAACGCCCCTTACAGCCCTGTGGTGAAGTGAAGGCCAGAGAGGATGCAGAAGCAAGGAACGAGAGGTTTCTCAAGGTGGTCCTGTCCTTGTTCAGCCCTTGCTGTGGATGTAACAGGATGTGGGGCCTGGAAGAGAGAGAGGACAGTGCGGGGAGGGGGATGGAGGATGCAGCCTGGGTCCTCCTTCTCTGTAGCCTGGGCCTGCCAGAGACCATTATTTCTACTAATATCATCACATCGCCCTGACCTTTACTGGCCAGTGACCTGATTCAGGAGAATGTATACACATCTCACCTGATTTCATCTTGCCTCCATATGAAGAAGGCACCACTATTGCCCGTTTCTTGCTACAGAGGCCAAAGCTCAGGATCAGAGGGGCTGAGGAACTCTCCTGAGGCCACTGCGAGCCAGTCCATGGCAGAGTTGGCCCTCCCCAAGACTGCCTGAGTCCAGAGCCTCCACCCAAAATGGCACCATGGGACAGGCTTCCTAGGTGGGCCTCCAGAGGACTACTTAATCCCTGGAGCCCGGTCCCATGTGCCATTCAGAGTGAGTTTTGGTGGACCATAAATCAAACCCTTCTGCCTGAGCTCTTGGTAATCCACTTGGAACTAAGTCCTGTTCTGGCCTGGAGATGTTTCCATTCCTCAGAAGGACATCTGCCCCCTCTGAGGACAGGGCCCATGACTCAGCCCTCCAGGCCTGTACTGAGGATCTTGGAGGGCAGGGATCACAGGACTCCGCTCTTGGCATGAAATGAAATGGAAGGTCCCTATAGTCCCCTGATGAACAGAGCATGGACTGGGGCCAGCCAAACCTGGATTCCAATCTTGGCTTCTCCACCTACTGGTAAGAGACCTTTGGAAAGTCACCCTACCTTTCTGAGTCTCAGTTTCCCCATCTGGATCATGGGGGTATTGATGTTTTCCTAGGAGCTGTGTCAGTAGACTGAGGAGATGGTCTAAGGCCCAGAGCACAAGGTCTGGCTCAGGGTCACCCCACAAATGTTAGCATCACACATTCATGTACTGTCCTGTGAGGCTAGGACGAAGACGGGAGAGTGTCAGAGCCAGACCCCAAAGTGAGGCCTGGGTGCACTCTCGGCTCTGCCACGTGCTTGCTGTGTGATCGGGCAAACAATTTAGCCTCTTTGAGCCTTACTTCCTCTTCCGTAAAATGGGGAGTCCATGAGATTATACAGATGCAGCTCTTAGCCCAGAGCTTGGCACACAGTAGGAGCTCAAGGACTGTGGTCATTCCCAGCATCCACTTGCCTGGGGCTCCCATTCTCCCCACTCCCCTACCCAGCGCCCAGGTCCCTGTGCACTAGACGGTCTTGCTGAGAGCAAGGTCCAGGCCAGATTGCTGTCAGGGAACCCTGATTTAGGGAAAGGAGCAGACCTTGGCCCAGAGCAGTGGGCACTGCAGGCTGAGAAATAGGACATTTGCAAAGTACTCTTCCTTCACCCTTTCCCTGAGGCAGACTTTCCACTTCAGCTGAAATGAGCTTTTTCATCCTCCAAATAGACCTGCTTACTGGTGTCCCCAGGCTACCTCATTCCCCACCCAGCCCAAGGCGAGCACGGGCTCCTGCTTCCTGGGTGCTGGATGTTCAGGGAGTCAGCAGGCAGCACGCTGCCCACAACCACACTGGACTCGACAGAGGTGCCCCTCTCTGTGCTGTTACAGCCCATTTCCAGGTGTTCTCTCCCCTGGACCCTGCAGAAAGGCATTCATCCTCAGAGCTCGCCTGCATCCTCCAGTTCCGACACAGCCACGCCAGCCGCCTGAGCGCTTGCTTTCTGTCCCAGCGGCATCTGTAGGAGGGGTTTCTGGGCTTCACAGACTGGTGACGAGGGAGTGCGGTTAGAGCACGTGTGATCTGTTAGTAGTGCATCCAGAAGTCGACGTCTTCTGCTGCCCTCGGTCTGCGATGGTGAAACATTCCCATAAACTTTTGGAAAAAAATGTGCATTGACCAAATTTTATGGCATCCAGAATCCTATATCGTCTCTTTGGGTATCTTTATACTTATATACCATAATTACTAGGGGAAAATATTTTTCTTCTTAAAAAAGTGAAAGCAACTGACAACTCACCAGATGTCCTAACATTTCATGAATAAACAGTCCCTCCTGCCTCGAGACACTCCTCCTCCCACGGGGAAGCAGTTGGGCAGACAGTTCCCATGCGTCATTGTAGTCATTCTGGGGGAGGGTCAGGTTCAAACAGACCCAAGCAAAAGGGACCCCTACAACTCATTTGGGGGGTTGAGGTCACTTCTGTGGGATTTTTTGGTTTGGGATGTTTTACTTTTTGTTTTGTTTTGGGGGATTTTTTGCTTTTGATTTTTGCAAGATTCTTTTTTTTTTTTTAATTCAAACATTTATCCAGCCTGGGTCTAGGGATGAGTCTCTTTCCTGGGACCTGATGCACACCCTTGGGAACATGCCCTTCTCTGGGTTCAGCCCTCTTTTCTCAGGCCCCATATCCCATGTATGCTTTCTTCCTTTGCCCTTTTCCTCAGCATTTGGCCTTGCTAAATTGGCCCTCCTCATCACTGATGCGAGAACCCATTTTATTACTTGCCACCTCGAATGTTAATTTTTTTATTCTTCTGTCACATTTTCAGTTTCCTTTTATTCTTTCCTCACCTCATGCATCTCTTTCTAGCTTGTCCTCCTGCAGTTCCACCCCAGCAGTTCTCTCCTAACACAGAAGCCCCGTCTTCCTGTGCTCTATTGAAGAGGAAAAGCATCTTGAAACTTTATTTCGGATCCTGGAATAGACTGAGGACACATGCTCTCTTGTCTCGCCCCTCTTGATGTGTGGTTTGGACTCTGTTGTTTGGCAGAGTTTTCCCATGTGCCCCTTCATTGGATTTTCTTTCTTCTGAATGTATCCTTAAACAACATTAAATCTGTTCATCTTTGAAGCTTATCAATAGGCATTTAGATTTCCCTCTAGACACAGCTCAGTTCTTTCCTGGAAGTAGCCATCTGCAAACGGACGGAAGAAGATGGAGGGAAAAGTCCCCAGAGCCCCTCAGATCAGCCCCTGTGGTCACCGTACTGGTCACGGACCCAGGTTTTCTAGATTTTATGTCCCAGGGTCTCTGAGTCTGGGGACAGGCCTTGGGAGGCACAAATTGACAAGGTCTGACTTTGCTCAACTTCCATCCTCTACGCCTGCCTGTGGTACATTCTGTTTCTTCCTGGGTTCTGGCAATAAGGCTGTCCATCAGTCTTAGCTGGTGACGTGGTTTCCCTCTTTTCTTCTATTCACAAAAATGTTAGTGATAAGTCAGGGGAGGCTCTATGAGGAGATGCCTGGCCCCTTCTGGAAGGTTTCCAGAAGCAGATATGTACCCCTACCACCTCTTAAAGATGAGTTTTTTTGGCAAGTCACTTCACTGAGTGCCCACTTTATCTCGATGCTGTGCTAGCCCCTCTCATGTGCTCCCTGAGTCCTCACCTCAGCCCTGCGAGAAAGTTACAGCACCACCTCCATTTGCCAGATGCAGAAGGCAGTTGAAGAGCTCACCCAGGATCGCACTGAACAAACAAGCGGTAATGCCGGGATCTGAACACAGATGCCTCAAGTTCCAACATCATCCCTCTGTGTTGAGCTATAAGTATCACATATAACATAGTCCATAAGAGTGTGGGCCCTGGAGCTCAGGGCTCAAATCCTACCTCTGCCGTGTTTGTGCTGAGTGACCTCAGGCAGGTTACTTAGCGTCTCTGGAGTTGAGGAGAGTGGCTAAGGCAGGGACGAGCCCATTTCTGTCTCACATACCACTGGTTCCTCTGGGGTCTCTCATGGACACCTGAGGATAATTCCCCAAAGTAAGTGTGTACTAGAATATTACTTTTTAGCAGTTTTGTGTCCTTAATTATTTGTGTAACTAATGCCTCTGTTGAGTGCTTCTGCCAGCTTGTACACCTTGTGGGGCCAGGGACCCTGCTGGTCTGTCCCCCTGTATCTAGAATGTGGGAAGCACTCAGTAAGTATTTGTAGCACTGCTGCCCTTTCACGATGGGCATCACTGAGTGGGCTGGTCCTTAGGCACATCACCCTGTGCCCTTGCAGCCTCCTCTCCCCACCGTGACCTGCCACCTTCCTTCTTGTGTCCCACCACTTACAGTTGGTCAACAGACATACTTTCCTGCCACTTCGGCCTCTCTCTTCCCTGCAAATCATCCTCTGATGGTGTAGCCAGGAGTGAACATCCCAATAAGGATACTGTGGGCCCCAAAGCTTGCTGGAGCAGCAGGGCACTGGGAGAAGGGGAGGAGCCATGACTGAGAAAAGTTGGTGCTGGAGGACCGACAGAGCAGACGTCTGGGTCCCAAGGTGGCGACCAGGAGCCCAGAGTCATGCAGGTCAAGTTTTTTGAATCATTTCCCAAGGGAGTTGAGTCTAGTGGGCAGGGGAGAGGCAGCTCAAGGAGAGTGGGTATGGGTGGGCCTTCCAGTCTGAAGCGAGACCCCAGCCAGTGACAGCCCCACTTCCCCCCACCCTCCCATCCCACCCAACAGGACAGTCCCAGACTAGCAACAGTGTGATTCCTTGCAGTGCCTACTGCTGGTGGGCGTGAGTCCTTCTCCTGCCCTGGCAAGACTGGCTCGCAGGCTCCTTGGGAGTAGTGCCCCCTGCAGACCCAGACCATGCAGAGGGGCTGGAAAGGGCCAGGCCACCCTATGACCTGGAGAAAAGCAGAGCCCACAGAGATGGCTCCACGGTGGGGCTGCAGGAGCCCCTGCTCCCTGAACATGGTTTGCTAGGACGGTCCTACAGGACTCACGTCCTCTCATCTCCATCGAGAAAGGCAGGGCGAGATCAAAACACCTGGGCCTGGAAACCACAAGTAAACTAGTCATCAGATGCCTTCTTTCTTCCCAAGGGGCCCAAGGAGTCTCTCAGTATTTCTTTTCAGCAGAATCAGAAAAGAATTTGCTTTCCGAAAGTGAAAATCAGCTAACCATTGGCAAATCTGTTGCTTGTTTCCCAGAGAATGCAGGGATTGGTGATTGAGGTTTAGAATGTTGTGTTTGGTTACACAGTTTCCATTGAGTAATGAGTAAATCTCACAGTTTTGCCTTGGCCTCCATTATTTTTTTGCTGTACTTAAAGACTAGGTGAAGTGTGGTCGCAGATACGTGAGCGCATTAGTGGAAGTGGAAAATGCTTGGTGATTGAAGCAGCCGTCTGTGAGCTCACTCTCTGGCCAGGATCCTGGTGGCCTTGGACGTCCAGGGAGCCTTTCTGTGCACAGTAGCGAATCTCTGAGCCAGGGCTGGAAAGACAAGCTGGGAGTGTTTTCCTTGGCACGTGGGCAGCCTCGGTTCTACCCAACATGAGGCAGGTTTCCGAGGCTTTCACTGGGGGAATCATCTTGCATTTCCTTTTGATGACGTTAGCTACTCTGGAAACCCTTTACAGCACTGAGAAATACGGGCACTTAGCTTGGAGATACCAGGACACAGGGCTAACCTAACGGGGTGGCTGTGGAGTGAGGTGCTTGGCAGCTACGACCACTCTCTTCCACTGAACATTGGAATTGCGACGTCACGTGTGTGTGAACAAAGACACCACCTCCAGCCTGGTCAGCCCCTCTCTGTGCTGGACCCTTGAAAACACAGAGGTGGGAAAAACACGGCCCTAACCCTCAAAGAGTGTGTGATAAATGCTGTAATCAAGGGAAGGGCAGCATGCTCTGAGAGCCCAGGGGGAGCCCACTAACAACCAGAAAAGGAGGCCGAGTGGGCAAGGGGAGGACACACCTCTGCCGCGCTCAGAGCACGAAGCAAAAGGCTCGTCCAGGGAACGGCAAGGGCCTGCGCCCCACTGGAGCATCCGTGAGAGGAGGGTGGGAGAAGAGGCCAGAGACGCAGGCCTGGGGTGAGGCCTGGGAGGCCGTGGACACTCGCCTGTTGCGGACAGAGTCGTCAGGTAATTTTAAGCTGGGGAAGGGCACGGTCTGACTGGGTTTTAGAAAGATCACAGGGTGCAGGATAGATTGGAGGTGGAGACCAAAGATGATAGTGATGCATTAACAATGGCCTGGAGACAGATTGCAGGCAGTCAGTAGAGGTTTATGGCTTTTACGTCTAAAACAGGTCTTCAGCAGGAGCTGAGAATCATTTGCATAAACTATTTCATCCCTTCTGCCAAAAAAGTGTTTGCTTTATTGAAAAGAGAGAGAGAGAGAGATGTTACTCTTTTCTATTTCTAAAAGTAGTACATACCCAGAAGGAAATCTACTTCAGGATGACACCTGCACCCCAATGTTCATAGCAGCACTATTTACAATAGCCAAAACATGGAAACAACCTAAATGTCCATCAACAGGTGACTGGATAAAGAAGATGTGGTATATTTATACAATGGAATACTACTCAGCCATAAAAACCGACAACATAATGCCATTTGCAGCAACATGGATGCTCCTAGAGAATGTCATTCTAAGTGAAGTAAGCCAGAAAGAGAAAGAAAAATACCATATGAGATCGCTCATATGTGGAATCTAAAAAACAAAAACAAACAAACAAACAAAAACAAAGCATAAATACAGGACAGAAATGGACTCATGGACAGAGAATACAGACTTGTGGTTACCGGGGGGGGGGGGGGGGCGGGGTAGAGGATGGGAAGGGATAGACTGGGATTTCAAAATTGTAGAACAGATAAACAAGATTACACTGTATAGCACAGGGAAATATACACAAAATGTTATGATAAATCAGAGAAAAAAATGTGACAATGAGTGTGTATATGTCCATGTATGACTGAAAAATTGTACTGAACACTGGAATTTGACACAACACTGTAAAATGATTATGAATCAATAAAAATGTAAAAAAAAAATTCTAAAAAAAAAAAGTAGTACATATTTCATAGCTAAAGGCTGAAAAAATATAAAATTGCATAAAACAGAAAATAACCCTAAAATTCTATCCCTAAAGATGGCCTCCTTTAACAAGTTGGGCAATATATACTCCCTCTCTCTCTCTCTTTCTCTCTCAGTGTGTGTGTGTGTGTGTGTGTGTGTGTGTGTATTTAATGTAGTCCAATATGTCAGTCTTTTCTGTTATGCTTTTTGGGTTTCATGTCACACTTAGGCCTTTGTGGACTTCAAGATGATAAAAAGATTCTCCTATACTTCATACCAGTACTCTTCCTACTATTTAGATTTCAATCCTAATTCATCTGAAATTTATTCTATTTTAAGGAATGAAGTAGACATTCAGCTTTATATTTTCCTAAATGGAAAATCCTTTGTTCCAATACCATTTATTGAAGGACCCATCCTTTTCCTGACAACTTAAAATGTACCTTTGTCTTTTGCTAAATTTCCATGTCTGCATTCTCCCTACTCTGCACTGTCAGTTTGTCTAGTTCTGTAGCAGCACTGTCCTGCTTAATGACTGTAACTTCATAGGCATTTTATAACAAGTCCCTTTCAACATTCTTCTTTTCAAAAATGTTCCGTTTTCATTTCAGGTGAACTTTGGAATCAATTTTGGAATGACATGAAATTTATATATCAATTCTGCAGTAATTGACATTCTTACAATGTTGGGTCTTCCCATCTAGGAATATTAGGAAATGAGGAAAATAAAATATGTCCTCATTTATTGACATCTTCCTTCATAGCCTTAAGATATCTGTACTTTATCAGTTTTTATCTTAATTACTGAAGTGCTATGTTCCCATTGTGACAAATAAAATAGAATACTTTAGATAAAAGGTTCTGCAGATCTAAGATTATGCTTTTAAGGATTAATAAGCCCAAGATATGTGCATATTCAGTTTTAATAAATGTTACATAATTTTTCTATCAAATCAGTTTTATTCATAGAGGCCTTACACATTTCTTTAAAGTTTCCTCCCAGGAGTTTTATAGTTTACTTTTTACTACGCATGACCTCTTCTTTTCCCATTTTCCAGCTGATGATTGCTCCTCCATAAGAATGCTAGTGATTTGTGTAGGTCTACTTTGAACTTAACCCTGTTATTTAGTTCTAATAGATTTTCAGCTCATTATCCCGGGTTATCTAATTATATAACTAATATGATGACTAATTATATTACCTGAAAACAATGGTAATGTTATGTGTGTCTTTAATACTTATGCCACATTTCTTTGTCTTGTCTTATCTCATTGGCTTGTGCATCCAGAATAGTGTTGAATGATAAAAGAATAGCAAGTGTTCTTGACTTGCTCCTGTCAACAGGATTTCAATATTAAGAACGTTGTTTCAGTGTTTCTACCATGCATCCTGTATCATATTAAGGAAGGCTGTTCCTAGCTTAGCGCTTTATCAGGAATAGATATCGGAGATATCAGTGACTTTTCAGCATCTCTCAAGATCGTTTGTTGAAATATCATTGCAATCCTGTAAGAAACCTATTTGCTTTATTATTCTTCAATGTACTGCTAATTTGATTTGCTGATATTATTATTTTAAAACACGGGTGAGTTCTGTTTGCTAATATTTTATTTGGAATCCGTGAATCTTTATTTATTAATGAGATTGGTCTCTTTTTTACGCCATCTTTGTCAGGTTTTGATATAATGGTTATGCTAAAGTCTAAAAAGGACTACAAATATTTCTGACTTTTTCTGTGTTCTGGAACAGTTTAAATAACATTCAGTTTTTCTTTTAAGATTTAATGGGTGAATTCCATAAAACCACTTGGATATTGTGCTTTTTAGTATCTTTCTTAATATTGTTAATATTTTTCTCTTTATTTGGTAAGTTGAAGGGTTTTGCCTCTTCTTGAGACAATTTTGGGAAGATAGATTTTCCCAGTAAGCACCCATTTCATCTACATTTTCAACTATGTTGGCAGAAAAATTGCACATACTATTTTTAACATCTCCTCCATATTTAAAATAATATTTCCTCTCTCATCCCTAACATTGCACGTCTGTGTTTTTTACTTTCTTTCTTTTTTCCCTCCATCATATATAAAAGATTGTATACTCTACTGACTTTTTCAAAGAACCAACTTTCATTTTTATTTATCACTCTACAGGACTTAGAATTGTTTTTAATTCATTATTTCTGATTTTACATTTTTAATTGCTTTCTCCTACTTTCTTTTGCTTTGTTTTGTACTTTTGCTAGTTCTCTATAATGAACACTAAGTTCATGTCTTTTTTATCTTCCTAATTATTAATACAAGTATTTGAGACGATGGATTTTTCTCTGAGTAAGGTTTTGTGGTTTTTGACTACGTCCTGTATGTAGATAGTTTGTGATTTTAGTTTTAATTCCTTCTTTCATCTCTGAATTATTTCTAGTGGTTTTTTTTTTTTCCTTTCCCAAATGGTTTGTTTTTAAAGTTTGTTTTTACCCCTGGGGCCTGGGATGGAATGAAATTGCTGCAGACCTACCAAGATCACGTGGGTTATAAGTATGGAAGGTGTGGTTTCCCCCATAGGAAACGTGAAGGCTGTTTCCAAAAGAACTGGGAATCAATGTTAGGCAGACAAAAGTGCCACTTTCTTCTCTACTGCCAATAGAGTTGTTGAAGGATTAAATTAGATATTACATGTAATCCACTTAGCAGTGTCCAGCACAAAACAAACCAGATAATAATAACCAGATTAATGCCTTCTGCTCACACCCTTTCTTACTGCTGGTCAGAATGCCAGCACGTGCTATACCATCCCACAGCTCTCTCTGAGAACGTTTGCAAGCAGTAGGTCATTGCCCCTGTAGATTACCAGGTAGTCCACAGGGCGGGGGAATCTGTGGTCGTGTCCTCGTTTCATCTTGGGGAGCGAGATTCTGTGTGGACTGCAAGGCTCTGCTCTCACGTGCCTTTGTAATTCACGAGCCCATGTGCTCCTCTAAGAAACATGGTCTCTGACCACCTGACATGTGACTGCCTGGCCCTGTTCCCTTTCTGCCGATCTGGGAGGCATTTGTCTTGATGTCAGTCAGCTTCCAACACATTTCACATGAGGAATAGTTTTTAGATGAGGATGTGTCCTGAAGTCTGTGTTTTACATGACTGATACTAATTAGCAGGTGCTAATGAACACTCGGAGGACTCTTCTGCATCTGACAGGGCGCCCGAGCCTCCACTGAGATCTCCTGCAGTAGATGGAATTGCTTTGTGCACTCTTAAAAAACAAAAAACAAACAAACAAAAAAACCCTAATGAGTGCTGCTCTGTTATTTCATTTGGAATTTATCAGGACAGTTTGTGTGATCAAACCACACAAGTATAGTTCTGGGTGCCAGCACTCTTCATTTCTGAAGTTTGAAAGTGATCTTTTCAGGCAGAGCAGGAGAACATGGAAAAAAGTCTTTCATCTCAAACTTTAAAAGAGAGGGAGGAAAAATGGAAAGCATGAGATGGAAATGTGGCATATTTTTATGCTGTGGAGGGTTTTTTTCCCCTCAACACAGCAGAATTTTCCTTATTAAATAGATAGCTGTGTGAGAAAAACCAAAACCAGACTCGGGATGGGAGTGAGACGGGTGGTGATGGGTGGAACAAGAGAGCAGTGAGTTTCTGGGCTGGCGGTAAGGCCGGTGCCAGCCGTGGGCTTTGGCTCTGGGAGGCTGGGAGTGCCCAGCTTCAGGCAGGCTCCGCGCCACAGAGCCTGGTGTCCCTCAGCTTAAGAGAAGGTGTCTGTTCAGGAGAGCACCTCCTTTGTCAGCCTGGCACGCCCTCCTCAGGGCCGGGGCGTCTTGTGGACACCCCTGGTGGGGGGCCTGGATTCACCGTCAGGAAGAAGGTTTGGCCACGTGCCCCTGGGGTTGGGACCAACCCGGCTAGGGAGGCATCCACAGCAGAGTGGGCTGAGGGCTGCTTACCCCTGGCCCCGGGGCTCTCTGCCTCACCACGGCAGTCTGATTGGCACCCTGGTTGCAGCCATAGCAGTGTCACGAGGCCCTGTGGGGGACATGGACAGAGGGAGCAGAGTCTGTTCTGGGTAGCTGTCCATCTCAGAGAAGGTTGAGTCTGCAGACAAGCGAGCCACTGGGTAGACACAGGCTGCCAACAGCGTCCTCAGGTGGGTGGCGAGCCTCAGAAGGGGTCCTCGCAGCCCCAACTCTGGGACTGGGACCATTGCCCCTGGGCCAGCCAATGACTCCCAGCCCCTCAGCTTGCAGCACTGCTCTCTGTCCCAAATCTTTGGAGTCAGGCAGGCCTGAATTCAAATCTTGATTCCCCAACTTGCAAGCTGCGTGATCTTGAACAAGTCACTTTACTCACCAAGCTTCTGTTGCCTGATCTGTAAATGAAGAGGTGAGAATACCTCCTGTGCTGTGCCCGTTGCTGCGAGGATGCTGCGATACCAGCAAGGCCAGCCTCGCCTGCCCCAGACGGCGGCCGTTACCATTACGGTTGTTTCCTCCAACGCGTCTGCACCTCCCAGTCTAGCCCCGGTCCAGCCCCAGTCCCGCCCCAGTCCCTGGCACAGCTCAGCCTCATGGCAGCCAGGGCCAGTGGCTAGTCCAATTACTGTCCATCTTAACAAGGCCAACAACACAGTGTCATCTGCTGCAGTAACTCGGTATAAATAGGAAAGGAGCTGAGGCGTCCCAGCTGTGCTGTCCCAGGCCAGACAGAAGCACCCAGAGCTGATTGTCTGAGGTGGGTGGCCACCACGTGGTCAGCATCTGGGCGCCATCCATGGTCGTGGCAAACCCAGCTGGGTGCATCTTTCCCGTGGGCATCCCGATTCTGCTCCATGTGGGGCCTCGCTGTGGAGCCAGGCTCAGGGTCAGCTCAGCTTCTTGAGCACCTCAGTGGTCTAGGCCCAAGGAGACTCCTCACAACGACCGTCATTACCCCGAGTCACAGCCAAGGACACTCAGGCCCCGGGAGGTGAGAAGGCTTGTCTGAGGCCACCCAGCTGGTAAGTGGCAGAGCCAGGGTTCCACGTCTGCTGGCTCCAAGCCCCACACTCTCCCACTGACACCACAGCTGCTTGTCACATGGCTGAGCTGGTTGGCCCACTGACGATGGGATGGCTGTGTCCTGATGGGGGCCGGGGAGGCAGCGGGGAGGAGGTGGAAGGTGCAGCAGGGGGAGGTGGCCACCATAGAGACATCAGCTCTCCCGGAGAGCGTTGCCCCCAAGGGGAGATCGGGCAGGGAGAGCCAGAGCCTGGATGCCTCCAGGTTTGTCTGTGCCCCCTTCTGCCTCACCAGGTGCCTAGCTCCGAGGACTTGGCTGGGGTAAAAGAAGGACTGACAGTGTGGCAGCCTGCACCGACCTGGGTTCGAATCCTGCCTCCGCCACTTCCCAGCTGTGCGACCTCAGACAAGGCAATGTGGCTGTCTCAGCTTCAGTTTCTTCCTCTGTGAAATAGAGGGAAAGCCACCCTGACAACAGCATGGTTGTTGCGAATCAGTGAACTGGGCCGAGCTCTTGGTTTAAGGGTGCAGGGTCAGCGTTCAGTCTTACTGCTGTTATCATCATTCGACTCTGTGTCTTCCTTCAGCCTCAGAACCAGGGGAGTGATGTACTTCATAAGGTTATCTTGTGGGTTAAAGTCCGTCCACACATCCCTTCTTTAAGCTACCATTCCCCACGCAGCCCCTGTGCGCGCCGTTCCACAGCGGGGGGTTGAGCTCACAGAGCCAGACACACCTCCTACTCAGAGAGATTTTGAGTCTCGTGAGGGAATCAGACACCAGTCAGACTGATAAGTATCTCATTGTGGCTGTGAGCGCTCGCTGTGTGTCGGGCTTAGCACAGCACTGGCACCGTACAAGTGGGTGGTGGCTGCACTCATGGTTCCATTACGGTTTCTAAATATTTCCAGTTGTGGGTTAGGGACAATACTGAGACGATTTCCCTGGATTTGTGCAGTGTTAACTGTGGACGATTCTCTGCTTTGGGAGCAGTTTGTGTTTGAGTGAAAGGCTGTCCACGTGGAGGTTCTGTCTGGGTGTTGCCGAGGCTCAAGTTCTGCCCAGGCCGCTGGGGCCAGGAGGCCCCTTTCAGGGGTCCCCTTGGTCCTCAGCATGTGGAGGCCTTGGCCTGTACTCTCAGGTTGGGGAAGTAGGTGGGTGTTTTGCGGAGGGGGTGATGAACACTCTGACAGTGGAGTTTGCTCTTACGAAGTAGTGAGCTCCCCATGCCTCCGGGGAACAAGCCGGGGCTGGGGAGGCAATGGCGTCCCGGCCCCTTTGAAGGCGAGCTTCTCCTGGCCTCTGTTCTCAGAGCCAGGACCTGAGAGGAAGCAGACAGGCCAGCCCTGGTCCTCACAGGGCGGCAGAGGGTGAGCCTTCCCTGCCAAGGGTCTCATCTGAGAAAACGTGACTGACTTCTCGTGTGTTTCTGATGACGGGTGAGTGAGTCAGAACACAGGCGCTAGATCCAGACAGACCTGGGTTCAAATCCAGCACATGCACCCTGAGGCCTCAGGCAGGTTTCGTAATCTCTCTGAGCTTTAGTTTTATCCTCAACTCTCACCACGGGGCCAGTGGGAGGATCCCAGGAGAGAAGGAGGTTCCCGTCTTGTACTAAATCCTCGGGAAGCATCAGTTCTCTCCCTTTTCTCACATTCTACTCCTTGGTGTCTCTGCTCCCGGGCGGAGGAGCGTTCACTCTGCCACTGAGTCAGCTGGGTTCAGGTCGACACAATGTTTGCACCTGGAGCAAAGCTCCCTCATGTCCCTTATCCCGTCCCCTTGTGGTCAGAACTAGGGGATACTCTTTGTTGTGGTTGAAGCATTAATGGGGTTTTCAGGATTGCTGTTGCTGAATCCTTGGGGAGGTAACTGAGTAACATTTTTAAGACAGGAGAGGAAAAAAACAAGGTCAAGAGAAAAAATAAATCTGGATTTAAACCTTACAATCCTAGAGCTTCTATACAAAGGAAATGATTTCTAATTTAAAAAATTTTGGAAACATGGTACCACTAGAAAGAAAGGAAGTGGAACTGATTCCTATGAGAAGTGCTAGCATATGTTTCTGTGATTTAATGGTTTCCCGTAAAATGTGTAGCTATTTTAAAAGCAGACGAATGACTCATGGTATCCAGCATCAGCAGCCCACTGCAGTGGCAGGAAGCATGTACTCTGGGGAGGCAGGCTTGGGATCAGCCCACACCTCCATCACTTACCAGCCCTGTGACCTGGAGTGAGTTGCACATCCTCTCTACACTCCCGTTTCCTCCTCTGTAAAATGGGTTTTACAAGGACAGATAACATAACGAATGTATAAGTCAGTGCAGTGCTCGTCCGGCTGTGCAAAAAAATCCACAACTTTAATATTAGGTACCTGGTTAATTACATTTGTAATAATTCTTAGTAGTTTAATAGTAAGATTTTAAGGCTATAAATTTTCCTCTGATTACCACTTTGGTCCAATCTCATAAATTTTGATATGTAGAGTTCTTATTGTCATTGTCTTTGAATAAATTTTTTATTTTAGATTTTTTTTGTTTTTTCTTTGATCCAAGAGTTCCCGTGAGTGTGTGTGCCCATGTATATGTGTGTGTTTAACAAATGTTTAGAATTTTTACTGTATTTATTGTTAAATCCTAGGTGTAATGTAAGGTAAAAGAGTGTAGATAAAATGGCATTTACTTTTAGAACGTATTGAGCTTTTCTTTACAGTCTAGTATATAATCAATTTTTGTAAACATTCTATGAGTATTTGAAGAGAATTATATTTTTGTTCAAATTACAGCAAGGTTGTTAATTTTGTTATTAAATACCATAGTCATATATGGACACATATATATGCACATCTGTAGATGTACGTATGTATGTGTGTATATTTTGTATGTACACACATGTGTGCACACACACACAAATTTTAGAGGCGACATACCAAAGGCTCCCTCTATGGTTGTGGCTTTGTTGAATCTGCTTTTCATTTTTGGCATTCTTTTGCTTTGTATATTTTGTTGCAGTGTTGCTTTGTGCACAGAAATCTGTATCCATTAAATCTTCTCCATCAGCTATATCTCTCATTAACATCAGTCACTCCTCTTTGCCTTGTTCAGTGTTTTTTTGCCTTGAATTCTGCTTTATATCACCACTTCTGCTCAAGTCCACCAATATTACGGGTGTAGTGGCAGTACTCATGGGGGGCTACTGGAAGGACACACCATCCATTGTCCATGCACATCTCCAGAGAGACTAAAGTGCGGCCCTGCAGCAAGCCTGACAGCTGAGAGCTGGGCAGTGGACCACACTGCACAGCCAGTCCTCTTCTCCCATCCCTGGCCAGGTGGCTTGTCCTGAATTCCCCTCGAGGTGAGGCCATGAGGCCATGCCGAGGCTCCACACTGACCTATCACAGTGATGTTATTATGACACATGTTATTTTGTAATTAAGCACCCTCAGGAGAATTCTCTGTCTAGCCTTAGTTCTTTGTACCAAGGACTGTTGGTACAAAGTGCTTTTTGATTTCTTCTTTTGTCCCTTAATTTATGATTTGGGTTGTATGTGTGTGTACAGATAGATGAATAAATAGACACACAGCTAGGTGAATAAATGAAAAACCGAATTCAATCCAAATGGTGTTCTCCTGGACATGACACCTTAGACCTATTAAGCTGCAGTGGCTGGTGAAGAACACAAGTATTCATTCATCCCTTTCCTGTCCTGTTATTTTCCAGTTGGGTTACAGGTAAAAACCCTTATTGCTGGAGAGGGTATGAACTCAAAATGCTAAAATCTTGCCAGTGTTCATTTAGGTCGTTGCTCAGATGTTTGGTTTACAGTTGAGCAGTCTGTGTGAAAAATTAGTAGGCAGGATTGGAATTGAATTCCAAGTAGTATCTCATTTTGCCATAAGTCACCCTATGCCTTCTAGCAGAGCAGTTCTGTCTTGTGCTATCTTGTTCTGATTAATGGTCAACACCTACCATCATTAAATATCTTCTTTAATTTTAGGGATCTATCTTCTGGATTTAATCTACATTGATTCTGCATATCCTGCCTCAGGCAGCATCATGGAAAACGAACAAAGATCCAATCAGATGAACAACATTCTCCGAATAATTGCTGACTTACAAGTTTCCTGCAGCTACGGTTCGTATCCCTGGATGTTGGAATTGTGAAATCTTACATCACTGAAATATGGGTCTAGCACTTCATCAGTGAGAAACTCGAGGCACCAGGTGGTCCTACAAAGCTCTTCACTTTAGTATCTTAAGCATCAAACTTGGGCTAGATTCTTTACACATGTGTTTGATCTCCTAAGACTGCACAAACTAGATGTTACCATCTCTGTATCACAGGTGGGGAAACTGGTTGAAAACAGTGTAGTAGTCGCTTGTCTAAGATCACGCATCTAGTGAGTGCAGAGCCCAGGTCCTTCATTCGCGAAGAGCCTTGTCGGCAGCCCCTGGCAGCTCTCCTCTCAGCAGATTCAGGGACTCAGGCTTCTCTAGCTTATGACTCTGCCACGTTCCATGGCCCAGAGTCCTCCACTAAACTCTACATCCAGCTGGCAGATGCAGGAAGAGAGAGAATCATGCAAGAGTGGGTTTTGTGGGCCAGACTAGCATGTGGTGCTCATCACTTCTGCCGACGGGGCTAGGAATGTCATGTAGCTGTGGGCCTAGAGGGAGAAGGAAAATGACTTGGTAAACAACTAGCCAGGCTCTGCCACGCACGACCAGATCCAAAGGGTGACCATGATGCTGGGTGTCTGAGACGGATGGAGGAAGTGTTGTTGGAGATGAGGTCGAGAAACAGAAGTCAGAATGCTGTATGGGCCGTCCACGTGGACACTGGTGTCACCCAAGATGATGGTGGACTTTGTGGGGGTGGGGCTTAACTGGGAGCCAGGTGCTCAGGAATGGGCATGAGTAACCAAGGGTCCAGGCAGAAGTCAGCAGGGAAGCGGGGAGGGTGGTGGAGCTGCAGGGGTGGGGGAAGTAAAAGTCTGGAAGCAGCAAAGTGGGACGAGAAAGAGACCAGCCCCCCCCCAACAACCAGTACACAGGGTCTGAGAAACCAATAGCCGGCTGGGAAGGCCACTGGGAGGCCAGGGTGATGTTCCCACAAGGAGGTCCACAGAAGCAGAAGGTCCACTCATGAGCCCTCCACAAGCACCACGGGGTGGGGTGAGGTCTGCACCTCCAGACCAGTATGCCTTCTAACAGAGGGGCAGGGAGGGGACTGTGTTCCCAGTGCCCTTTCCACACCAGTACCTCAACACTGGTCCTGCCGGCCCTCAGAGCAGTTACAGACACGGTTTTGGGGCCAGACAGATGTGAGTTCAAATCTCATCTCTGCCTCCTGCAAAGTCACTTTCTCCTCTCCGAATCTGAGGTGTTCACATCTATAAGACAAGGGTGTGATGTGCGCAGAGCCCTGTGCGCATCCCAGCATTTCATTACAGCTCAGTAAACGCTCACTCTTATTGTTTTATGTCCACCTGCACCCTCCTCATCCTCAGATTCCTGAAGCAGGTGTCATTATCCCCATTTCAGAGATGAGAACACTGAGGCGCTAGACAAACAAAGTGACCCACGGAGAATCTCGCAGTTGCAAGACAGAG
Source organism: Vicugna pacos (assembly GCF_048564905.1). Lineage (NCBI taxonomy): Eukaryota > Metazoa > Chordata > Mammalia > Artiodactyla > Camelidae > Vicugna > Vicugna pacos. The sequence continues at coordinate 72,448,526 of NC_132990.1, forward strand.
CCATCAGGTGTTCCTCGCAGCACCTGGACGCCCTGCCACCGGGCCCAGGAAAGCGAGGGCCCTTCCCCACCCTCTTTTCTGTTCCTCTTCACAGCCTCCTCCATTGCCTCCACCTCTCTCTTTAACTGGTTCTGTCCCAGAACAACAGAGGGTCATGGAGGGTTTTCAGCCCCTCAGAAGGAGTGCAGTGACCATGACAGTCTGGGGAGAGCAGCTGATGTCAGTCAATCCAGGACAGGGAGACAGTGCAGTATGGCCTCAGGTGACCCAGGGTCAAAACCTGGCTCCACCACTTCTCAATGATGTGACCTTGCAGGTTGCCATGGCTCCTTCCTCTGTGCAGTGGGCATCTTATTCCCCTAAATGAGGCAGGTGCAAAGGTGGAAGCAGACGCCTTCTAGAAATCGCCTGGTGCAGAGCCTGGTACAGAACAGGTGCTCAAGCGTCTAGGCCTTTCCCCTTCTTCTCAGGACACAGCAGCTCCAGCCGGTGGGCCGGACTTGCAGGTGGTGCTGGGATCTGGATTGGGCCTCCACACCAGGCTGGATGGGGTTCATTCGTTCTTGGATTCTTATCACATGGGGGGTGGGCAGGCATGGGAGGCATGCCCAGTTACTCCAGTGGAAACCTGTTTTAGGGCACACACACCTGGCTCTAGTCTCTTCTGGAGGCTATGTTTCCCCAAGACCCATCTTCCCCCAGCCAAGGAACCATGGTGACCTCAGGGTGTGGGGTCTGCAGCCCAACCATTGTGGGGGGCACTTCTCACAGGACCCCTATGTGCCCAGTGCCAAGCACAGGCCTGGCCTAAGGGACCATCAGCAACCTAAGGAGCTCAGTACCTAAGGAGCCTCTCTTGCCAAAATCTGTGATCCCCACCCTTCTCACTTGGGGCCAGGAGAAGGGGAGAGACTGAAGCCTGTGGGTTTTGTCCACCTTCTGCAGATCACCTCACAACCCTGCCCCACGTGCAGAAGTACCTGAAGTCTGTACGCTACATCGAAGAGCTCCAGAAGTTTGTGGAAGACGACAACTACAAGTAAGTGTCCGCCTCTCACCTCGTCCTTGCTGGGACCAGCAGGTTGCCCCCTGCAGGGCTTACACAAGGCCATTGCGGCGGCACCCACACCCCACTACACGCAAGCATGTGCAATAAGATGACCTTGGACCCCACAGAGCCCATGGCGGGGCTGCTCAGCCTCTCCTCCCACCCACCCCTGCCCCAGCCCCAGGCTCCACTGTACCCAGGAAGGTGTTCTGGGAACTCCTCAGGGTGGCTTTCCACGTGGGCTCTCCAGCGTGGCTTTTCAAGTGGGTAGTGTGAATTTGGACTCCACAGCTGTATGTGGTGCAGGGTTGGTGCTCCAGGTCCTCACGAGTGACTCCCTCCACTCACAGCTTTGAATGGAAGGGCAGCTTCCTAGCTGTATCTCAGGCTGCCAGAGTTCTCCAAGAGCCTGTTTCATGGATGAGGCAGCTCCCCAGGGCCCCAGCCTTCTGCTGGACTCTTGCCACCTGGCACTGGCCGAGGCCCCATCTCCATCCCCTGCAGCCCATGTAGAACAGACCCTGTTCCCATGAAGACCCCTGTGGTCCCTTTGGCCTCATCTCCCACCCCCCTGCTCTGGCTTTCAGTTCTTTCTTCATTTGTGGCACCTGGGAATTTATCCAGCATTTCTGTGTATTTAGAGAGAGAAGGAGGATTTTTCATATTGAGTCTGTCTGCCATGTTGATTGGATGTCTTCTTGGCTCATGTTGAGCTTGAGGTCAACCAAGAGCCCTAGTACTTTTCAAATGGCCAGTGGATATATCCAAGCAAGCCTCAAACATCTTGTAATTGATCATTTTCCCCCTAAATATCAACTTCATATGTATCCCTTCAAATCTCATCGTCTTGGTCTCTTCCAATAAACCATGACTCCCTTGAATCCCAGTATCCAATATATCTTTCAGGTTTTTAAAATCTCTTCCAATTTTGTGTCTAAAAATTTGATCAGCTTGATAACTTGGTCTCCGTCTAAGTCATTGAAAACTGTAAAGAACTGGGGCCACTAGAGGACCCCCCCCCCAGGTTACTCCTTTCACTCACCAGGCCCTTGGGAATCGCTGTTCCCATGGCTGCGCATCTGGTGGCTCCACAAGGTGGATCTCAGCCCTGCTGTGAGTCAGAGACACCTAGGAAGCCTTCTAGCCACCCAGGTGTCTGGGGTAGGGCCTGGAAATCTGTATTTTTCAAAGCTCCCTAGATGGTTCTAATGATTGGTTACCTGGAGGAACACAGACATAATGCCTTTAGTTGTTATTGTGCAATATTTCTTTAAAAACAGAATATAAAAATTTTTGATCTACTACATAATCATAACAAAAATAAATGAAGGCCAGAGGTTACCATTCAAATTATGTTTGCCACAAATGGCTCATTTTACTTACAAAGCATTTGCTGTTCCTGAAAAGAGTACCCCAGAGTGTGAAATTATTCCCACTGAGGTTCTGGGATAATATTTTCCATTCATGTGCCAGTAATGCGATTAAAGAGACAGTAGTTTTTCATTAACACTAATATCCTTTAAGGAGAAAAACGGTCTATAAATATGTCTGATCATGAGATAATCCTTGGACAGGCTACAGATCGTGAGTAATTACTCCTTCCATTCTGAAGGATATTGAAAACCCCCAGCACTTAATGCTAAACGACAGTCAGCCTGGATTTTACAAAAGCCCTTTATAAGAGGACAGACCCGGGGAGGAAGGCTGCGTTCTCACCCCAGGGCCTAGACCACTGAGGAAGTCCCTTCCTGGGAAAGCCTTGGCTCTGAGTGACACGGGACTCGCAGGGATTGTGACTCTGCTTGAGGAACCCACACTCCAAGGCCCAGCTCACACCAGGAGACTTGGTCCCCATCCCAAAGGACGCGGGCTAAGTTCTTACCTTGATGACCCCACCCCAATCTGCTTTGGAGACATTGTGCCGAGGAGCCCAAACAGTGCTTTGTTTTTCTCAGCCTTCAGTCTATTTTTTGTTTGTTTGTTTAAGAAAAATACCCAAACTCCTACCTCTTAGAAAACATGACTGTTAGCATTAAATGAACATTATTTTGGACATTTTTCTATGCAGAGAAAGTGCACATATATACATGGAGAACGACAGATCGATGGATGGATGCAAGAATACAATTTATTAAAATTGGATTATACTGCACTTGCTATTTCTAATTAAAGTATTCATTTAATTTCTACTTTAGCCAGAAAAAGGAACCAAAATAAAACATAAACAATTGCTGCTCTTCAAATAAATATTTCTCCACTGCAAGTGACAGCATTTCCTAAAAGATCCCTCTAAAATTGACAAAAGAGGGCAGGAAAACCATGAAGAGGTTGGAGTCTCGAAGTTCTGTGCTGATTAGATTTCCATGGTGAGCAGGGTCCGCTGACTTGGGTCACAAACTATGAGGTATTAGCGTCCCCTCCTTCACCTCCCCTTCAGCATCTTCCAATTCCTTGTTAGTTATCTTACCATTTCTACATAGTCCACGTTTATCACATATGCATCATGTTCAGGAATCGTAATTCCTACTGTTTAGTGTTTTTAAACAGTTTCAATTCTTACCACCTGTTGTTTCTCCACAGCTTTCTGGAATCTTTATTTTAAAGCAATCCCTCATTTAGCTGGGTTTCATCATGAAGCAGGTTTTCATGGTCCTGTCCGTTCAGATTTCTTTCATGAAAACATCTGCATCTGACTCGCTGGACTCCTTTGCTTCTGTCCCTCGTGATGTGCAGAGTCTGCCCCCACTGCCTTCGGGCACTGGGCACTAGGCGCTGCTGCAGAGAAGCCTTCAGCCAGTCTGGCTTTTTCCTCTTGTAAGTGGCTTGTTTTGTCTACCTGCTGGGTGAAGAATTCCTGGAAGTTCAAAAGCTTAACAAGGGGAATGCCTCCTTGGAGGGTTCTGTACCAGATTTCCCTGGAACATGGAATGCTCTTTCTTCACCGCAGAGGAATTCTGTTGGTTTCTATCTTTGACTATTCTTCGGTGCCACTTCTTGGCTTTTCTCTTTCCGGCATTCCAGGACTCCATACGTTGGATGCCCTCCACCTTTCACATCCATCAGCTTCTTTCCAAGGGCTGTGATCTCCACCTTTTTCATCAGCTGTCACTGGGATGATCTGTTTCTCCTTAGGTATCCCTCCAGTCCGCTCTTGTTTCAGTTCCTGATTTGTTCCCCTGGGTCTCCAGTCTCCCCTTTCATCTTACTCCTTTGTCACAACACCTCATTTTTCAGGTTTATTTTATTCACTTCGTGTTCTAAAGAAGTTGTTCCGCTGCTCAGAGCACTTGAGGGGATGTCCTCGTGTCCCCTGGGGCGGCCTTCTGGCCTGAGCCGTCTGGACAATGCTCTGTCCCTTCCCCTTTCCTCATGGCATGAGGGGATGTTTGCTCGCTTGCCTTATCATTTCTTTTCGTCTTGCTCCTGTGGGAGAGGCTTTATCCGGATGCTCCGTGGCTCGGATGGAGGGAGACGACATCTGACCCTGCTCCCATGTGTGAGGTGGGCCGGTTTTCCTTCTGCTGTGCTGTGAGGTCCTCTCGTGCAGCCTGGGGGGGACGCAGGGCTCAGGCTCCCTGGAGACAGGGGTCATGCAGTCTGTTTGAAAGATGGGGGCTCTGTTAAGAGTCCGACATCAGTGTTTCCTCCACGTAGTTGGGGGCTGTATTCCACTCCAGAAAGGGGTACGCTCAGGTTTCAAATCGTCCCCACCACCGCCGTGGAGCCTTCATTTCCATCAGAGCATCCACCCCGCCATCCATTTCTCTGCAGAATCTGGAGCCAGTCTGAGGAGGGAAAGGTAAGGACTCTCTCTTAGGCCCGCTGAGAAGTCTCGGAGGGTAGGCAGGGTAGGAGCCGTGCCCCGTTACAACTCTTGGCCAGACTTCAGAATCCTCTTTTTCTTTCCTTGGCTCCACGTTTCTAAAGTTCATGGCTTCAGTTTCTGCCCCCACCCCTGCTAGGTAGCAGCTAGTGAACTCTCCCTCCTAAGCCTTCATCATTGTTTGTTGGTTTTGTTGAAAGAGGGAGAGTCTGGCATCTGGCTTCACTTTGTCATCTTCACCCAGAAGTTCTTAATCGATAGCTTTTTAAAAATAGTAATAATATTGTGATGCCAATCCTCATGGTGTATCCACTGCGTTGCGCCTCTCTGGGGGCATGAGAGAGGGCAGTGTGATGGTTACACACCCTGGTTTGGGGTCAGACCATTCTGATCCCCTGCTCGGCCACTCGTCAGCCCTATGAGTTGTGGGGAAGCTACGTGACCTCACTACTCCTTGTTTCTTCATCTGTAAGACAGGGATAGTGTACCTAGTTCACAGTGTTGTCTTGAGAATAAACGCATTTGTGCCTGCAGATGATGGGCCGTGACTACACTGTTTACTGTGTCTTCCTTAATCATCATTTCTTGGTCATGGAAAGGCCCTGGGGACTTTGGAAGGAGGTGGCTGTGATCTGGAGCAGACTTCAAAGTATTCCTGGGTTCCGTGACTGTAATAGCCCTTAATGACAATCCAGTTTCTCAATTCCAAACATGCACAAGTTTGGTTTCCCCTCCGATATACCAGAGCCCATCTAATCTTTTGAAAATCTTTGTTTTCAGACTGTCTCTCAGAATTGAACCAGGAAGCAGCTCCCCAAGACTAGTGTCTTCCAAGGAAGATCTTGCAGGTACCGTAACCACTCAAGTGGGGGCAGACTCGCTAGTAGCCCAAGCGAGAATGCCGGCATTGGCCTTGCCTGTGGAGCCAAAGGGCAGCGTTGAGTTTGCAGGTTGGCAGACTCAGCCGTCCCTGCTCACAGCTCTCCCACGCCAGCCTGCCCAGGCTTCTGATCACACCGGGCCCCTGTGGGACACACCTGGGCTGGGGCCCCCTGGAAGAGCCTGAGACCCTAGAGAGGCAAAATCAGAACCCCAGGTTGGGGGCACGCACAGGGTAGAGAAAACCCCAGCATCTTCTATAGGTCCCCCGGACCCTATGATCGGGCCTGCTGCCCGGCTCATGTTGACGAGCCCTGGAGGGGTGCACAGGATGCCTGGAGTATTTGGTGCCACCATCCACAGATGGCTCACCTTCTCAGAGCATCAGTTTTATCCACATATATGAGACACACACAGTGTCCCTAGAAATTAGGGGCACAAACTTTGAAGTCTAACTTGAGCTGTGCTGTTTCCTAGCTTTGCCACTTTACTTCTCCAATCCTCAGTGCCCTCACCCACAAAACGGAGGTGTTACGAGCACTCACCTTGCAGGGTTGTGCTGCCTGGGCAGGGCCACGCCACTAAAGCACTCTGTCCACGTGTGCATGTTGGGGAAGTGTATGTGTGTCGCCACAGGGGCTGACCTCTGCTGCTGCCCCGGGAGGGGCCAGGCTGAGGGCAGGGTTCTAACTGTACTTCCTCCTCTTGGTTTGAGCTTGGGTGACACTGACCTGGTTCTGAGACACTGCCATCTTGGACAAGCAACTTCACACTCTCTGGGCCTCAGTTTCATTATGCGTAAAATGGGAATAATAAGTTTTCTATCCCAGAATCTCTGAAACGTCAGAATTGAAATGCTGTTCGGAAAGCATGCAGCATAGAGTCTGACAGCCAGGGAGTGTTCGGTGAGGGGGGTGCTGCTGCAGGCTGCTGCCTGGTGTCGTGCCACCCCCAGGCTGTGACCTGTTCAAGCCACTCTCTGGAGCCAGGCCACGGCAGCAGTCACCTCTGCTGTTGGATTTGGGACCACAGAGCTTGCAAGAGGTGGTTTTGTAGCCTCTCATGAGCCTCAGCAAGCCAGGCCTCTGTCCTGACTGCCGGAGTTTCCTCCAGGCTCCTTACCTTTTCCAGCCTCTCCTGGCTCCATTGTGCAGGCTGGACCCTGCCCCCAGCCTCCCGGGGTCCCATGGTAACTTAGTAGATGGAGATACTGGTGGCTCCACACAGCCTTGGGAAGTGCTGCTGTCCACACCTCAAGAGACAGTCCTGGTCTAAGCTTGATTTTTCAGAGGGCTCCACGAGCTGCATCTGAAAATACCTTCTGCAGTCTCCTCCCAACTCCACTGCCTTCCACACGTGGCAGGTGGCCCACCAGCAGAGGTGACCAGGAGGAGCTCCTGGCGCTGGTGTGGCCTCTGCCTTCTCAGCGCTGCCCCTATTCTAGAACACCTTCCCTCGCTCAGTCACCTGTTCCCTCCTGATGCTCAGTCAGCTACACCTGGCCTCTGGGTGGACGGAGGCAGGGACCCCATCAGAGGGACGTGGGAGGTAGCAGCAGGATTCTAAAGTGATTGTTTAAGGCCACAGAAGGAACAATAGGAAACACCAACCACTCAAGATAATTTCTTCAGGAGAGCATGCCAGAATTCTGGAGCAGAGATTGAGCTCTGACACCAAGTGTTCTCCCCTCCTGAGTCTCCTCCACATGAGTCTGAATAACAGGCCTCTGTGTCCTGTCTGGTTAATACAGCTTAACAGGTTGACCGCATCTCCAGCCTTCCCCAGGTGCCAGCAAGTCCCAGCGGCCACACTTGGTTTCCACCCTCCAGATAGTGCCAGAGGGTTCATGGGCCAGTGCCTTCCTGCCCCAGCCCAGGTCTGCACCAAGCGCCACCAGCTCCCATTGCTCAGAAAACTGACACTGTTCACTGGGGGCCTCCAGACCCAGGCCACTCGCTGAGCCCAGGGGCAGGGAAGGAGCAGCCGCACTCACTTTTGACCCCAGCCTGTGGTGGAAACCAGGAATGGGAGCTGGGACCCAGGCCCTGGTCCAACCTCCAGATTCAGCCAGACTCTCCTTCCATCGTGTCCACCATCACCTCCACCTGGATCTGTTGTTCATTAGCCACGTGAAACCAGAACCCAGCAGGTTAACTAACCTCTAGTATCAGTCAGAATCCTGGCAGGAAACAGGATTGCCCCCTGATGACTCACATGAAGAGACTTAATGAAGGGGAATTGGAAATAGGACTAAACACTTCACACAAAGGGCAGTGAGGCGCCCAGCACTTCTAGGCTGAAGGGCATGGGGAGAAATCGTGCTGCAGCTCTGACAACTGCTGAATCCTGGAGGATGGTCAGCTTGCCGATAGCTGTGGTAGTGGAGGTGAAGCCAGAGGGCGGAGGGGGAAGAAATGCCTTGACCTCTCTCTCCTCTGCGCTCCCCCTGCGTCTGCTGCCTGAGCCTCCCATGGGCCAAACCCCATCAGAAGCCTGGAGTGAGTGAGCCAAGGGGCGCTCTCAAGGGGTCAGCCTCCCAAGGCACCAAGCAGGGCAAAGAAAGCGTCTGAAGGGTTGGATGGAACACACACATATCTGCCAAACCTCAGTTTCTCCACCTATAAAGTGGACGTATTAATACCTCCCTCACAGGGTTGTGTGGCACTTCATTGAGATCACGTGTGTAAAACACTTATCCAGTGCCGAACAGAACACACTGTCCAAGGGTAACTTTATTAGGACAACGTTATGATTGACAATATTATGATTCTGCCCCAGCACTGAATCCTCCTTCAGGTTTTAGCAAAACGTCACTGCCTCAGGGAGGCCTTTCCTCCAGCCCACTCCCACCCGCTCCAGGCAGGTCAGGCCCCCAGTTACACACACGGAGCGGATGGGGGCGGCGCACGGAGGCCCTAGTCCAGTCCACCCAGTTCTTGCACTGGAGCAGGGCTGTTGGTGTACTGGCTGCCTGCACACCAGGGTGGCAGAGTAGAGGTTGGGTCAGAGGCCCTGTGTATGGGTTGCAAAGCCTCGATCACGCACTCCCTGGCCTCTTCCAGTTCGTCACCGTGTGTTGTACCCTCTGCAGCTCTCCGTGCTCCTCCACAGCACCTCCCCTGTGGAAACTAGACAGTTCTGTGCTCCTTTGCACCGCGTCTGCCTTCCCCACCCACCCAAAAGGCCCCTGAGGTGAGGAGCCAGCCTGGAGTTCCCGGAGCCTGGCTTGCGGGGCAGTAGGGATAGTCGCCTGCCCTCGCCCTTCAGCCCCGGCCTCTGGGCTCCTCGCTGGGCCCTGTGGGCACCTGGTTCCCGGAGGCAGCTCCGGCGCGGCCGGCTGACTGCTGACTCCGCACTCCCTCCCCAGGAAGTGCTGACGCCGGCACTTTTCACACAGTGCAGCAGTCCCCGCTCACGGGAGTGGCTGCCACCGACTCTCCAAATCCCTGGCTCCAGCCCTGGAAGCAGGATGTTAAGTTTTCATTGATCACCAGAGGGCCCAGGAGTGTCTGGAAGGCTTCAGACGTACTTAGGGGTCCCGGCTTCCCACCCTTGGCCTCCAGATGACGGAGGGGACAGGCTTGGGGTCCCATGGAGGGCGAGACCAGAGGGGCAGCTCCAGGGAGGCCTTCCCCGTCTGGCAATTAGACTGGGCTGCGTGGCAGGAGCCCGACCAGGCCCGGGGACAGGAATGTGCCTCTTGCAGTCCCAGGAATGGGAGGAACGCGGCCTCCCTCGGCTCCTCTGGAGGGGGCTGGAGCTACAGCCCTGGGCCCTTTCCAGCCACAGGGCACCCCCACACCTGCCGAGGAAAGGCCCCAAGATTCATTTGTTCACTCAAGACATCACGTGCCAGGGCCGACTGCGAGCCAGGCACCGGGTGGAACCAGGCAAAGATCTGCCCTCTTGGGCTTCATGCTTTAGTGGGGGAGGCAGGCAGCGGAAGGCGTGAGGGGCAAGCAGGGCACACAGGAGCCCCTAGAGGCCAGCGTGAGCACCCAGACCCCTCTCTACTGCTGTGCCAGCTTCCCCCTTAGCCCACCGAGCCCAGCACGGGAGTTGCTGGCTCCAGCGTTGGAAGCAGCCCTGGTCTTGGGACCCCGGGGCCTAGGTTAGTTTCGAAGTGGTCCCTGAGCTGAGGCTGTGCCCTTCATCTCTGTGATGCCCCCGCATCCCACTCTCCACCCCTGGGAAGTGGCCATGCTGGCAGCTCCACCAACAGATAGACTGTGAGAAAGGACGTGGAGAAACCTTCTCAGTTTCTTGTCTGGGGAGAAAAAGGGCCAGGAATGCCACGTTTTCGGTTTTCCCCCACGTATGTAATGTTTAGTTTATACAAATGAACTCACATTTTCCTGGAGAGCAGAAATCATAAAGAACGTTGACCCCAAGAGAAGGCAAGCGATGTTTGTGTGTGCCTTGGAACCGGTGAAGACATTTCCAGATCTTGTTAGCTCCGCCTCCACGTGGCTGAACCAACTGAGAGGTTTTCTCTGAAGATTCCTTGGCAGTGGAGCCAGTCCATGGAAAATCTCAGCCCATACCTTCAGGACTGCTCTCCGACACACCTTCCTGCCTTCCTTCTTTGACTGCCCAGTGGGGAAAAGCCCTGCTTTGGAGTCAGGCAGACCTGAGTTCCGGGCCTGGCTCCAGCACTTTCAAGCTGGGGACCTTGGACAACGGATTCCTCTGGGCCTCAGTTTTCTCGTTGGTGAAATGGGAATAAGAATAAATACCTCACGTGGGCTTACTTCACAGGGCTGAGGCTGTCCGGATGGAGGGACAGTGGATGCAGCCAACAGAGCACTAGACGGGGGGTCAGAGGGCCCTCACCTCGGCTCCAACTCACCAGTCACCAGCCATGCCTGGTACTACGGTCACGTAACTAGCCACCCCAGAACCTCATGGCATAAAGTGACCTTTTTTGATACGTGTCAGTTTTGTGGGTCAGGGATTTGGGCAGGGCACAGCTGGGGCAGCTTGTCTCTGCTCCACAGTATCTGGGGCCTTGGCTGGGAGAACGTGAAGGCAAAGAGGGACTTGATGCCGGAATCATCTGGACGTGCTTGATGCTGGCTGTTAGCTGGGACAGAAGATGAACGTACATGTGGCCTCCTGTGTGGCTGGGGCTTCCCCACTGCATGGCAGCCTCAGGGTCATCAAACTTTTGCGTGGCGTTGCTCCCCCAGAGCGGGTGTCCAAGAGCATCGCGGCATCTGTGTGGCCCACCTCCAAAGTCACATAGCCTCGCTTTTACCACACCCTGTAGGTCAGAACAGTCACAAAGGCCGGCCCAGTTCCAAGGAGAGGGGAGGTAGACCCGACCCCTCCACAGGAGTGTCAGAGAACTTGTAGACATGCATTAAAACCACCACATCAACTGGTTCATGGTAGGGAAAGAGGTGCAAAGTTAATAATAGCAATAATAATAATAGTAATGGCAGCTAACACATACTGAGTGTATATCCTCTGCCAGGCACTGTTCTGAGCCCTTCCCATGTGAGGTGGGGGGTGATCTCATCCCCATTCTGTAACTGGAGGTGCTGGGGGACATGGAGGAAGGGGCAAAGCCAATTGCTGAGCCCAGGGTCTGGACTGGTGGTCTTCTGTATCCAACACGTGGAAGAAGCAGGATGCCTGTGAGGGCCCCAGAGCGCGCTGGGCTCTGTCCCCATCATCCATGCAGTGCAAGAAGCCCCTGCCTCGGGTGGCAACCTTGGTGCATCCATGACCTTCCTACAGACACTCTGAGTCACATGCTGTCCCAGCATGGTCCTTAGAAGGCTGGTTCCATGTAAGAGCAGAACCCCAGCCTTGATTGGGCATTAACTCTCCTTCCCTCACCCCTACGAGGGGCCCCCAGCTGAGGCAGGAGAGCAGGGATTTCTCGTTGGGCGGATGCAGATTTATTTCCATGGCTACTGCACAGCCCCTCATCCATGCCCACCGCCAGCTTCTCGCTGCTTGGGTCCCCTCCAGCCCTCAGCTTCATGCCAGCTCTCCTCACAGGGGCCACCTTGGTCCATGGGAGGCCACACCTGTCCTGTCCTGATGGACCTGCGAGTGCAGCCAACCCCAGGGTGGCCACCACTGTCCACTGGCTGCAGCTGTATTAGCTCCAGGCCTGAGTGAGGCAGTGGGAGTCCCCTGGGTCTCCAGCTGCTGGGGGCATACAGCAAGTCCTCAGGTGGCCTGGAGACCCCCTTCTGTGGTTGCAGAGAAGCGAGCTCCCCGCAGGTGAGGGGCAGGTCGGGGCGGGGACCCTGTCTTTTATATTTTCAGAGCAGGGAGGGGCCCGGTTTATTCTGGAATTTCACATCTGCTTTGTCCATGGAGTCTCCATCTCGGTCACCTGTTATGTCAAGATTAGGCGGAGAAGCCAAGACTCAAACTGCTGCCCGCTGCGGCCTGGGAATCTGGCTTTTCTGCCTCCGGGGAGAAAGTATCTGGACCTCACCACACTTGAAGGGTGATTGGATCCCGTTTTTCAGAAAGAAGTGAACGGGGGCAAACTGAGTAATGTGTGAGGTGGAGGCTGGCTCACAGTAAGGACCCGTGAGAGCTGCACGTGTGAGAAACAGAGTGCGTGTGAACGTAGGAACCACCGGCTCCCAGGCTCCACTGTGAAACCTGGCCAGAGAAGGCTTTCAACACAAACAGATTTTCTGTACAGAGGGGCCCTCAGGGCCCGGAGTGCCGCAGGGCTCTGGCAGACCCAGAGAGGGCCCCGGTCTGGGAACAGGGCTCTCAGCTGGTGCAGGAAAGAAATGGAGACACACAGAAGCCCCTTGGAGTCTGGTGAAGCAGACCGTGTGCACCAGACACTCGGGGCGGTGCTCTCGGCAGCTCCAGATGGTAGTTGTCATCCTTTTCTCCAGTGAGGAAGCGGAGGCTCAGAGGCCGAGGAGACTGGACCACTGGCTCCCAGCTCGGCCCCAGGCAGAGGCGGGACTGGAACGCAAGTCTTGTGACTCCAGATTGAGTCGTTTCCCTCCGACACAGCTGCCTCCCATTAATTTCCAATGTGCGAGACTTGGAATATACCCCCGTGAGCGGCAGCAGGGCTGCCAGGCTGCTTAAATTGGGCAGTGCTGACCCAGGGCAGGGCCCCTTGGATGCTGCCGGAAACCCATGGGATTGCGGCTCCCCATCCAGCCTTGTGTCCTCCTTTGTAGAGCCGGCTCCTCTCCGCACAGTCAGCCGGGCCTCCGACTGCTCACCCAGCCCTGCTCTGGGCACTGGGGACACAGCCCCTGCCCCCTAGAGCTGGTGTCCGTCGGGGAGATGGACAGCCAGGAGGAAATCACACAAAATTCCTTAGCTTTATATGGATGGGTACTGTGAGGGCATCTGCACGTGACCAGGAGGATGGGGTGGTCACCCTCTTTGTGAGAATTCAGGGCCATGAATCTTTGGAGGGCGGGGCCCTGAATCTCCATGAAAGCCCTTGCTGTTGTCTACTTTAACCCCCAAGGATGGGTGAAGACCTGCAGTTTTTTCCTCCCATTTGTCTCTTCTCCCAGGGGAAATATACAGGATGAACAGAAGGTCATTTCTGGGGCGTTTCAGGCTTGCCGGCTGTGGCCCATGTGGGTGGGCAGAGAGGACTTTGGCTCCTGGCAGCATCCAGGCACCAAGGCCGCAGGCTCAGCCCCTGCAGTTTGCTCGCTCCAGAGACCTGGACCAGAGGAAAGGGCCGCTGCTGTCTTCCAGTCCCAGAGATGTCTGCTACCTGCACAAGGCTGCCTCTGAGAGGAGGGCAAGGCAGCTGAGAACAGGGGCTGCTGAGGTCAGGGGAATAGTGCATCGCTTCCGAGCCGCCTTGCTTTAGAGTTACAAATGAATCATGAGGTCACCTTCCTCATGAATCTAAAATGATCATTTTCTCAAATATTAGTTCTGTTGACCATGGTTATACATAAGTTTCCTCTTAGCCTGTCTCTTCTTCTCACCCTACAAACACTGATTTCCTGCCTTCTGTCCTGGGCCTTCCCTCTCCCCACTGAGCTCACAGCCCTGGCTTGTCTCACCGACTCCTGGGGCTTCCCACACCCCTGTGCTGACAAGTCCTGCACCCCTGTCCCCAGCTGCATCTGTCTCCTGACCACCGCACCCATCTACCCAGTGGCCCGCAGACATCAGTCCCAAACTGAGCTTCTCATCCACCCCCCAAGTCTGCTCCCTCCTAAGGGAACAGCACCAGCCTCCACGGAGGGTTACCCCAAATCTCCCTCTGCCATTCCCAGCTTGTCCACCTCCTAGATGCCTCTGGTTCACATCTCTCCTTCCCAGCCTGTGGTCTTGACCAGAAAGAGCTTTCTAGGGTGCAAATCTGAGCTTATTACCCCCTCTCCTAAAATTATCCACGCCTTCCCCTCATTAAACTGCAGCCCCTCACTCAGCCCTGCAGCCCCAGCCTGGCCCCCCTTACACACGTGCACGCATGCGCACGCACACACTCCCACCCTCGGCACTTCAGCCAGGCTGGCTCTGCGGTTTCTCGAGTGGGTCCTGTGTCAGTCATCTTGGGGGCTTTGCACGTGCCGCTCCTTCTGCCTGTGCAGCTGCCTCTCCTGGAATTCTTGCCCCAGTCGCGAGGTCAGACCCTCCAGGTCCTCTCTGACCTTCCTGTGTTCTCAGTGTACTCAAGGCTCTCTGCTCACCCCCAGCTTGCCTGGGCAAGCTCCTTAACCCTTCTGATTGCAGGTCCCACGTTGTGACATTAAGATGCCAGCAGTGCTTGTGAGGCTGCATAACTGTAGAGCTTACGTAAGGTCCTACGTGCGAAACGTCTAGCACGGTATCTGGTACCTTGTAGACGCCTGATGAACGTGAGCTGTTACCATTACTACCTTGTCGTTGTCACAGTAGTTATCCAATTGGTAAGGTTATTGCTATTACCAGGTTTATTTTTTCCTGTCAAAGCTTGTGTCCTTCCTGGGTGTGATTATCTGGTTACTTGTCTCTGTCCTCACTTGACTGTAAACTCCATGAAGGCAGAACGCCAGCTCTAACTCAGTGTGGCTGCCCGGCACCTGGCCCGGAGGCTGCTGCAGGCCTAGGAAACGTTTGTGCAGGAAGGAGGGAGGGCCCCTGTATCGTTTCCTCCCCTCGGGGAGGCTGCCAGGCCAGACTGCTGTCCCTGTTTTGCAGAGGTAGAATTCAGGCTCAGAGGCACAAGGTGACTCCCCCAAGGTCACTCAGCCTGCAGGAGGCAGATCCCAGTGGAGCCCAGCCTGTCTGCCTCTGGAGCCTGTGTTCTTTGCTGTCACCATTCATCGTCCTCAGTCCCGTCCGCTCCAGAGCCATTGTTAGAAGCCCTGTGCTCTTTTCTCTTCCAATCAATGAGCGGTCTGTTGGGCAGCATGTTGGTTTCTTGAGAGAAATGTAATGAAAACCAGACTTTTTTCAACATGATAGCTCATTCCCCAGTGACTGTCAGTTCTCATATGTTCCAATAAAACTGCTAAAGAAACAGCCACTTAAAGATTATTCACGGAAAAATTATGCTGAGGAAAAACAGAGCAATCCTCTGAGATAGTCAAGCCGCGTGGTCAGTTTTTCCAGCTGTCCGTGCCATATCGGGCCGGGCAGCGGGGGCCACAATCTGCTAAGCCAGGCCAGGGCCCCGGCCCATTATCACCACCCCCACCCCTGCCCCAAGGACATGGAGAAACAAACTCGCCAGCCACCCAGCTTAGAAACCGTCCCAGAAGACACGTGTCCCTGGTACTGTCACATGGTGGCCCCCCCTCCAGGCCTGGTAGGGCAGGAACGTGAGGCTTCTCAGTAGCACAGTGTCACTTACTGGCAGAGAGGCCACCCCCTCTGAGGTCCCGGCTGAATGGAAATTCTTCTGCTTTAGCCTCAAACCCAGGCCGTTGGTCCACAATGCAGGGATGAAAGTGGCTGAGACCCAGGGCACTCAGAGCAGCATCAGCTCTGACACTGGGCCCAGGGAGATCACAGCCTCTCTTGCTTGTGCCCCCACCCTTCCCTCAGTGGGGCTGAGGGGCATCTGAGGCCAGGCATGCCTCCCGAGGCTGTCCAAAGCAGCAGGAAGAGGGGGCGGATCTGGAAGTTGGCCTACAGGGAGAGTCAGGAGCCGAGCAGAAGAGACCAAGGGTGAGGCTTGGGAGAGCCGGAACTGGGGATCGGAGCCAGGATGCAGGAACCACATGGAGACAGGTGGGAAAGGGAGTGGATCAGGAGTGAGCAGAGGCGGGGTAAGTTCCCAGAAGAGCCTTGGGTGTCCAGCTCTCACTGTACGCAAGGCCAGTTAAAGGAACAAACCAAGCACCCCTGCACCACACGACTCGTGCCTCTGAGCATCCCTTCACGACAGCGATCATAAAAGGATCAAAGGCACAAGAGCTAGTGAACTCAGAGTGAGGCGTTTATACAAGCCTGGCACACAGTTGGTGCATAATAGATGTTAGTCTCCTTCACCCTCCCTTCAAGAGTAGCAGTTGCACCTTATCTGTCACGTGTTTCCCGCAGGAAGTGCCTCCTACCTATCAGGTCACCTCCGACGTGCTGCTTTTCCTCCTTCCTCAGGTTTCACTGGTGCCTGCCCTTTGAACTGCTAGAGCTCCTCCCCATCCCTGTGCCCCCATTTGCCACCACCAGGATAGTGGTGGACCCTTGGGTCCAAGTCCTGCATGTGGTGGATGTGTAAGCCCGGGCCCTCTTACCTGCAAAACGGGCCTCCTAAGAGCCCCCACCTCCTGGATGGCAGCGCAGCACACAGCATGGCACCAGGCACCTGACATTCGGGTGTCACCACTGTTATTACTACAACAACACCGGTTCAGACCACGGAGGGAGGAGTGAGGCGATTTGACCTTTACAAAATACTTTCTGAACCCAGGGTAGGAGCCAGAGTGACTCAGGCAGGGAGACTGTAATCCCGTGTCCGTGCAGCTGATAAACAAGGCGAATTCCACCCTCTGCATGGATTCGTTTATTGAGCAATATGTGCAAAACAGAAACAAAGCCGGATGGCTTCTGTGCTTGACTGTCTTCCCTGGAGCAACTACACAGGACATTTCCCCCAGGTCAAAACTTGCCTTCATTCCAGTGTTTTGAGCAGAAGTTCTTTGCTGGGTACACAGCAGAATCACCCAAAGAGCAGAGCCCTGGACCCACCCGAGGCCAACAAAATCAGATCTTCCTTAATGGGCCTATGAAACTCCGTTTCTCACAGGCTCCCCAGATGCTTCTGATACATATATCCTTGGTTGGGAATGACAGCCTCAAAGAAGCTGCTGAAGGTGTGGAACCCCTCACAGGAAGATGCACACGTGCACAAAGCTGAGACACGCCCCTCACCAGGTTGGTGAGGGCCAGGCCGTGCCTCTCCGACTTCACTGTTGTGGATTGGTCTGTCGGAGCCGCATTCTCGAGATGCCAGATGCAGGTTGGCTTTGAGACCTTAGACAACCCCCTCCTCTGGATAGATCCAGTTTATTCATTTTTTTCCGGTTCTGTAGAATTTGTTGAATGAATAGACCACAGTTCATTGGTCCATTTCCCTACTGAGGGGTATGTAGGTTGCTTCCACATTGAACATCCTTGTAAAAGTGTCTCCTTGTGCATGAATGCAAGTGTGTCCTGAGGGCAGACATTCAGAATTGGAATCCTGGGGTCATGGTGATGCCATGAAGGCATGGTCTTCACCTTTACTCAGCATTGCTAATTGCTTTCCAAATATTTTACACTCACATGAGCCCCAACCTGGCATTCCTGTGCCTCCGCATCCTAGCCAATGCTCGATATTGTCAGATTAATTATTGTTTTACAATCTAATGAGGTGAACATGCATCTCATTTGTACTATAATTTGCATTCCCATTATTACCAGTGAGGTTAAGCATCTTTCCTTATAGATGTTGGTCATCAGAGTCATTTCCTTTTTTGTGAATTTCCTGTTTGTTTCCTTTTCCCATTTTCTCATTGTGGCTTGTCTCTTACTGATTTTTGAAGTTCTCACTATATCTAAGCAGGAATTTTTTGTTGGTGTTGTGGGTAACAGATAACTGGACAACAACTTGTCTTTTAAGGATGCTTTGCTGTCTTTTGTTTATTTGTTTTGGTGAAGAAATGTTTAATTTTAAATGTAATTAAATTTGTTCATTTTTTTCCCTTTTGGGTTATTTTTTAAACTCTTTTTTTTTGGGGGGGAGTGAAAATTAGGTTTATTTATTATTTTTTTATGGAGGTACTAGGGATTGAACCCAGGACCTTATGCATGCTAAGCACGTATTCTACCACTATACCGTACCCTCTTCCTTTAGGATTTATGCCTTTTGTTTCTTTCCTTTCCCCAAGGTCATAAGGATTGTCTCTTTGTTTTCCCCCAATAGTTTTGCATTTTTGCTTTTCATATTTGTGGCATTAATAATTTGTATAATATGAGGTAGGAGGACTCTAATATCATCTTTTTCCATGTGGAACCCAATGGTTCTAGCTCCGTGTACTGAAAAGACCCTCCCTCCCCACTTGCATGACCACCACCATCATGAAGCAAGTCCAGGCTCTCTCTTCTGTTTCACTGGACAGTTTCTCTACCCATGCCCGAACACCAGACTGTCTGAATTACTGTCGTTTTGTGTTTTATTCTAATATCTAGTAGGTCAAGTCCTGTACTATTCTTCGTAAGAATTGTCTTGGTTACTTTGTGCCTGTATTCTTCCATCAGGGTTTTAAGATCAGCTGAAATGCCCAGGTATGGCAGGGTTTGAACACCATGCCACTGACAGTTGCAAGCAAGGCAGTGACGTGGCCAGTTCTTTGTTTATCAAACACGTATGAATCTGTATAGTGGTTGGATTTGAGATAATTGGACTGGTGGGGACCCAAACCAGTCAGTGACAAGAGCGATGGGCAGGGAGAGTGTGTACAAAATCTAGGGGCCTTGGCGATTGTGTATGGCAAGTGAGAAAAGGCAGGTCACAGTCTGGGAGTAGCCAAGATGACCTCACCTTCCCGGCCAGGTGACTGAGTGGCCAGCAGTGCCTCCAGCCAAGGCTGGAAATACAAGAGGAGGTTCCAGGTTCAACCATGACTGAACAGTGACCTTAGGAAAGTTCAGATGGAGGTATCATGGCAACAGATGGATATGTAGGTCTCAGGCTCAGAAAAAGAGGGTGGCAGTAAAGACTTGAAAGTCATAAGTCATCAGCCTATCTGTCTATTGAGTTAAAATCAAATCAAAACCAGGAGCCAAAGAGGAAGGCCTGTATAGACAACACCAACCTGAGGCTGTTGGAGGATGAGGGGCCCATGGGGGAGGCTCTCTGTTCCCCAGGCCTGGCAGGGAGGCTGGTGTGCATGGAGATGCATGTGGTGATTGCAAGTCTGGACGTGAGGGAGCTCAAACCTGACAAGCAGTAGAGGGTGGCATCATTTGGAAGGGAGGGCATCTGTGAGTTGTGCAGGGGGCTTTTGATCTGCAGTATCTTGTCATGGAGGATCTGATACGCTGGGTGGACCTCAGGCCTCCCAGGCCCTCCAGGAAAGTTCCCCAGCATGGCCAGGCAGCAGCCTTTTGGTTTGCCATGTTTGATGTGCTCTGCAGGAAGTGGCTGAGCCCCTCTGGGGAAGCCCTGACCCCTGCTTCTGGTGTCTGGCCCAGGTAACGAAGGCTAGGCCAGCATCTGGGGGTCACCTCCCTTAAAGGCCTCCCTTTGCAAGCCATAGAAACCAAAGAGCACAACAGTGATCAGGACCACACCTCTCAAAATATAGCTGTGGGTGTGACCAGCACAAAGAATTCTGCTTCGGTGTCTGCACATGCTGCTCAGTGGGGTGTGTGGCCCCAAACCCCTGGCTCTGATGACCTCCCATTGGCCCTACGACTGGGGTAGAGGAGGACATGGTAATACTATCATAATACAACCAGAGTGAGTACTAACTGCGAAACTCTATGTACATTACCTCATGACCCCTCCCAACCACCTGCAAGGTGAGTGAACTATTCTCACCTTCCAGATGAGGAAACTGAGGCTCAGGGAGTAAGTAACCCACCCAGGGCAGTAACTGACAGGCCTGGGTCTGAACCCCTGCCTTCCTGGAACTTAGAAATCCATTGCTTCCCTAGTCAGCTCTCCACACCCCTTGTCGTTGGATGTGTGGTGAGAACAGAAAGTGGCCAGGGAAGGGCACAGGGGTCAGGGCACTGGACCTGGACTCACTGTGAAGTCTTGACTCTGTCACCCAGCTGGGTGGCCTCAGATAAGTCCCACCACGGGAAACGAGCCCAGGCCACCCATCCCCGTGTCCACCTACCATGTCCATCCTCAGCCGTCTCCTCTGTATTAGCCACCAGGCTGCCAGGGCAGGGGTGCCATGCACAGTGGGACACCCTGACTGCCGGGTGCCAGCCTGGAAGCTGGGAGGGAGAGGTCAGTGTCTGATGAGTAGAAAGCCTCGGGGCTTGTGTGAACCTTGCCCCACCTCTGACAGCTGGCCAGGTGCCTTCCCGCAAACCTGGGCCCCCCTCCTCTGAGCCTCCACAGCCCTCACCATCGCTCTGTCTCTCTGCTCTGTTCACAGGCCCCTCTGCCGGCTCCAGTTCTGCGAGGTTCAGCCGGCGGCCCACCTGTCCTGACGCCTCTGTTGCCGGCAGCCTCCCCACACCCCCGGTCCCGAGACACAGGAAGAGCCACAGCCTGGGCAACAAGTGGGTGACTGAGCGAGCCCCCGGGCTGTAAACCGATCTGAACGTGGGGCGTGGGCTAAAGGGCTACTGGAGTTTGCCGGCCGGTGCTCTCAGCATCCCAGGCTGGCGCCCTCTCCTCAGGCTGGCACGGGCTCAGGAAGGGTGTGTTGTGCTGTGTTATGGTGACGGGTTTCACTGGCTCAGCTGCCAATGGAGGAAGCATGCAGGGAAGGGCACGGAAACACTAGTGGGATTCCAGAAAGTTTGCCCCAGCTCGGTTAGTGCCTCCCTCGTGGAAAACCCCGGAGTCCAGTGGACACCATGACTGTCATCCAGGGAGCACGAGTGTCTCGTGGTGCCTGCATGTTGGGGCTTAGGGTCTCTGCTGGCTGATTGCTGCAGAAAGCCTGCAGAGCAGCTAACCTGCAGCCAGTTATCCAGCCCTGCAGGGCTGACAGCCAGGGGACACACGTCCTCAGCCTGGCTGGGGGCCGCCATGCCCATGATCCCAGGGTGCTGGGCACAGGATCCTGAACAGTTGGGTCCCTTGCTCCCTCCCTCTGTTCCTTCCTACCTTCCTTCCTTCTTCCCATCTTCCCTCCTTCCTATCTCCCATCCTTCCTTCCACCGCTAAGACTCAAGCCTCCACTGGCCCAGGCTAGCCCTGGAGTCACTCACCGGCTGGAGGAGAAAATACTTGTTCCAAGTGTTCAGGGCTTAACCTGGCTAGATCCTCTGCCTGTCAAACATCATCTCACTGAGCCCTTGCAGGTCTCCAAGATAGGTGCTGCATGTTACATGTTGTAAAAATGAGTCCAGTGAGGGTCAGCAGGTGAAGTACCTTGCAGTGGTGAGTAAGGCTGGAGCAAGGATTTGGAGCAGGTGTGTGGCTCCAGAACCAGACGTGCTGACCTCAGGGTCATGCTGCCCCTTACCTTGTGTGGCCCCATCGCTCACAAGCACCATCTGCTCATGTGAGCCTTCTGGTCATCCTGGGAGACAGACAGGACACATATTGTTAGTCCCCATTTGACAGATGGAGAAACTGAGGCTCGGAAACAGGATGTGACTTGCCCAAGGTCACCCCGGGAGGTAGAGCAGAGCCTGGACTTGGACCATGGTTCTGGGTGGAGGTCTTTCTCGTGCAGCTGCACCGTCTGCTCAGGACCCCAGGGCAGGTGTAACCACTGTTAACTCCTTAGATAAGGAGCTTTGCCTTCTTTCTTCCTTTCCATTTTCCAGTATGATGTGTCAGTTGAGTGTAGTTGAGAGTAAAAGTGCAACATTCCCATCGGAGAAAGCGAGGCACCTGCTGGACGACAGCGTCCTAGAGTCCCGCAGCCCCCGCAGGGGCCTCGCCCTCACCTCCTCCTCTGCTGTCACCAATGGACTCTCCCTCGGTAAGCGTCTCTGGCCTGCACACGACAGCGGGTAGGCCACGCCCGGCGTGTGTCTGTGTCTGTCTCTGTCACTGTGCAGTGTCCAGTGGCCCCTCACCCCCTGCAGAGAGGGCTCCCCGCGGGCGTCGCCAGAGCCAGGGAAGCCTTTGCTTCCTGGCCTCCGGGGCTTCACCAAGTCCCTGGGTTTATCCTCATCCTGCTGGTGGCCCCAGGAGTGGCAGGCAGGTGGAAAGAGCAGGTGCCTGAGACCCGTCGTCACCAGCCAGCAACTGCCAAAGCCCGGCTGCTGTCCCGCGAGGCTCTGTCCCCTGGGCAGCCACAGGCCCCAGCATGCAGGGCAGAGGAGGAAGTGCTGCCGGGGACAGCAGCTGGGTGGCCCCCGGGTACTCACTTGTCACTCGTCTTCAAGCTGAGAAGCCAGAGTGAGGGAGAATGAAAAACTGATCTTCTGGGATGAAATTGCATGTCTGAACTTCAGCCAGAAGTGGCGCTGAAGTCAGTGGACGGACAGGAGCTGATCTGGGATGGGGAGGTGGGGAGTCAGAGCTAAGGACAGCGTGGAACTCCTCCTGCAGGTCCACCCCCTGCAGTGCCCAGGTCCCCTGACCAGGTCACTCGGGTCATTCCTGCCATCAGACAAGTGTACTCTCTGCTGGCCATGTCCTTTCAGTGTGCCTGTGCTTCCGTAGTCTGTGTGTCTGTGTGTCTGTCTGCTTCCCTTAACAGGGAGCACTCCCACGGCTGGTAGCAAGTCAGTTTCCAGGCTGGGGGTTTGATCTGGTGAGGCCTGCAGGCTGGAGGGCCCACGAGCACGGGGAGGAGTGGGTGGTGCGGACAGGAAAGCCGGGCAGGGATCTCATGTCTCACGTCCCCATGAAATGAAGCCAGCTTCTGAGGCAGTATCTCTGCAGGGGGCAGCTGTCTCCCACTCCCTGGAAAGTCTGTGACAAGCAAGACCCATGTCTACTTTCTGACCAGGAGAGAGGTCATCCTGCTTGGACACAGTCAAGGGTTGACACCAGCTGAGGACAGCGTAGCCTGCT